>NC_069079.1:77642600-77953523 GCF_025698485.1 Gossypium arboreum | reverse complement strand
GTTGAAGTCAAGTCATCCACACTATCAAGCCTCCATTTTGGTATAAATTTTGGTTGAACTTGAGATGGCATGTATAGGACTACCTCTTGTTTGTTAAATACGTTGTAATGTAAGTATGTATGGCCATGCTAAAATGGCTCTAAAAGGGAGCAT
The DNA here is from genome assembly GCF_025698485.1 of Gossypium arboreum. Lineage (NCBI taxonomy): Eukaryota > Viridiplantae > Streptophyta > Magnoliopsida > Malvales > Malvaceae > Gossypium > Gossypium arboreum. Next base: position 77,953,370 of record NC_069079.1, on the reverse strand, counting down.
GAACTTAGACTTATTGTGGGTTGTATGTATATATATTTGGGGTCATGATGTGGCTATGGTTTGAAATGGGAATGTTGGTCATATGATCAGCCATTGGCATGGTTAAAATGATCATATATGAACCTATGTATGGCAAGATTAGTTGAATCATGGAGACTACCAAATAGGTAAGTCCTACCTTAAAAACAGATGCTGCCAGCTGCAGTGGCGTGAATGTGAAAAATCACCATAATTCATAGGAATGGAATCAAATAGTGAATAAGCTATGTAAATGAACCTTGATGAGTCTATTTTCATATGGAAGAAACGAAACGGTCATAGGAGTTACAGGTTAAGAGATATTAAAGCTATTGTGAGACAGGGCCAGAATGGTTTCTGGGTTCCCTGTCGCAACTTTAAAAATTCACTATAAATTATCCAAAAGAATTAGGAGATATACCTTATATGTACAGATTCCATTTTGAGTCTAGTTTCATTAGAAACAAACTACACCAGCATTAAAGCCCTGTGCAGAGAGATATTCAAGTTATACCGCGCGAAGGTCAGAGCAGTCGATCCCTGTAACTTGGGTAACTTTAACTAATAAACTGTACCAATTGGCCTGACCAAAAATCCTAGAAATAAATCCATGGATGTATATATGAGTCTAAATTCAGGAAAATTTACGAAACCAGTTTCCGAGTTTTGAAACTCGAGATATGATTTTAAGGCGACAGTGACGCAGTTTTCCAGCCTGACTGGAAATGTCAAATTGGTGGGCAAAAACATGTGAACTTGGTTTGTTAACCTCGGGTCCGACACCCGCGATGGTCTCGGGTTTGGGGTGTTACAATTTTATTGGTATCGAGCCACGGTTTAGTCGATTCTAGGACTACCGTGATGTGTTTGGGGTCTAGCTATACATGCCATTAAATGATGAATCGATAGTGTGATGAATTCGACAATTTGACTTCATGTTTGTTTATAGCAATGGATCCCGATCCCAACCGAGCGATAGCTGATGATGTGGAGAGTGTGGCGCTGCTCCGCGCAAGGGACAGCGCCAAGGACTCTCAACCTATGGCCAGCAATCCTAATGACGAGGCTAAGCAAGCCTTTTATAGTGTGATGAACGAATGGTTTAATCAATACATTCGAACCAACACTATTGTTCCACCACCTCCATTCCCGATTTAATGCAACCCGCACCTACAATACCTCGGTGATCGACCCAATAAGGTCGTAAGCCCCAATCGATAGGATTCAAAACATGGGGCCACTGAATTTAAGGCTACGGATGATGATGATGCCGAGCGAGCTGAATTATGGTTAGATAACACCGTCCCGTGCTTGATGAGCTATCCTGTACACCGATGAGTGCTTAAAGTGTACCATCTCCTTACGCGAGTCCGCCTACTATTGGTGGAGTACTCGACTTGTGGTGCCTAGAGAGCAAGTGACTTGGGAATTCTTTCTAACCGAGTTCAAAAAGTATATCATCGAGATTCATCGACCAAAAGCGGAGGGAGTTCCTTGATCTTAAGCAAGGTTCTATGTCCGCTATCGACACTGAACGAAAGTTTGTGAGGCTTAGCCAGACGCGAGAATGCATTTCGTCCGGCTATTATGTGCAAACGCTTCGAGGATGGGCTGAATGATGATATAAGGATGTTTGTTGGCATTCTCGAGATACGAGAGTTCAGTAGTACTTGTTGAGCGAGCTTGTAAAGTCAAGAGCTTAGAAAGGAGAAACAAAAGCTGATGTGGGGATTGGAGAATTCGAAGAGGTCCTCGGAAAGTCTCTTCAACAAGCATCAAGAGATTTCGAGATGATGCGAGCCGGTCTAGAGGCGTTTGGGATTTTCTAGACGAGGACGCGATCGACCCCTGTGACCACACGAGTCACCTCGATTGCGGTGGCGGAAATGATCGCCGAGAGAGGACGAGTGTCCACATTGTGGCAAATGGCATTCGGGAGCTGTTGGTTTCGTGATCGCTCTCGCTATAAGTGTGGATCGGCCGACCATTTTATGAAGGATTGCCCGAGGATGCATGAGCAGAATGCAAGTCGAGTGCAAACCCGGGTGCTACCATCGCCGAGGTAGGCCACCTAGAAATATGGGCAATGTCGTTGGCGGTCGAGAGGATCTAGAGATGCTACCATCGATCCGAGGCTCGTGCTCTGCTAGGACTTATGCCATACGCCGCACGCCGAGGATGCTGCCTCTCCGGATGTTATTACCGGTACTTTCACTCTTTTCAATACAAATGTAATTGCTTTGATTGACCCGGTTCTACTCATTCTTATATATGTGAAACCTTAGCATCCAAGAAGACTTTGCCCATTGAGTCATCGAGTTTGTAATTCGGTGTCAAACCCTTGGGTCATTACGTGCTTGTTAACAAAGTGTGCAAGAAAAGTCCCCTAGTGTTCCGAGGTTCTTGTTTTCCGGCGGACTTAATGCTTTTGCCATTCGATGAGTTCGATGTTATTCTTGGTTTGGATTGGTTGACCATGCACGATGCGGTTGTAAATTGCAAGAGCAAGACTATCGATTTGAGGTGCGCGAATAATGAAATAATTCGGGTTGAGTCCACGGACTTAAAGGGTTGCCATTTGTAATATCGCCGATGTTGGCCCGTAAATATGTAAGAAAAGGGTGCGAAGCGTACCTTGCGACGCACTCGATGACAAGGAATCGAGAAGAAACCCGAACTGCGTGCGTGGTTTGTGAATACCGGATGTTTTCCCGAAGAATTGCCGGGTTTACCACCTGCTCGAGAAATAGAATTTGGCATCGAATTGGTACCGTACCACCCAATTTCGATAGCTCCGATCGTATGGCACCAACGGAATTGAAGGAGTTGAAAACTCAGTTGCAAGAATTGGTGGATAGAGGTTTTGCTCGCCTGAAGTTTTTCGCCTTTGGGTGCGCCGGTGTTGTTCGTGAAGAAGAAGGATGGAACCATGCGACTATGCATCGACTATCGCCGCCTTAACAAAGCGACGATAAAGAACAAATATCCGCTGCCACGTATTGATGACTTGTTCGATCAACTCAAGGGAGCCTCGGTGTTCTCGAAAATAGATTTGAGATCGGGCTACTATCAATTGCGAATCCGAGATTGAGACGTGCCCAAGACCGCCTTGAGCGAGATATGGTCACTATGAGTTCTCGGTGATGCCGTTTGGGCTCACTAATGCCCTCGCGGTATTTATGGATTTAATGAATCGAATCTTTAGACCATATTTGGATCGATTCGTAGTCGTGTTCATTGATGACATCTTGGTCTATTCAAGAAATGAGACCGAACATTTGAACACCGCGTTAGTGCTGCAAATTTTACGGACAAGCAATTATATGCTAAGTTCAGCAAGTGTGAGTTCGGTTAAGAGAGGTAAGCTTCTTGGGTCATGTGGTATTCAGATCGGGTATTCGAGTCGAACCGAATAAAATTTCAGCCATACTAAATTGGAAGCCTCCAGAAATATTACCGAGGTTCAAGCTTTTTGGGGCTTGGTTACTACCGACGATTTGTAAAGGCTTCTCAACGATAGCCACGCCGATGACGGTTACTCCAAAAGGATGTTAAGTTCGAATGGACGGAGAAATGCCAAAAAGCTTCGATCAACTGAAAACTTATTTGATGAAGCCCCAATTCTAGTGCAACCCGAGTCCGCAAGGAGTTTGTCATCTATAGCGACGCCTCTCTACTTGGGTTAGGTTGCGATTAATGCAAGAAGGTCGAGTTGTGGCCTGCGCGCCGAGGCAATTAAAGCCACATGAGAAAAATTATCCGACTCATGATCTCGAATTGGCCGCCATCGATTCGCCTTAAAGATTTGGCGACATTACTTATTTGGTGAAAGGTGCCATGTATACTCGGATCACAAAAGTCTCAAGTATTTGATGACCCAACGAGACTTAAATCTGCGACAAAGACGTTGGCTCGAGCTGTTAAAGGATTATGAGTGATCATCGACTATCACCCGGAAAGGCGAATGTAGTTGCGGATGCCTTGAGTCGTAAATCGTTATTCACTTTACGACGATGAATGTGCACTTGTCTATCCGATCCGACAAAGTGTGTTAGTGGCTGAAATGAAAGCCAAACCATTATTGACACACCAAATTCGAGAAGCTCGGAAAGTCGATGACGAGTTGGTTGCAAACGGGCTGCGTGTGTTCGAACAAGGACTCGGAGTTTCAAATCGACGATGACGATTGTTTGAGGTTCAAAAGTCGTCTGTGTGTCCCAAAGAATTGAACTCATTTCGATAATTCAATGAAGCCCATTGTAGCCGAATGGCAATCCACCGGGAGTACGAAGATGTACAATGATTTGAAACGCCGATTTTGGTGGCATGGTATGAAGCGAGACATCTCCGACTTTGTTTCAAGATGTTTAATATGTCAACAAGTGAAAGCGGAACATCAGTGCCTTCAGATTACTTCACCAATCACGATACCCGAGTGGAAATGGGATCGAGTCACAATGGACTTTGTATCCTGACCGCCATTGTCGCAAGTAAGAAGGATGCGGTTTGGGTCGTGGTAGATCGATTGACTAAGTCCGCCCACTTTGTCCCCGACGTACGGATTTTTCAATGGACAAATTAGCGGAATTGTACATTTCTCGATTGTGAAATTACACGGGTGCCTATTTCTATCGTGTCGGATAGAGATCCGAGATTTACCTCGCGGTTTTGGAAAAAGTTGCAAGAAGCTTTGGGTACCAAGTTGCATTTCAGACCGCCTTCCACCCCAAACCGATGGTCAATCCGAAGGGTAATTCAGATACTTGAGGATATGTTAAGATGTTGCGTCCTCGAGTTTAGTGGTTCATGGGAACGGTATTTGCCGTTGATTGAATTCGCTTACAACAACGACTTTCAATCGAGTATTAAGATGGCACCCTACGAGGCTTTGTACGGGCGTAAATGTCGTACACCATTGTTTTGGTGAGCTTGGTGAAAGCAAGATTTTCGGTGGATTTGATTAGGGATGCCGAATGAAAGTGAAAGTAATCCGTGAAAGTTTGAAGATAGCCTTCGATCGTCGAAGTCGTGACGCGGATATGAAGCGTAAGGATATCGAGTATCGTGGGTGATAAAGTGTTCCTCAAGGTATCGCTTGGAAAAAATACTCGAGTTCGCCGTAAGGGCAAGTTGAGCCCGAGGTTCATTGGGCCATATGAGATATCGAGCGAGTCGGTCCAAGTGGCATATCGCTTGATTTTGCCCCGAACTCAAAAGGTTCACGATGTCTTCCACGCTTCGATGCTTCGACGTTATAGATCCGATCCATCGACGTGATTAGTCCATCGAAATTGAAATTCAAGCTAATATGAGTTATGAGGAAGAACCAATTCGTATCCTATCACGAGAAGTGAAAGAGTTATAAACAAGCGGGTTCCGCTTAGTGAAAGTGTTATGGCTCAAGCACGGGATAGAAGAAGCTACTTGGGAGACCGAGAACTCAATGAGAGAGCGATATCCGAACCTATTTACGGTAAGCTTTTCGGGACGAAAATCTCTTGAGTGGGGAGAGTTGTGACACCCGAATGTGACCCTAGTCGGAGAGTGGTTTCGGGACCACGAAACCGAGTCACAAGAATAATTAAGTGTTATATTCCGTACTTATTGTTTGTGGAATTGGTATGCGTAAATATTTCGTGTCTCGATTTTTATTAATTAGGTGCTAAATTTTAAGAAAGGACTTAGTAGTGAACTTTGAAAGTACGATAGGAAATAGGTGATGACTAATTAAAGCATGCATGCAAAATAATGGACTTGCATGTCAAATTCCCCTTTCTACAAGTAATGGCCGCCATGACAAAGAATATGGGTCAAACATGTCATGAAACATGTTTTGTTGGGCATTAGGGAGAAATAGTAAACAAATAAGCATGGGTAAGAAAAGAATGAAAAAAAAATGTGTGAGAGAGTGGCATACCCCATTGCCGTGAGTTGTAGAGAAGGAAAGAAAAAAATTTTGTTCATCCTTTCTTTGAGCCAAAACTAAGGAAGAAGGAGGATTTTTGCTTCATGCTTGGTTTGGAAGAGATCTAGAAGGAGATTTGGCTAAGTTTGCATCAAGATTAAGGTATGTATGAGGTTGTGTTGGGAGTTTCATGCATGTTTTGGTTGCTAACTTGATGTGCATGTTAGCCATGGCTCAAATCTTTGGTATGCCATGGAAATGGTATTTGGCCAAAGTTGTTATAGTGATAAAGCCATTGCATGCTAAGTGTGAAGCTTGATGATGATGCATGCAATGATGGATTTTCTACTCATGAGTAAGATTTTGAGTTTTTCTTTGTTTTATCATGATTAAAGTTGAAAAGGAGCATGATTGTCATACTTGGCCATGATGCATTCTTGAGCATGATTCATGCTTCTTGCATGTTAGTTAAAAGTTTGTGTTTTGGATGGCTATGGACACCTTGAAAATTCGCCATGCTCCTATATGCATATATATGATTGCACATTATGTTTGGTTATGAACTAAGTGATGAATATATTGATTTAAAGAAGAAAATGTGGAAGAATGCTTGTGAAATTGCAAGCACAATTCGCCTAGCACACATATAAGTGCTTGATGCTATATTATAAGTTTTGGGCCACAATGTGCAAAGCATAAATTAGTAGATTGCATGCTGTTTTGTGAGGTATTATGCAAAATTGACCTCAACATGTACATGAATATTCGGCCTTGGGTAGCCTATTGAAGGCCTTAGCATTTCCTTGATGCTCAAATAAATTGTATTGAATTGCTTGATGTAGTATAAAATGTGCATGACCATTGTGTATTCAAGCTAAAGAGTGGCCATATGACCATTTAAAATCCTTGTCATATTCGCCATAAGCAAGCACAATGAGGTTTTAATAAATTGAATTTGTTTGAATTAGCTCAAGAGCTAAGAGGGCCACAATTGGACAAGGGAAGGAAAAGGTGATCGAATAGCCGAAAAAGCCGCTCGACAACATCCGAGGTAAGTCCTCAAGAAGTGACCTTACTTGAATTATGTGAGATGAAATATGGATGTGTATGATTATTGATTATGTGTGTATGAGTATTTGAATTCCACCCGGCTAAGTCCCAAGGCGAATATGCTAATGATATTAATTGTGTTTGAGCCTTAGTAACTAAAATGAAATATGTATGTCCAATGATTATTGATGTATGTGTGCATGAGAAATTGAATGATATCCGGCTAAGCCCAAGACAATTATGTTGAAATTATATCCGGTTAAGACCAAGGCAATTGTGCTAGTGGTTATATCCGGGCTAAGGCCCAAGGCATTCGTATGAAGTTATTCTATCCGGCTAAGACCAAGGCATTTGTGCACGTGATTATATCCGGTTATATTCAAGAATCTTGGGCTGGAGGTGAGTGTTGGTTGCTGAAATGAATTTAATTAGTACACTCGGACAGCCCAAAGGATAAGGTACGTTATATGTGCATTGGAAAGTCGACGTGTTTGAGCAACATTCGCTCAATCGACTAATGAATTTCAGTTATTGAATTGATTGATGCTTTGCGAACTTATACAATGATGAAGTATGAAGTAAGAATATGTATTAATGAAATGATGCATTTGGCTATGTGAATGTATTGCTGTAAATTATAGTTCATTATATTCCTTGAGACTTACTAAGCATAAAAATGCTTACCCGCTGTTTTGGCTCTTAGTTTTCTAGATTTCGCTCGAGGCAATCGGATTTGGGATCGTTGAAGTCAAGTCATCCACACTATCAAGCCTCCATTTTGGTATAAATTTTTGGTTGAACTTGAGATGGCATGTATAGGACTACCTCTTGTTTGTTAAATACGTTGTAATGTAAGTATGTATGGCCATGCGAAAATGGCTCGAAAAGGGGAGCATGAACTTAGACTTATTGTGGGTTGTATGTATATATATTTGGGGTCATGATGTGGCTATGGTTTGGAAATGGGAATGTTGGTCATATGATCAGCCATTGGCATGGTTAAAATGATCATATATGAACCTATGTATGGCAAGATTAGTTGAATCATGGAGACTACCAAATAGGTAAGTCCTACCTTAAAACAGATGCTGCCAGCTGCAGTGGCGTGAATGTGAAAATCACCATAATTCATAGGAATGGAATCAAATAGTGAATAAGCTATGTAAATGAACCTTGATGAGTCTATTTTCATATGGAAGAAACGAAACGGTCATAGGAGTTACAGGTTAAGAGATATTAAAGTTATTGTGAGACAGGGCCAGAATGGTTTCTGGGTTCCCTGTCGCAACTTTAAAATTCACTATAAATTATCCAAAAGAATTAGGAGATATACCTTATATGTACAGATTCCATTTTGAGTCTAGTTTCATTAGAAACAAACGACACCAGCATTAAAGCCCTGTGCAGAGAGATATTCAAGTTATACCGCGCGAAGGTCAGAGCAGTCGATCCCTGTAACTTGGGTAACTTTAACTAATAAACTGTACCAATTGGCCCGACCAAAAATCCTAGAAATAAATCCATGGATGTATATATGAGTCTAAATTCAGGGAAAATTTACGAAACCAGTTTCCGAGTTTTGAAACTCGAGATATGATTTTTAAGGCGACAGTGACGCAGTTTTCCAGCCTGACTGGAAATGTCAAATTGGTGGGCAAAAACATGTGAACTTGGTTTGTTAACCCTCGGGTCCGACACCGGCGATGGTCTCGGGTTTGGGGTGTTACAGAGTTACAATATGGAATGCGTTAATTAGTAAAATGTATGCTGTTTTTGTGTGGTATTAAGTGTATAATTGGCCTCAACATGGACATGCATATTCGGCCACATGAGGGGAATTGGTGTGCATGCATTCGGTTAGAGGCAAGCATATTGATGCCTATTCTTGGCTTAGAAAATTCGGCTAAGGAGAGTACTAACTAATGTGTTGAGTTTGATTCATGATTTCCGTACATATGTGACTTTAATGTCTAATGAAAATATGCGGCTAAGTACCTTGAATTCTCTTCGATGCTCAAATGATTAAATCAATTTATTTGTTAAATTAAGCTCAAGAGCAAAGGGGAGCTAAATCCGATAAAGGGAAGGAAAAAGTAGTCGAGTAGCCGTCGAAATCGCTCGACCACGTCCGAGGTAAGTCTTCGAGTAATGACCCTACTTGAATTATATTGAAATGATTTGTCCTATTATGGCGGACAGCCGAATGTGCGTAGGGACTAAGTTATAAAGTCAATTGAAATCATGCTCTTTGTGTGTGGCTATCGAGCCGAAATTGGAAAGGTTTGATAAATGTTTTGTGTTTGAGCCTTAGTAACGAGAATGAAATATGGATGTGTCGTGATTATTGATATATGTGTACAGGAGCATTTGAATAATACCCGGGCTAAGTCCCGAAGGCATTTATGCTAGTGATTATATCCGGGCTAAGACCCGAAGGCATTCGTGCGAGTTGTTATATCCGGGCTAAGACCCGAAGGCATTTGTGCAAGTTACCAAATCCGGGTTAAGACCCGAAGGCAATTGTGCTTGTGGTTATATCCGGTTAAATTCCGAAGAAGCTCGGTTGAAGGTGAGCGTTTTGGTGCTGTAATAAATTCAATTAATACGCTCGAAAAACCCATACGATAAGGTATGTTTACATGTGCATCGGAAAATTCGATCCATTTGAAATAGTATTCGTTCAATCGACTAACGAACTTTCGGCTCTTAGATAGGTTGATACCTTGTGTGTATATGTTGATGAAGTGTGAAGTAAGTATGATTATGAGAATGTGTATTAATAAAGTGATTCATTTAGCTATGTGAATGTAATACTTTAGTCAAAGCTGATTTCATTACTTGAGACTTACTAAGCATTAAAATGCTTACCCCGTTGCTTTGGCTCTTTGTTTTATAGATTTTGCTCGTTAGCTATCGGATTCGGGATCATCGAAGTCAAAGTCATCCACACTATCAAAGCCCTTTTGGTACTCTTTAGTTGAACTCTAGATATGGCATGTATAGGACTACCCTTTGTTGTTTTTCAAGTACTTTTGTGATGTATGTGTGTACAGCCATGCGAAAATGGCTCGTAGAAGTGGAGTATGGCATTAGACCATTTGTGTTTATGTATGTATATATGGTTTCATGATGTGACTATGGACTGGAATGGAACTGTTGGGCAATGATCAGCCCTTGGAATGGTTAAACATGATCATAGGTGTAACACCCCGAACCCGAGACCATCGCCGGTGTCGGACACGAGGGGTTAACAAGCCAAATCCACATATTTCGCCCACCAATTGACATTTCCAGTCAGGCTGGAAAACTGCGTCACCGTCGCCTTAAAAATCATATCTCGAGTTTCAAAACTCGGAAACTGGTTTCATAAATTTTCCCTGAATTTATACTCATATATCCATCCATGGATTTATTTCTAGAATTTTTGGTCTGGCCAATTGGTACAGTTTATTAGTTAAAGTCACCCATGTTACAGGGATCGACTGCTCTGACCTCCGCGCGTTACAACTTGGATATCTCTCTGTACAGGGCTTAAATACTGGTGCCGTTTGTTTCTAATGAAACTAGACTCAAAATGGAATCTGTAAATATAAGGCATGACTCCTAATTATTTCTGGATAATTTATAGTAAATTTTTAAAGTTGCGACAGGGGACCCAGAAACCGTTCTGGCCCTGTCTCACGAAAGCTTTAATATCTCTTAACATGTGACTCCTATGACCGTTTCGTTTCTTCCATATGAAAGTAGACTCATCAAGGTTCATTTACATAGCTTATTCACTATTTAATACCATTCCTACAAATTTTGGTGATTTTTCACATTCACGTCACTGCAGCTGGCAGCATCTGTTTTAAGGTAGGTCTTACCTATTTTGTAGTCTCCATGAACCAACTAGTCTTGCCATACATAGGTTCACATATGATCATTTTAACCATACCAATGGCTGATCATGTGACCAACACTCCCATTTCCAATCCATAATCACATCATGACACCATATATATATATACAAACCGCAAATAGTCTAAGTTCAGATTTCACTTTTACGAGCCATTTTCGCATGGCCGTATACATATACATCACAACATATTTAAACCAACAAGGGGTAGTCCTATACATGCCATTTCAAAGCTCAACCAAAATTATACCAAAATGGAGGCTTTGATAGTGTAGATGACTTCGACTTTAATGATCCCGAATCCGATTGCTATCGAGCAAAATCTATAAAACAGAGAGCCAAAGCAACGGGTAAGCATTTTTATGCTTAGTAAGTCTCAAGGAATAAAATCAGCTTTAATTAAAGCAATACATTCACATGGCCAAATGCATCATTTCATTAATACACATTCACATAATCATTCTTACTTCACACTTCATCATTATATACTTTCACAAGGTATCAACCAATTCAATAGCTGAAATTCGTTAGTCGATCGAGCGAATGTTGCTCAAACATGTCGACTTTCCAATGCACGTATAAACATACCTTATTCTTTGGGCTTTTCGAGCGTACCGATTGAATTCATTACAGCAACCAACACTCACCTCCAGCCCAAGCTTCTTCGGAATACAACCGGATATAACCACGTGCACGAATGCCTTCGGGTCTTAGCCCGGATAGAACGACTCGCACGAATGCCTTCGGGTCTTAGCCCGGATGTAGCCGCTAGCACAATGGCCTTCGGGTCTTAACCCGGATATAATTTCCAGCAATAACGTCTTCGGGTCTTAGCCCGGATATCATTCAATTGCTCATGCACACATACATCAATAATCATTAGACATTCATATTTCATTTTCGTTACTAAGGCTCAAACGCAAATATAATCACTAGCATAATCGCCTTCGAGACTTAGCCCGGGTATCATTCAAATACTCATACACACATAAATCGATAATCATTACACATCCATATTTCATTTCACATAATTCAAGTAGGGTCACTTCTTGAGGACTTACCTCGGATGTTGTCGAACGGCTTTTACGGCTACTCGATCACTTTTCCTTCCCTTGTCCAATTGTGGCCTCTAAGCTCTTGAGCTAATTCAAACAAATTTAATTTATTAATACCTCATTATGCTAGCTTATGGCGAATATGACAAGGAGTTTAAATGGTCATATGGCTACCCTTTAGCTTGAGTACACAATGGTCATGCACATTTTATACTACATCAAGCAATTCAATACAATTCATTCAAGCATCAAGGAAAAGCTAAGGCCATCAATCGGCTACCTAAGGCCGAACATACATGTCCAATTTGAGGCCAATTATACACTTAACACCACACAAAAAACAGCATGCATTTTACTAGTTAATGCTTTGCATATTGTAGCTCAAAACTTATAATATAGCATCAAGCACTCATATGTGTACTAGGCCGAATGTACTTGCAATTTCACAAACATTCTTCAACATCTTCTTCTTTAAACAAACATATTCATCACTTACTTCATAACCAAAACATCATGTGCAAACATATATATACATATATGTGCATGGCCGAATTTCAAGGTGTCCCTAGCCATCCAAAACACAAATTTTAACTAACATGCAAGAAGCATGAACCATGCTCATGAATGCATCATGGCCGAATACATCACAATCATGCCCCTTTCAACTTCAATCATGGTTAAACACAAAAAGAAAACTCAATGTCTTACTCAAGATGGCTACAAAGAAATTTCAAGAGTAGACAATCCATCATTGCATGCATCATCATCAAGCTTCACACTTAGCATGCAATGGCTTTATCACAATATCAACTTTGACCAAATACCACTTCCATGGCATAACAAGGATTTGAACCATGGCTAACATGGACATCAAGTTGGCAACTAAAACATGCATGAATCTCATGACACAACCTCATACATACCTTAATCTTGGTGCAAGTTTAGCCAAATCTCCTTCTAGATCTCTTCTAAACAAATAAAATGAAGCAAAAATCTCTTCTTCCCCCTTAGTTTTGGCTCAAAGAAAGGATGAACAAATTTTTTTCTTTCTTCCTTTACAACTCATGGCAATGGGGGATACCACACTCACACACACATTTTTTTTTCATTCTTTTCTTACCCATGCTTATTTGTTTATTATTTCTCCCTAATGCCCAACAAAACATGTTTCATGACATGTTTAGCCCATATTTCTTGGTCATGGCCGCCACCACCTATAAAAGGGGAATTTGACATGCAAGTCCATTGTTTTGCATGCATGCTTTAATTAGTCATCACACATTTCCTATCGTACTTTCAAAGTTCACTACTAAGTCCTTTCTAGTGAAATTCACCTTTATAACACTAAATCAATCATCAAAAATGTCATACATGAGCATACACATATTATAGGCATCAAAATAAATTTTAAATTATTTTTATGCTTCGGTTTTGTGGTCCCGAAACCACATTCCGACTAGGGTCAATTTTGGGCTGTCACAACTCTCCCCCACTTAAGAAATTTTCATCCCCGAAAATCTTACCGGTAAATAGGGTTGGGTATCGCTCTTTCATAGAGTTCTCGGTTTCCCAAGTAGCTTCTTCTATCCCGTGCTTGAGCCATAACACCTTCACTAGTGGAACCTGCTTGTTTCGCAACTCTTTCACTTCCCGTGATAGGATACGAATCGGTTCTTCCTCATAACTCATATTGGCTTGAATTTCAACTTCGATGGACTAATCACGCGATGGATCGGATCTATAGTGTCGAAGCATCGAAACATGAAAGACATCGTGAACCTTTTCGAGTTCGGGGAAAATCAAACGATATGCCACTGGACCGACTCACTCGGATATCTCATATGGCCCAATGAACCTCGGGCTCAACTTGCCCTTACGGCCAAATCGAGTATCTTTTTCCAAGGCGATACCTTGAGAAACACTTTATCTCCCACCGATACTCGATGTCCTTACGCTCAGATCTGCGTCGACTTCGACGATCGGAGGCTATCTTCAGACTTTCACGGATTACTTTCACTTTGCTCAGCATCTCTAATCAAATCCACCCGAAAATCTTACCTTCACCGAGCTCGGTCCAAAACAATGGTGTACGGCATTTACGATCGCATAAAGCCTCGAGGGTGCCATCTTAATACTTGATTGAAAGTCGTTGTTGTGTTTAATTCAATCAACAAAGAAATACCATTCCATGAACCACTAAACTCGAGGACGCAACATCTCAACATATCCTCAAGTATCTGAATTATCCGCCGATTGACCATCGGTTTGGGGGTGAAAGGCGGTCTTGAAATGCAACTTGGTACCCAAAGCTTCTTGCAACTTTTTCCAAAATTGCGAGGTAAATCTCGGATCTCTATCCCACACGATGGAAATAGGCACCCGTGCAATCTCACAACTGAGAACGTATAATTCGCTAATTTGTCCATTGAAAATCCGTACTACGGGGACAAAGTGAGCCGACTTAGTCAATCTATCTACCACGACCCAAACCGCATCCTTCTTACTCACGACAATGGCGGTCCGGATACAAAGTCCATTGTGACTCGATCCCATTTCCACTCGGGTATCGTGATTGGTGAAGTAATCTCAAGGCACTTGATGTTCCGCTTTCACTTGTTTACATATTAAACATCTCAAACAAAGTCGGAGATGTCTCGTTTCATACCATGCCACCAAAACCGATGTTTCAAATCGTTGTACATCTTCGTACTCCCCGGGTGGATTGCCATTCGGCTACAATGGGCTTCATTCAGAATTATCGAAATGAGTTCCGAATTCTTTGGAACACACAGACGACTTTTGAACCTCAAACAATCGTCATCATCGATTTGAAACTCCGAGTCCTTGTTCGAACACACTCACCCGCTTTTGCGCCAACTTGTCGTCGACTTTTCGAGCTTCTCGAATTTGATGCATCAATAGTGGTTTGGCTTTCAATTCAGCTACTAACACACCGTCGGATCGAGCAGACAAGTGCACATTCATCGTCGTAAAGTGAATAATGATTTACGACTCAAGGCATCCGCAACCACATTCGCCTTTCCGGGTGATAGTCAATGACCAGCTCATAATCCTTTAACACTCGAGCCAACGTCTTTGTCGAGATTTAAGTCTCTTTGGGTCATCAAATATTTGAGACTTTTGTAATCCGAGTACACATGGCACTTCTCACCAAATAAGTAATGTCGCCAAATCTTTAAGGCGAATACGATGGCGGCTAATTCGAGATCATGGGTCGGATAATTTTTCTCGTGTGGCTTTAATTGCACGACGATAGGCCACAACTCGACCTTCTTGCATCAATACGCAACCTAACCCAAGGAGGGAGGCGTCACTATAGATGACAAACTCTTTGCCGATTCGGGTTGCACTAGAATTGGGGCTCCGTCAAATAAGTTTTCACTGATCGAAACTTTTCGACATTTCTCCGTCCATTCGAACTTAACATCCTTTTGGAGTAAGCCGTCATCGGCGTGGCTATCGTTGAGAAACCTTTACAAATCGTCGGTAATAACCGCAAGCCCCAAAAACTCCGAACCTCAATAATATTTCTGAGGCTTCCAATTAAGTATGGTTGAAATTTTATTCGGTCGACTCAAACCCGATCGTGAATACCATATGACCCAAGAAGCTAACCTCTCTAACCGTAACTCACACTTGCTTGAACTTAGCATATAATTGCTTATCCCGTAAAATTTGCAGACTAACCTCGTGTGTTCAAAGATGTTCGGTCTCATTTCTTGAATAGACCAAGATGTCATCAATGAACACGACTACGAATCGATCCAAATATGGTCCGAAGATCCGATTCATTAAACCCATAAATACCGCAGGGCATTAGTAAGCCCAAACGGCATCACTAGGAACTCATAGTGACCATATCTCGCTCAAGGCGGTCTTGGGCACGTCCGAATCTCGGATTCGCAATTGATAATAGCCCGATCTCAAATCTATTTTCGAGAACACCGAGGTTCTTCAGCTTGATCGAACAAGTCATCGATACGTGGTAACGGATATTTGTTCTTTATCGTCGCTTTATTAAGTCGACGATAGTCGATGCACAACCGCATGGTTCCATCCTTCTTTTCACAAACAACATTGGCGCACCCCAAGGCGAAAAACTCAAAGCGAGCAAAACCTCTATCCACCAATTCTTGCAATCGAGCTTTCAACTCCTTTAATTCGCTCGGTGCCATACGATATGGAGCTATCGAATTGGAGTGGTACCGGTACCAATTCGATGCCAAATTCTATTTCCGAACAGGTGGTAAACCCGGCAATTCTTCAGGAAAACATCCGGTATTCACAAACCACGGCACAGATTCGGGTTTCTTTTCTGATTCCTTGTCATCGAGCACGACGCAAGGTACGCTTCGCACTTTTCTTACATATTTCAGGCCAACATTGCTGATATTACGGTTATAACCCTTTTGAGTCTGTAGACTCAACCCGAATTATCTCGTTATTCGCAAGACCTCAAATCGATAGTCTTGCTTTTGCAATTTACAACCGCATCGTGCATGGTCAACCAATCCAAACCAAGAATAACGTCAATTCATCGGACGGCAAAAGCATCAAGTCCGCGGAAAGCAAGAACCTCGGAACACTAGGGGACTTTTCTTGCACACTTTGTTGACAAGCACGTAATGACCCAAGGGGTTGGACACCGAATTACAAACTCAAGAGACTCAATAGGCAAAGTCTTCTTTGGATGCTAAGGTTTCACATATATAAGAATGAGTAGAACCAGGTCAATCAAAGCAATCACATTAGTATTGAAAAGAGTGAAAGTACCGGTAATGACATCCGGAGAGGCAAGATCCTCGCGGCGGCGTATGGCATAAGTCCTAGCAGGAGCCCGAGCCTCGGATTTGATGGTAGCATCTCTAGATCCTCTCGACCGCCACTAACATTGCCCACATTTCTAGGTGGCCTACCTCGGCGATGGTAGCACCCGGTGTCCACTCGACTTACATTTTGTTCAAGCATCCTCGGGCAATCCTTCATAAAGTGGTCGGCCGATCCACACTTATAGCAGAGCGATCACGGAACCAACAGCTCCCCGAATGCCATTTGCCACAATGCGGACTCTCGCCTCTCTCGGCGATCATTTCCACCATGGCGATCAAGTGACTCGTGTGGTCACAGGGGTCGATCGCGTCCTCGTCTAGAAAGCCGGCGCCTCTAGACCGGCTCACATCATCTCGAAATCTCTTCGATGCCTGTTGAAGAGACTTTCCCGAGGACCTCTTTCGGAATTCTCCGGTTCCCACATCAGCTTTTTGTTTCTCCTTTCTAAGCTCTTCGGCTTTACAAGCTCGCTCAACAAGTACTACGAACTCTCGTATTTCGAGAATGCCAACGAACATCCTTATATCATCATTCAGCCCATCCTCAAGCGTTTACATAATAGCTTGGACGAAATGCATTCTCGCTGCATCTGGCTAAGCCTCACAAATTTTCGCTCATAGTCGGAATCGACATAGAACCTTGCTTAAGATCAAGAAATTCCTTCGCTTTTGGTCGATGAATCTCGATCGATATCGTTTTTAACTCGGTTTGAAAGAATTCCCAAGTCACTTGCTCTCTAGGCACCACAAGTCGAGTACTCCACCAATAGTAGGCGGAATCGCGTAGCAAGGAGATGGTACACTTTAAGCACTCATCGGTGTACAAGATAGCTCATCGAGCACCGGATAGTGTTGTCCAACCAAAATTCAGCTCGCTTCGGCATCATCATCATCCGTAGCTTTGAATTCAGTGGCCCCATGTTTTCGAATCCTATCGATCGGGGCTTACTTGACCTTATTTGGTCGATTCACGGAGGTATTGTAGGTGCGGGGTTGCATTTGTCGGGAATGGAGGTTGTGGAGCAATCGTGTTAGTTCGAATGTATTGGTTAAACCATTCATTCATCACACTATAAAAGGCTTGCCTAGCCTCATCATTCGGATTGCTGGCCATAGGTTGAGAGTCCGCGCTGTCCCTTGCGCGGGAGCAGCGCCACACTCTCCACATCATCGCTATCGCCCTGGCTAGGATCGGATCCATTACTATAAACAACACAAAGTCAAATTGTCGTAAATCACCACACTATCGATTCATCATTTAATGGCATGTATAGCTAAACCCCAAACACATCACGGTAGTCCTAGAATCGACTAAACCGTGGCTCTGATACCAATAAAATTGTAACACCCCGAACCCGAGACCATCGCCGGTGTCGGACACGAGGGGTTAACAAGCCAAATCCACATATTTCGCCCACCAATTGACATTTCCAGTCAGGCTGGAAAACTGCGTCACTGTCGCCTTAAAAATCATATCTCGAGTTTCAAAACTCAGAAACTGGTTTCGTAAATTTTCCCTGAATTTAGACTCATATATCCATCCATGGATTTATTTCTAGAATTTTTGGTCGGGCCAATTGGTACAGTTTATTAGTTAAAGTCACCCATGTTACAGGGATCGACTGCTCTGACCTCCGCGCGTTACAACTTGGATATCTCTCTGTACAGGGCTTAAATACTGGTGCCGTTTGTTTCTAATGAAACTAGACTCAAAATGAAATCTGTAAATATAAGGCATGACTCCTAATTATTTCTGGATAATTTATAGTAAATTTTTAAAGTTGCGACAGGGGACCCAGAAACCGTTCTGGCCCTGTCTCACTAAAGCTTTAATATCTCTTAACATGTGACTCCTATGACCGTTTCGTTTCTTCCATATGAAAGTAGACTCATCAAGGTTCATTTACATAGCTTATTCACTATTTAATACCATTCCTACAAATTTTGGTGATTTTTCACATTCACGTCACTGCAGCTGGCAGCATCTGTTTTAAGGTAGGTCTTACCTATTTTGTAGTCTCCATGAACCAACTAGTCTTGCCATACATAGGTTCACATATGATCATTTTAACCATACCAATGGCTGATCATGTGACCAACACTCCCATTTCCAATCCATAATCACATCATGACACCATATATATATATACAAACCGCAAATAGTCTAAGTTCAGACTTCACTTTTTTACGAGCCATTTTCGCATGGCCGCATACATATACATCACAACATATTTAAACCAACAAGGGGTAGTCCTATACATGCCATTTCAAAGCTCAACCAAAATTATACCAAAATGGAGGCTTTGATAGTGTAGATGACTTCGACTTTAATGATCCCGAATCCGATTGCTATCGAGCAAAATCTATAAAACAGAGAGCCAAAGCAACGGGTAAGCATTTTATGCTTAGTAAGTCTCAAGGAATAAAATCAGCTTTAATTAAAGCAATACATTCACATGGCCAAATGCATCATTTCATTAATATACATTCACAAAATCATTCTTACTTCACACTTCATCATTATATACTTTCACAAGGTATCAACCAATTCAATAGCTGAAATTGTTAGTCGATCGAGCGAATGTTGCTCAAACATGTCGACTTTCCAATGCACGATAAACATACCTTATTCTTTGGGCTTTTCGAGCGCATCGATTGAATTCATTACAGCAACCAACACTCACCTCCAGCCCAAGCTTTTTCGAATACAACCGGATATAACCACGCACGAATGCCTTCGGTCTTAGCCCGGATAGAACGACTTCATACGAATGCCTTCGGGTCTTAGCCCGGATGTAGCCGCTAGCACAATGGCCTTCGGGTCTTAACCCGGATATAATTTCCAGCAATAACGTCTTCGGGTCTTAGCCTGGATATCATTCAATTGCTCATGCACACATACATCAATAATCATTAGACATTCATATTTCATTTTCGTTACTAAGGCTCAAACGCAAATATAATCACTAGCATAATCGCCTTCGGGACTTAGCCCGGGTATCATTCAAATACTCATACACACATAAATCGATAATCATTACACATCCATATTTCATTTCACATAATTCAAGTAGGGTCACTTCTTGAGGACTTACCTCGGATGTTGTCGAACGGCTTTTACGGCTATTCGATCACTTTTTCCTTCCCCTTGTCCAATTGTGGCCCTCTAAGCTCTTGAGCTAATTCAAACAAATTTAATTTATTAATACCTCATTATGCTAGCTTATGGCGAATATGACAAGGAGTTAAAATGGTCATATGGCCACCCTTTAGCTTGAGTACACAATGGTCATGCACATTTTATACTACATCAAGCAATTCAATACAATTCATTCAAGCATCAAGGAAAAGCTAAGGCCATCAATCGGCTACCTAAGGCCGAACATACATGTCCAATTTGAGGCCAATTATACACTTAACACCACACAAAACAGCATGCATTTTACTAGTTAATGCTTTGCATATTGTAGCTCAAAACTTATAATATAGCATCAAGCACTCATATGTGTACTAGGCCGAATGTACTTGCAATTTCACAAACATTCTTCAACATCTTCTTCTTTAAACAAACATATTCATCACTTACTTCATAACCAAAACATCATGTGCAAACATATATATACATATATGTGCATGGTCAATTTCAAGGTGTCCCTAGCCATCCAAAACACAAATTTTAACTAACATGCAAGAAGCATGAACCATGCTCATGAATGCATCATGGCCGAATACATCACAATCATGCCCTTTCAACTTCAATCATGGTTAAACACAAAAGAAAACTCAATGTCTTACTCAAGATGGCTACAAAGAAATTTCAAGAGTAGACAATCCATCATTGCATGCATCATCATCAAGCTTCACACTTAGCATGCAATGGCTTTATCACAATATCAACTTTGACCAAATACCACTTCCATGGCATAACAAGGATTTGAACCATGGCTAACATG
This sequence comes from Gossypium arboreum, assembly GCF_025698485.1. NCBI lineage: Eukaryota > Viridiplantae > Streptophyta > Magnoliopsida > Malvales > Malvaceae > Gossypium > Gossypium arboreum. The sequence continues at coordinate 77,932,641 of NC_069079.1, read as the reverse complement.
AACATCAAGTTGGCAACTAAAACATGCATGAATCTCATGACACAACCTCATACATACCTTAATCTTGGTGCAAGTTTAGCCAAATCTCCTTCTAGATCTCTTCTAAACAAATAAAATGAAGCAAAATCTCTTCTTCCCCTTAGTTTTGGCTCAAAGAAAGGATGAACAAATTTTTTCTATCTTCCTTTACAACTCACGGCAATGGGGAGATACCACACTCACACACACATTTTTTTTTCATTCTTTTCTTACCCATGCTTATTTGTTTATTATTTCTCCCTAATGCCCAACAAAACATGTTTCATGACATGTTTAGCCCATATTTCTTGGTCATGGCCGCCACCACCTATAAAAGCGGAATTTGACATGCAAGTCCATTGTTTTGCATGCATGCTTTAATTAGTCATCACACATTTCCCTATCGTACTTTCAAAGTTCACTACTAAGTCCTTTCTAGTGAAATTCACCTTTATAACACTAAATCAATCATCAAAAAATGTCATACATGAGCATACACATATTATAGGCATCAAAATAAATTTTAAATTATTTTTATGCCTCGGTTTTGTGGTCCCGAAACCACATTCCGACTAGGGTCAATTTTGGGCTGTCACAATAGGTAGACCTATGTATGACAAAACTCTAGTTGGTCCATGGAAACCACGAAATAGGTAAAGTTACCTTGAAAACAGATGCTGACAGCAGCAGTGGTGTGGATTTGAAAAATCACTAAAATTTTTAGGAATGGAATTAAATGGAGAATAAATTATTTAATTGAACCTTGATGAATATACTTTCATATGGAAGAAACGAAACTGTCATATGAGTTGTATGTTAAGAGATATTTAGGTTTTTGTGAAACAGGGCCAGAACGGTTTCTGGATTCCCTGTTCCGACTTTGGAAATTCATTGTATATTAACCAGAGATAATTAGGAGTCAGGAAATATATGTATAGATTCCTCTTTGAGTCTAGTTTCTATAGAAACAAACGCCATCAGTATTGAAGCCCTGTACAGGGAGATATTCAGTTGTAACGCGTGAAGGTCAGTGTAGTCGACCCCTGTAACATGGGAGACTTTAACTAATAAACTGTACTAATTGGCCCGACCAAAAATTCTGGAAAAAATATAGTAGATGGAAATATGAGTCTAATTTCAGGGAAAAATTACGAAACTGATTTTCGAGCTTTGGAACTCAAGATATGACTTTTAAGGTGACAGTGATGCAGTAACCAGCTCGTCTGGAAAATTTTAAAAGGACTGTGAAATGATTAAGTTAAGTCTGTGTGCACCTTGTGTTCGACTCCGGTAACGGACTCGGGTACGGGGTGTTACACTACTCGCCCATAGACCTCTTCCTAAGCACCACTAAAAATAAATCCCAAGTTAAACGATTAGTGATTGTAACTCTTTTAACATTACTCTACCAATGATTTTCCTCCCAATCAAGTAGGGACACAATACAACCTAATTTCTCCTCATGACATCTGTTCGAGGGTCCTTTCGACTTCTTCTAACCAGTACTCAGTTATGGTCGAATCGGTCTTTTTTAACTCTAGAAAACTCTTTACCACCCAACGCTGAAAGACATTCAAGCAGCAAGCCCGATTCATAGGTGCAAGATTGGCTAGTGTAGAAATAGGGTTAGCACCAACAATCTACTGAAATACTCTAATTATTACTTTCATCAGAGGGTCTACACTATCATCAGGAATATTTACCCCTACGTGGCGGCACAAGAGGTGCAGAGGATGTACCATCCTTCTAAGCATTAGCTCTCACGTTCACACGTGTAGGATGCATATCTAATTATCTAGCATACAGACACAAACAAATAAATGGTGTGAGTGGGGGGAAATGATCCAAGTCTCATTCCTGAAAGAAAGTTTTAGAATTAAAGGAAATGTATTCCCATTCCCATCCCTTATGCCTTACAAAAAAGAAATATCTCATGCAATTCAAACAGAGTTATATCAACCATTTTATAAAAGCTAAGAAATTTAAACTTATGAGTTACGAAACTCTAATCACACAACAATCACCTAGGTCTGAAAGTTATTGGTCCTAGACTCTAATACCACCCAATGTAATAACCTATACCAGTCCTAGACACCATGTCGAATATCAAGATGCCACACCACTAAGTATTATGTTAATGTTTATTATTATGCAAAGAAATGGTAAGTTGTGTTTCATTTTCTACAAACTTACTAAAAATTACGTGCTTACATAGTTTCTTTCTTATGTTTTATAGATTATCGGAAGCTCGATCAGTTTGGAACCTAGTCGGAGATCTATCACACTATTCAGCATAAATATCGATAGTTTTTGAATGTTTTGGCCAAGGTTATAATGGCATGTATAGGTGAACTTGTAATGGTGTTTAGTTGAATGTTTAATGGATGAATTGGTATGTTTATAGTGATGTGTGAATGGTCATGTTAGTGGCATGATTTGGTGGAAGTTGAATTATAATTGACGATGGAAATGTGACCAAATATGCATGTTTAGGTAAGTTTTGATGTTTTCATTTGAGGTGCCTTGTATGGCATATTGGTTAGTTGATTTTAGGACTCTTGAATTGGTTATTACATGTATATTTTGACAGGGTTTTATTGATTTGATTATGTGCACATAAGGCCTAAAGGTTTATGCATGATATAGTGTTGGAAATGGCTTGTTTTGGGTGAATTTTAGGTTTACATGACCTGAGACACGGGCGTGTGACTCAGCCGTGTATACAAGCCGTATGTCCCTTGAAGATATTTATGCATGCAAGTTAGTCAGTTACACAGCCTGACACATTGGTGTGTGACACGATCATGTGACCATACTCAAAGAATTATCAAGTGAAGACACGGGCTAGGATACGGTTGTGTGTCCCTAGTTCAAAGGTTACACAGTCTGAGACACTACCGTGTGTCTCAACTGTGTGAGGCACATGACCTAGCCACACAACCGTGTGCCCCTTGTGTTTGAAAATTTGTAACTTTTTCATAAACTTCCCAAACGATTTCAAATTGGTCCTGAATTGTTTCTAAGGTATTTCTAGGGCCTCGAGGTTCAATTTAGGGACGATATGTATGTGAATGGTTATTTTATATTATGTTTATAATAATGTATGAAATGTATGTTTAAATGTTCTATTTGAATGGTAATAATGTATAACCCTAATTCAGCAATGGATACTGGTTAGGGTGTTACATTTAGTGTCATCAGAGCTACGATTTAGTTAGTTCTTGGGCTAAACGTAGAGTGTATGGAGTCTAGAAATACATACCATTATGTTACCTACGACAGTGTAATAACTTCTAACTCAAATTGAACTATGTTCTCATATAGATAAGATTCATCCAACCGAGCTGATTCTGATGAAGTAGAAAGTAACACGCAAGCCTCCATTCACGGAGCAACATCTAGTGGTCATAGACCCATATCTGAGGCCAACGGAGGAGAGGCTAAAGAAGCCTTCTTCTAGATGATGTCTGAATGGTTTATTCAGTTTGTGAGAACAAATCCTATGGCTCAGCGACCTCCACCCCCACTTGTGCCCCAATTGATCCCTGTAGTTCCTCAGGGTTTGGAACTACTATGAGAGAGCAAGCTTCTAGTCGATATAATTCAAAAATATGGGGCTGAAGAGTTCTAAGGTACAACTAAAGATGATCTAGAGAGAGCTAAGTTCTGGTTAGCAAACACGATGAGAGTTTTTGATGAATTACTGTGTACTCTAGTTGAATTGTAACAACCCATTTTCAGTGAAACCGGAACATGGTTTCAAGACCACAAATCTGAGTCAGAAAGAAAATTTACTTTAAAATTATTGCATGGTTTGCATTATGATAGGAATGTTATATGAAAATTCTGATAAGAAATTTTTACCGATTATGGAAAGGACCAAATTGCATAAAATGCAAAAGTTGAGTTCAAGTAGCTATAAGTACCAAATAGCTATAGAATTCAAAACTTGAGCCCTTATATGGCAATTAGACCATTAAATAGAGTTAGTAGATATTTTTGATGAATCATCCATGGAAAATTAGAAAATGAAAAAGACTAAATTGGAATGTGGAAAAAATTCAAAGATGATAATTAAATTAAATAGAAAATATCATCTTATTTTCATCATCTTCCCCAAATTAAAACATGGAAAGCCTATGAAAGAGAAAAAAATTCAAGCAATCTTTCTTGGCTTAATTGGGTAAACATTCTTGTCCCATTTTTAGTAATTTTTTTTTATATTTTCAAGTTCGGAATAGCTTAATCTATCTATTTTGGGGATTAATTTGTAAAGATATCAAAGTATAGAAATTTTTCCATGGATGTAAATGCTGAAATTTTAAAATTTATGGTAGAATATGAAAGGTTGTTGATAGATAAAGAACTTTTACAAAGAGAATTTTGATGAAATTATGATTCAGAGACTAAATTGAAAAAAAATGGTAAAACCATGGAAAAAATTGAGTTTTTTAAAATTCATGGGCTATTATTGGTACATGTAAAATTCAGTTAGGCTTGAAATAAGGATTAAATTGCATGGATTTCATTTTACGAGCTTAGGGACGAAATTGTCATTTATTAAAAGTATAAGGGCAAAATGTTAATTTTGCCTAGGATGTGAATTGAATTCATGTAACAACCTGATTTAGACCCTAATCGAAACGGTAGTTCCGGGACCACGAATCTGAGTTAGAAAAATATTTAAAAATTATTTTGTCATTTGAGTGACCGATTTAATAAAAGGGCTTAATCGCATAAAATGAAAATTAGATTGCTATTTTTAAAAGGGCCAAATTAATGTCGTCTTTATTTCATGAAGTACTTATGTTGCAATAATACCATTGGAGTTAGTGATGGACGGTTGTATCCTTGATATATATGTTTTAGTTATTAAATTATAAAGGATATTAATGTTCGATATATGTGATTATCTGAGTATCCTATTCGATCCCTAATGGTTTAACGGGCAATGATAAGTTGTGATCGAAGATGTAAAATGGGCTAAAATGATCAGATATGAGTTAGTTAATTACCTATTTGAAAATAGGGTAAGTTGGTTATTTGATATGAGAGACAAGTATACAAGTTACTAAAGTAAACATATGAGCATGGTATAATATATTTGGCCATATGATAAGTGTATGTATATGATGTTATATTTTGATTCATGAGCTTGTGTATATGAGTGTAAGTATACTTGGTTATATAATGACATTTTGGTTTCGAAAGTTGAATGATATTTTGTTAAAATTTATATATGAGCATTTGGCCAATGTAACATTTATGTATGAAAGTATATGTTATATATATGAAATTGTATGTTTGAGACTAAATATGATAATGATATTATAATTTGGTTTAGTTTAAATGAATTGATTATACCATTGAATTGTTTATTTGCTTATGACTTACTAAGCTATAATAGCTTATTGTGTGTATATGTTTGTCTTTGTTTTATAGATTTTGTAACCAAGTTACGAGCTCAGGGATCGTCAGCACAGTCCATCACACTATCTACTATTTCGGTACTTTATAAGTTGAACTCGAACTTATGGCATGTATAGGCTAGCCTTGGGATAATTTATTTTGAATGTGTATGTATATAAAGCCATGCGAAAATGGCTTGATCTTAATGCTAATGTTCTAATGATTAATTAATTTTGGTCATGGTACATATATGTGCGAGTTAAATCTGACATATGAATAATGAATGTGTTTCGGTTTTGGCTTATTATTGATTTATTTAGGATGTGTAATTTGTCTTATGAATTTGCTTGGAGGTAGTAAACGATGTGTCTTTATATTCGGTTAGTGATGGGAAAACATATACATATTGTAACACCCCGAACCCGAGACCATTGCCGGTGTCGGACACGAGGGGTTAACAAGCCAAGTTCACATGGTTTGCCCACCAATTTGACATTTCCAGTCAGGCTGGAAGACTGCATCACCGTCGCCTTAAAAATCATATCTCGAGTTTCAAAACTCGGAAACTGGTTTCGTAAATTTTCCCTGAATTTAGACTCATATATCCATCCATGGATTTATTTCTAGAATTTTGGATGGGCCAATTGGTACAGTTTATTAGTTAAAGTCACCCATGTTACAGGGATCGACTGCTCTGACCTTCGCGCGGTATAACTTGAATATCTCTCTGTACAGGGCTTTAATGTTGGTGTCGTTTGTTTCTAATGAAACTAGACTCAAAATGGAATCTGTACATATAAGGTATGTCGCATAATTCTTTCTGGATAATTTATAGTAAATTTTAAAGTTGCGACAGGGAACCCAGAAACCGTTCTGGCCCTGTCTCACAATAGCATTAATATCTCTTAACATGTAACTCCTATGACCATTTCGTTTCTTCCATATGAAAATAGACTCATCAAGGTTAATTTACATAGCTTATTCACTATTTAATTCCATTTCTACGAATTTTGGTGATTTTTCACATTCACGTCACTGCAGCTGGCAGCATCTGTTTTAAGGTAGGTCTTACCTATTTGGTAGTCTCCATGAACCAACTAGTCTTTGCCATACATAGGTTCATATATGATCATTTTAACCATGCCAATGGCTGATCATATGACCAACATTCCCATTTCCAAGCCATAGCCACATCATGACACCAAATATATACATACAAACCACAATTATTCTAAGTTCATGTTCCCTTTTCGAGCCATTTTCGCATGGCCGTACATACTTACATCACCACATATTTAACAAACAAGGGGTAGTCCTATACATGCCATTTCAAGTTCAACCAAGAATTTATACCAAAATGGGGGCTTGATAGTGTGGATGACTTCGACTTCAACGATCCCGAATCCGATTGCTATCGAGCGAAATCTAGAAAACTGAGAGCCAAAGCAGTGGAGTAAGCATTTTTATGCTTAGTAAGTCTCAAGGAATATAATCAACTCTAATTACAGCAATACATTCACATAGTTAAATGCATCATTTCATTAATGCGCATTCACATAATCATACTTACTTTACCATCCCAACTCTTATGTTCATACACAAATAACGGCTTCATTAAGGCCGATAACTCGCTCCATCATAGGAGCGGATATTCATACGCCTACTCCTAGCGCCAGCAGCACACACCGCACTTACCTTATCATTGGGAAATTTCACAAGTGCATTAGCTGAAATTTTCCAGCAAGCTCATAATTTTCAAATCACATACCTTCGAGTTTATCCGGATGTCGGTATTCGCTCAATCGCCGGGACATAGCCGGTTATGGTAACCCGCACCAAGGCCAACGGACTTTACCGGATATCACGATTTGCACAAATGCCTTGGTCTTAGCCCGGATTTAACAACTTGCACGAATGCCTTCGGTCTTAGCCCGGATATAGCTACTAGCACAATTGCCTTCGGTCTTAACCCGGATATAAATTTCAGCATAATTGTCTTCGGGCTTAGCCCGGATATCATTCAATTTCTCATGCACACATACATCAATAATCATTGGACATACATATTTCATTTTCGTTACTAAGGCTCAAACACAATTATAATCATTAGCATATTCGCCGGGACTTAGCCCGGTGGAATTCAAATACTCATACACACATGATCAATAATCATACACATCCATGTTTCATCTTACATAATTCAAGTAAGATCACTTCTTGAGGACTTACCTCGGATGTTGTCGAACGGCTTTTTGGCTATTCGATCACCTTTTCCTTCCCTTGTCCAATTGTGGCCCTCTTAGCTCTTGAGCTAATTCAAACAAATTCAATTTATTAAAACCTCATTGTGCTTGCTTATGGCCGAATATGACAAGGATTTTAAATGGTCATATGGCCACTCTTTAGCTTGAATACACAATGGTCATGCACATTTTATACTACATCAAGCAATTCAATACAATTTATTTGAGCATCAAGGAAATGCTAAGGCCTTCAATAGGCTACCCAAGGCCGAATATTCATGTACATGTTGAGGCCAATTATGCACTTAATACCTCACAAAAACAGCATGCATTTTACTAGTTAATGCTTTGCATATTGTGGCTCAAAACTTATAATATAGCATCAAGCACTTATATGTGTGCTAGGCGAATTGTGCTTGAAATTTCACAATTATTCTTCAACATCTTCTTCTTTAAACCAACTTATTCATCACTTACTTCATAGCCAAAACATCATGTGCAAACATATATATACAATATGAGCATGGCCGAATTTTCAAGGTGTCCATAGCCATCCAAAATACAAATTTTAACTAACATGCAAGAAGCATGAACCATGCTCATGAATGGCCGAATATGACAATCATGCTCCTTTTCAACTTCAATCATGATAAATCAAAAAGAAGGCTCAAATCTTGCTCAAGAGTAGACAATCCATCATTGCATGCATCATCATCAAGCTTCACACTTAGCATGCAATGGCTTTATCACCATAACAACTTTGGCCAAATACCATTTCCATGGCTTAACAAAGATTTGAGCCATGGCTAACATGCACATCAAGTTAGCAACCAAAACATGCATGAAACTCCTAACACAACCTCATACATACCTTAATCTTGATGCAAACTTGGCCAAATCTCCTTCTAGATCTCTTCCAAACCAAGCATGAAGCAAAAATCCTCCTTCTTCCTTAGTTTTGGCTCAAAGAAAGGATGAACAAAATTTTTTTCTTTCCTTCTCTACAACTCACGGCAATGGGGGGATTACCACACTCACACACATTTTTTTTTTCATTTTTTTATCACCCATACACCTTTGTTTATTATTTCACCCTAATGCACCAACAAAACATGTTTCATGACATGTTTAGCCCATCCTCCCTTGTCATGGCCGCCACCACCTATAAAGGGGGAATTTGACATGCAAGTCCATTATTTTGCATGCATGCTTTAATTAGTCATCACACATTTCCCTATCATACTTTCAAAGTTCATTACTAAGTCCTTTCTTGTGGAATTCACCCTTATAACACTAAATCAATCATCATAAAATGTCATACATGAGCACACACATATTATAGGCATCAAAATAAATTTTTAATTATTTTTATGCCTCGGTTTTGTGGTCCCGAGACCACCTTCCGACTAGGGTCAATTTTGGGCTGTCACACATATGCCTATGATATGTTGTTTGTGGTTGAGTATTGAAAGGTCAAGTTGCTAGTGAAATGATTGATTGCTATATGTGCTATATATATTTGGCAGTAAATTTTGGCTTTGGTTTGTGGTTCATTTTGGTAAGCATGAGATTTGATAATGGTGTGACCAATTAAGGTTTGATTTTATATCCAAATAAAGTATTAGTTAATAGGTTGAAATATGAAGTTCAGGCTTATTATTATTAAATGCAAATTAGGTATACATTGATATGTTATTTGTGTTCAAAAGTTTAAATGTGGTTATAGTGAATTGTGCGTGATTTGGTAAAGAGATAAAATGATGAATATATGCTTGATTATGTATTGGCTAATTTGATACGGTTTGTTATGGCAAGAAAGAAATATGTTTCATGAATAAATGGTTGGTCACTTTGGCTAGCTTAATGTATATAATATTTAAGGTTAAAAAAATTATGAAATGGAATAATTAGTCAAGGATTGATTACATGTGGTATAATCTTATGTGATTAATTCAATAGTTGAATATATGTGAAGTGAATTGGTTTGTGTATTTGTAATCTAGAATAATGTTTAAATATAATTCTTAGCTTGTGAATTTGATACGAAATGAATTGTTATTTGTGTTAAAAATGGTTAATAATGATACGATGTAATGTTCTTGAACTTGGTAAAATTTGTTTGCGCCTTTTATATATATTTTGATGTATATTAAACCGTAAATGTGATTTGCCATAATTCTTAGTTAAATGTGCTTAAGTATATATATATATACATATATATCCTAATAGATGTTTTAATTTGCATTAATGTACATAACATGTAAATTTCATATTGACTATTATATCAATGCCGCATAAATGAATGAAAAGTTTAGTATTGAGATTTGTTTAGTTTGATGTGTAATTTGTTTTGACATGTGTTGGATTATGTTTTATTTATGAAATGTTGTGAATGATATGATTTTAAGACTCAACAATTTGACTAGGTTACGAGCATTGATGTGATTAAATTTTAAATTGTGAAGTGTAATAAATATCTGTATGAACTGTGATATGATCAGTAATGCCTCATAACCCAAATCTAGCGAGGGATACGGGTTAGGGGAGTTATATTTTATTGGTATTAGAGCTACGATTTAGTGGATTCTAGGACTAAATAGTACGTGTGAGTCTAGTTTTACTAGACATATTATATACTGCGATAGTGTGATGACTTCTGACATTTTAAAATGTGTTTTCGTATAGTAAATTGATCCCAACAGAGTCGTAGTTGATTGTAACTCCCTGAATTTGGGCTTAGAAGTTTTGGGCCTTGAGCATGGGAGCGGTTGAAGGCAGCCTATAATATTTTGTTGTGCATGTAAATTTCATTAATAAAGGCTTGTTTTAGTGGTTAAGTGTGCTGAGAAGTGTTGGAGAAGTCCTGGGTTCAAACTTGGACTCTAGCAAAAATTTTGGTTTAAGGTGAATCAAATCAAGGGTGTAGTAGGTAGGCCTTAAGAATATTTTTGGAGAAATTGTGCCACAAAAAAAGCCTTGTGGTCTAGTGGCAAAGTAGCGCCACATAAGACGTAGGAAGGTGGCATCATAGAGTTGGCAAGGAGGTCCAGGGTTCGAAACTCATGGCAATCAAAGAGCATTTATTTTGCTAACAGGGGGCGACAAGAGTTGATGTTGAATTTAAACTCTGATGATGGAGGGATCCCACATCGGGAAGCTAACGTAAGAGTGGATACAAAGCTGGCTTTAAATAGAGAGAACCATGAGGAAAGTAAGGGTGCCTTTCTTGGCTGATCCCTTTCGCTTTATGGCGTGCTCGTTTGGGTTGGGCGTCGGCTAAGAGTGCTCGGAGCGCGGATTAACTCCAGTCTCCTATCAGGTGTGTATTTCTCTCTATTCTAGCTGTAGGATGGCTACTTCGAGCCGCGATGGGCCGAAAGGGGCCATGTGGGCCCAATGGGCCTACGGGCCCAATTGGATAAGTTGTTTCATTGTGTAGTAAATATTGGACTAGGCTAGGTGAATCTCATATCTGTGGCTAGATTTTTGGGCTAAAAGGGCCACACGAGCGTGTGGGCCCATTTGGGCTGAGAATGGGCTTTAGGCCCATTCGTATTGTTATCCCTGTTTAGAATACTTTAGTTTACCAAATTATTGAAATACCCTCGACCTGTAAAATTACTAAAATACCCCTTTAGGGTAGAATTACTGAAATACCCCTGTAGGGTAGAATTACCGAAATACCCTTGTAGGGTAGAAATACTGAAATACCCCTGTAAGGTAGAATTACCGAGATACCCTTGTGGGGTAAAATTACCATTTTGTCCCTAGGGTGTTAAATGACTATTTTGCCCTTGCGGGCAAGTGACTTACTTAGATTGTGTGGTTGACGGATTTGATTGTGAATATATGTTGGGATATGAATGACTTGACTGTGATTGTTTGATTCAAATATGGGCATGACATTTGGCATACATGACATGTTGCATGGGTTGGGATTTCGTACGGAGGAAGATCTGATCTGTTAAGGTCGCACGGGTCACCCGGGACGACTATGGACCGATCGATGGCTGAGTGCCGATCATGTTACCAAAGGCTGTGTACCGTTATTGTGGGCTTCGTATTGATATTGTAGGCTTCGTGCCGATTATAGTCCCGTTATCGATGGCTCTGTGCCAACCTAAATATGGTTTTGTGCCATCTTGACTATGGCTTCGTGCCAAACGTATTTACCTGTGGCTGTGTGCCTAACATATTTATTGACGACTCTGTGTCGATCATATTTATCGAAGGATGTGCCCCAGTTATATTACCGTTACTGATGGCTATGTGCCGAAGTTATTACAGTTATCGATGACTTTGTGCCACGTATTCTGTTAAGTGGCTTTGCCACATTATCTGTTTCTGGTGGCTATGCCACAAATATCTATTCTGGTGGCTCTGCCACAATATCTGTATCTGGTAACTCTGTCAAAATATCTGTTCTGGCAGCCATGCTGCAAATTTTGTAGTGTGTAGCGGATGGGTGGGTTGAGTTGTCTCCCCACATGGTGTAAGGTTGGTACGGGGGTGTATACGGCTGGATTGGGTTGGGATTGCATTCACATTCTAATTCTGATTCTGTCGCCTAATTCTGATTCTGATTCTCATTTTGATTCTAGTTCTGATAATGTTTCTTATTCTATAATGGGCTAAGGCCCATCTGATATTGTTTAATTCTTTTATATGACTGACTGTTCCTTTTATATAGTAGGGGATTTCACACTGAGTTTTCGTAAACTCACCCTGTTATTAACCTTTCGTAATTTCCACCTTAGACGGATCGGAGTCATGAGGGGCTCGGAGGAAGCCACACACATTGTTTATGTTACGCTTTTGATTATTACTTTTAAATGTTTTTATGTGGGTTGTAGTAAAGCCATTGTAATTTTTTGGATTTCAATTTGGAATTTTATTTATTGTTCTTATAATTGCTAGTATTAGAACATGTTTTTCCAAAACAACTACTATTGTTCAAAACATTACGTATCCGCAATTATTTTTAATTTAAGCTTCTACAACTACCAAGGTTTAAAAAGGGTATAAGTTTTTAATTATTAAGAAGGGTTTTTAATGGAAACATGGGTTTTGAAAATCAATGTGACACGTCAGATTCGAGCCAAACTTCCAGGCCGAGTTTGGGGTGTTACATTGATGATGTCGAGAGTATAGTGCCTACTCCCGCGTAAGAGATAGTGCCGGTTGATTCTCGACTGACCTCGAGTAACCAAGAGAGAGAGGCTAAGCAAGTCTTTTTTCAATCGATGAACGACTGGTTTACTCAGTATATTCGAATGAATCTGGCTATACAACAACCTCCACCCTTGATTAATCCTTCTCTGATACCTGCTATGCCTCAGGTGAGTGATCCATTGAGATTACATAAGCCTCCTGTTGATAAAATCAGAAAACACGTGGTTGAAGAATTCAGAGCTACTGATGATGATGATGCTGAGCGAGCTGAATTCTGGCTTGATAATACTATCCACGTGTTTGATGAGCTATCTTGTACCCCGAATGAATGTTTGAAATGTGCCATATCCTTGCTTCGAGACACCACATATCACCAGTGGAATACACTAGTATCGGTGGTTTTGAAAGAACGGGTGACTTGAGATTTCTTTCAAACTGAGTTTCGTAAGAAATATATCAGTCAAAGATGTAACACCCCGAATCCGAGACTATCGCCGGTGCCGGACACGAGGGGTTAACAAGCCAAGTTCACATGTTTTGCCCACCAATTTGACATTTCCAGTCAGGCTGGAAGACTGCGTCACCGTCGCCTTAAAAATCATATCTCGAGTTTCAAAACTCGGAAACTGGTTTCGTAAATTTTCCCTGAATTTAGACTCATATATCCATCCATGGATTTATTTCTAGAATTTTTGGTCGGGCCAATTGGTACAGTTTATTAGTTAAAGTCACCCATGTTACAGGGATCGACTGCTCTGACCTTTGCGCGGTATAACTTGAATATCTCTCTGTACAGGGCTTTAATGCTGGTGCCGTTTGTTTCTAATGAAACTAGACTCAAAATGGAATCTGTAAATATAAGGTATGTTCCTAATTCTTTCTGGATAATTTATAGGAAATTTTTAAAGTTGCAACAGGGGACCCAGAAACCGTTCTGGCCCTGTTTCACAATAGCTTCAATATCTCTTAACATGTAACTCCTATGACCATTTCGCTTATTCCATATGAAAATAGACTCATCAAGGTTCATTTACATAGCTTATTCACTATTTAATACCATTCCTACAATTTTTGGTGATTTTTCACATTCACGTCACTGCAGCTGGCAGCATCTGTTTTAAGGTAGGTCTTATCTATTTTTGTAGCCTCCATCAACCAACTAGTCTTGCCATACATAGGTTCACATATGATCATTTTAACCATACCAATGGCTGATCATGTGACCAACACTCCCATTTCCAATCCATAATCACATCATGACACCATATATATACATTCAAACCACGAATAGTCTAAGTTCATGCTTCCTTTTACGAGCCATTTTCGCATGGCCGTATACATATACATCGCCACATTTTAAACCAACAAGGGTAGTCCTATACATGCCATTTCAAAGTTCAACCAAAATTTATACCAAAATAGAGGCGTTGATAGTGTGGATGACTTCGACTTTATTGATCCCGAATCCGATTGCTATCGAGCGAAATCTATAAAACAGAGAGCCAAAGCAACAGGGTAAGCATTTTATGCTTAGTAAGTCTCAAGGAATATAATCAGCTTTAATTAAAGCAATACATTCACATAACCAAATGCATCATTTCATTAATGCACATTCACATAATCATACTTACTTCACCATCCCAACTCTTATGTTCATACACAAATAACGGCTTCATTAAGGCCGATAACTCGTTCCATCATAGGAGCGGATATTCATACGCTCTTACTCCTAGCGCAAAGCACACACCGCACTTACCTTGTCATTGGGAAATTTCACAAGTGCATTAGCTGAAATTTTCCAGCAAGCTTATAATTTTCAAATCACATACCTTCGAGTTTAACCGGATGTCGCTACTCGTTCAATCGCCTTGGGACATAGCCCGGTTATGGTAACCCGCACCAAGGCCTACGGACTTAACCCGGATATCACGATTTGCACAAATGCCTTGGTCTTAGCCCGGATTTAACAACTTGCACGATCGCCTTTGGTCTTAGCCGGATATAGCTACTAGCACAATTGCCTTGGTCTTAACCCGGTTATAATTTCAGCATAATTGTCTTGGGGCTTAGCCGGATATCATTCAATTTCTCATGCACACATACATCAATAATCATTGGACATACATATTTCATTTTCGTTACTAAGGCTCAAACACAATTTTAATCACTAGCATAATCGCCTTGGGACTTAGCCGGGTATTATTCAATACTCATACACACATAAATCAATAATCAATACATCCATATTTCATTCCACATAATTCAAGTAAGGTCACTTCTTGAGGACTTACCTCGGATGTTGTCGAACGGCTTTTACGGCTATTCGATCACTTTTTCCTTCCCTTGTCCAATTGTGGCCCTCTTAGCTCTTGAGCTAATTCAAACAAATTCAATTTATTAAAACCTCATTGTGCTAGCTTATGGCGAATATGACAAGGAGTTTAAATGGTCATATGGCCACTCTTTAGCTTGAATACACAATGGTCATGCACATTTTATACTACATCAAGCAATTCAATACAATTTATTCGAGCATCAAGGAAAAGCTAAGGCCTTCAATAGGCTACCCAAGGCGAATATTCATGTACATGTTGAGGCCAATTATGCACTTAATACCTCACAAAAACAGCATGCATTTTACTAGTTAATGCTTTGCATATTGTAGCTCAAAACTTATAATATAGCATCAAACACTCATATGTGTGCTAGGCCGAATGTGCTTGCAATTTCACAATCATTCTTCAACATCTTCTTCTTTAAACAACCATATTCATCACTTAGTTCATAACCAAAACATCATGTGCAAACATATATATACATATATGAGCATGGCCGAATTTCAAGGTGTCCGTAGCCATCCAAAACACAAATTTTAACTAACATGCAAGAAGCATGAACCATGCTCATGAATGCATCATGGCCGAATATGACAATCATGCCCCTTTTCAACTTCAATCATGATTAAACAAAAAGAAAACTCAAAATCTTACTCAAAAGTAGACAATCCATCATTGCATGCATCATCATCAAGCTTCACACTTAGCATGCAATGGCTTTATCACCATAACAACTTTGGCCAAATACCATTTCCATGGCATAACAAAGATTTGAGCCATGGCTATCATGCACATCAAGTTAGCAACCAAAACATGCATGAAACTCCTAACACAACCTCATACATACCTTAATCTTGATGCAAACTTAGCCAAATCTCCTTCTAGATCTCTTCCAAACCAAGCATGAAGCAAAATCCTCCTTCTTCCTTAGTTTTGGCTCAAAGAAAGGATGAACAAAATTTTTCTTTCTTTCTCTACAACTCACGGCAATGGGGGGAATACCACACTCACACACATTTTTTTGCATTCTTTTCTTACCCATACACCTTTGTTTATTATTTCTCCTAATGCACCAACAAAACATGTTTCATGACATGTTTTGCCCATCCTCTCTTGCCATGGCCGGCCACTTCATGTTGGGGGAAATTTGACATGCAAATCCCTTATTTTTGCATGCATGAGCAACTAGTCATCACACATTTCCCCATCATACTTTCAAAGTTCACTACTAGGTCCTTTCTAGTGAAATTAGCATCTATAACACTAAATCGAAACATCAAAAATGTCACACACAAATTAACACATATCATAGGCATCAAAATAAATTTTAAATTATTTTTATGCCTCGGTTTTGTGGTCCCGAAACCACATCCCGACTAGGGTCAATTTTGGGTGTCACAACTCTCCCCACTTAAGAAATTTTCGTCCCCGAAAATCTTACCGTAAATAGGTTTGGATATCGCTCTTTCATAGAGTTCTCGGTCTCCCAAGTAGCTTCTTCTATCCCGTGCTTGAGCCATAACACTTTCACCAGTGAACCCGCTTGTTTCGCAACTCTTTCACTTCTCATGATAGGATACTGAATCGGTTCTTCCTCATAACTCATATTAGCTTGAATTTCAATTTCGATGGACTAATCACGTGCGATGGATCGGATCTATAGCGTCGAAGCATCGAAACGTGAAAGTCATCGTGAACCTTTTGAGTTCGGGGCAAAATCAAACGATATGCCACCGGACCGACTCGCTCGGATATCTCATATGGCCCAATGAACCTCGGGCTCACTTGCCCTTACGGTAGAATCGAGTATCTTTTTCCAAGGCGATACCTTGAGAAACACTTTATCACCCACCGATACTCGATATCCTTACGCTTGAGATCCGCGTCACGACTTCGACGATCGGAGGCTATCTTCGGACTTTCACGGATTACTTTCACTTTCGTTCAGCATCTCTAATCAAATCCACCGAAAATCTTGCTTTCACCGAGCTCGGTCCAAAACAATGGTGTACGGCATTTACGACCGCACAAGGCCTCGTAGGGTGCCATCTTAATACTTGATTGAAAGTGTTGTTGTAAGCGAATTCAATCAACGGCAAATACCGTTCCCATGAACCACTAAACTCGAGGACGCAACATCTTAACATATCCTCAAGTATCTGAATTATCCGCCGGATTGACCATCGGTTTAGGGGTGAAAGGCGGTCTTTGAAATGCAACTTGGTACCCAAAGCTTCTTGCAACTTTTTCCAAAATCGTGAGGTAAATCTCGGATCTCTATCCGACACGATGGAAATAGGCACCCGTGTAATCTCACAATCGAGAAACGTACAATTCAGCTAATTTGTCCATTGAAAAATCAGACGACGGGGACAAAGTGGGCCGACTTAGTCAATCTATCTACCACGACCCAAACCGCATCCTTCTTACTTGTCGACAATGGCGGTCCGGATACAAAGTCCATTGTGACTCGATCCCATTTCCACTCGGGTATCGTGATTGGTGAAGTAATCTCGAAGGCACCGATGTTCCGCTTTCACTTGTTGACATATTAAACATCTCGAAACAAAGTCGGAGATGTCTCGCTTCATACCATGCCACCAAAACCGACGTTTCAAATCATTGTACATCTTCGTACTCCGGGTGGATTGCCATTCGGCTACAATGGGCTTCATTGAATTATCGAAATGAGTTCAATTCTTTGGAACACATGACGACTTTTGAACCTCAAACAATCGTCATCGTCGATTTGAAATTCGAGTCCTTGTTCGAACACACTCGGCCCGTTTTGCAGCCAACTCGTCTTCGACTTTCTGAGCTTCTCGAATTTGATGTATCAATAGTGGTTTGGCTTTCAATTCAGCTACTAACACACTATCGGATCGAACAGACAAGTGCACGTTCATCACTCGTAAAGCGAATAATGATTTACGACTCAAGGCATCCGCAACCACATTCGCCTTTCTCGGGTGATAGTCAATGACCAGCTCATAATCCTTTAACAGCTCGAGCCAACGTCTTTGTCGCAGATTTAAGTCTCTTTGGGTCATCAAATATTTGAGACTTTTGTGATCCGAGTACACATGGCACCTTTCACCAAATAAGTAATGTCGCCAAATCTTTAAGGCGAATACGATGGCGGCCAATTCAAGATTATGGGTCGGATAATTTTTCTCGTGTGGCTTTAATTGCCTCGATGCATAGGCCACAACTCGACCTTCTTGCATCAATACACAACCTAATCCAAGTAGGAGGCGTCGCTATAGATGACAAACTCTTTCTTGGGACTCGGGTTGCACTAGAATTGGGGCTTGGTCAAATAAGTTTTCATTGATCGAAACTTTTTGGCATTTCTCCATCCATTCGAACTTAACATCCTTTTGGAGTAAGCCGTCATCGGCGTGGCTATCGTTGAGAAGCCTTTTACAAATCGTCGGTAATAACCTAAGAAGCCCCAAAAAGCTCAGAACCTCAGTAATATTTCTGGAGGCTTCCAATTAAGTATGGCTGAAATTTTATTCGGTCGACTCGAATACCCAATGTAGATACCACATGACCCAAGAAGCTAACCTCTCTAACCGAACTCACACTTTTTGAACTTAGCATATAATTGCTTATCCCGTAAGATTTGCAGCACTAACTACAGGTGTTTAGCATGTTCGGTCTCATTTCTTGAATAGACCAAGATGTCATCAATGAACACGACTATGAATCGATCCAAATATGGTCTGAAGATCCGATTCATTAAATCCATAAATACCGTGAGGGCATTAGTGAGCCCAAACGGCATCACTAGGAACTCATAGTGACCATATCTTGTTTCAAGGCGTCTTGGGTGCGTCCGAATCTCGGATTCGCAATTGATAATAGCCCGATCTCAAATCTATTTTCGAGAACACTGAGGCTCCCTTCAGTTGATCGAACAAGTCATCGATACGTGGTAACGGATATTTGTTCTTTATCGTCGCTTTATTAAGCTGACGATAGTCGATGCACAGCCGCATGGTTCCATCCTTCTTTTTCACAAACAACACTGGCGCACCCCAAGGCGAACAACTCGGACGAGCAAAACCTCTATCCACCAATTCTTGCAACTGAGCTTTCAACTCCTTTAATTCCGTTGGTGCCATACGATACGGAGCTATCGAAATTGGAGTGGTACCAGGTACCAATTCGATGCCAAATTCTATTTCCCGAACAGGTGGTAAACCCGCAATTCTTGGGAAAACATCCGGTATTCACAAACCACGGCACAGATTCGGGTTTCTTTTTCGATTCCTTGTCATCGAGCACGACGCAAGGTACGCTTCGCACCCTTTTCTTACATATTTCGGGCCAACATCGCGATATTACGGTGGCAACCCTTTAAGTCCGTAGACTCAACCCGAATTATCTTGTTATTCGCGCTCCTCAAATCGATAGTCTTGCTATTGCAATTTACAATCGCATCGTGCATGGTCAACCAATCCAACCCAAGAATAACGTCGAACTCATCGAACGGCAAAAGCATCAAGTCCGCCGGAAAACAAGAACCTCGGAACACTAGGGACTTTTCTTGCACACTTTGTTGACAAGCATGTAATGACCCAAGGGTTTGACACCGAATTACAAACTCGAGAGACTCAATAGGCAAAGTCTTCTTTGGATGCTAAGGTTTCACATATATATGAATGAGTAGAACTAGGGTCAATCAAAGCAATCACATTTGTATTGAAAAGAGTGAAAGTACCTGGTAATGACATCCGGAGAGGCAGCATCCTCGCGTGCGCGTATGGCATAAGTCCTAGCAGAGCACGAGCCTCAGATCCGATGGTAGCATCTCTAGATCCTCTCGACCGCCAACGACATTGCCCATATTTCTAGGTGGCCTACCTCGGCGATGGTAGCACCGGGTTTCCACTCGACTTACATTCTACATTCATGCATCCTCGGGCAATCCTTCATAAAGTGGTCGGCCGACCCACACTTATAGCAGAGCGATCACGAAACCAACAGCTCCCGAATGCCATTTGCCACAATGTGGACACTCCGCCCTCTCTCGCGATCATTTCCACCACAGCGATCGAAGTGACTCGTGTGGCCGCGGGGTCGATCGCGTCCTCGTCTAGAAAAGCCCAAACGCCTCTAGACCGGCTCGCATCATCTCGAAATCTCTTTGATGCTTGTTGAAGAGACTTTCCGAGGACCTCTTTCGAATTCTCCGGTTCCCACATCAGCTTTTTGTTTCTCCTTTCTAAGCTCTTGACTTTACAAGCTCGCTCAACAAGTACTACGAACTCGTATCTCGAGAATGCCAACGAACATCCTTATATCATCATTCAGCCCATCCTCAAGCGTTTATACATAATGGCTTGGACGAAATGCATTCTCGCGTCTGGCTAAGCCTCACAAATTTTCGTCAGTAGTGAGAATCGACATAGAACCTTGCTTAAGGTCAAGGAATTCCCTTCGCTTTTGGTCGATGAATCTCGATGGTATACTTTTTTGAACTCGGTTTGAAAGAATTCCCAAGTCACTCGCTCTCTAGATACCACGAAGTCGAGTACTCCACCAATAGTAGGCGGACTCACGTAGCAAGGAGATGGTACACTTTAAGCACTCATCGGTGTACAGGATAGCTCATCGAGCACCGGATAGTGTTATCCAACCAAAATTCAGCTCGCTCGGCATCATCATCATCCGTAGTCAGTAAATTCAGTGGCCCCATGTTTTGAATCCTATCGATCGGGGCTTACTTGACCTTATTTGGTCATCCACGGAGGTATTGTAGGTGCGGGGGTTGCATTTGTCGGGAATGGAGGTTGTGGAACAGCCGTGTTAGTTCGAATGTATTGATTAAACCATTCGTTCATCACACTATAAAAGGCTTGCCTAGCCTCGTCATTCGGATTGCTGGCCATAGGTTGAGAGTCCGCCGGCGCTGTCCCTTGCGCGGGAGCAGGCGCCACACTCTCCACATCATCAGCTATCGCTCGGTTGGGATCGGGATCCATTGCTATAAACAAACACAAAGTCAAATTGTCAGAAATCACCACACTATCGAGTCATCATTTAATGGCATGTATAGCTAGACCCCAAACACATCACGGTAGTCCTAGAATCGACTAAACCGTGGCTCTGATACCAATAAAATTGTAACACCCCGAATCCGAGACTATCGCCGGTGCCGGACACGAGGGGTTAACAAGCCAAGTTCACATGTTTTGCCCACCAATTTGACATTTCCAGTCAGGCTGGAAGACTGCGTCACCGTCGCCTTAAAAATCATATCTCGAGTTTCAAAACTCGGAAACTGGTTTCGTAAATTTTCCCTGAATTTAGACTCATATATCCATCCATGGATTTATTTCTAGAATTTTTGGTCGGGCCAATTGGTACAGTTTATTAGTTAAAGTCACCCATGTTACAGGGATCGACTGCTCTGACCTTTGCGCGGTATAACTTGAATATCTCTCTGTACAGGGCTTTAATGCTGGTGCCGTTTGTTTCTAATGAAACTAGACTCAAAATGGAATCTGTAAATATAAGGTATGTTCCTAATTCTTTCTGGATAATTTATAGGAAATTTTTAAAGTTGCAACAGGGGACCCAGAAACCGTTCTGGCCCTGTTTCACAATAGCTTCAATATCTCTTAACATGTAACTCCTATGACCATTTCGCTTATTCCATATGAAAATAGACTCATCAAGGTTCATTTACATAGCTTATTCACTATTTAATACCATTCCTACAATTTTGGTGATTTTTCACATTCACGTCACTGCAGCTGGCAGCATCTGTTTTAAGGTAGGTCTTATCTATTTTGTAGCCTCCATCAACCAACTAGTCTTGCCATACATAGGTTCACATATGATCATTTTAACCATACCAATGGCTGATCATGTGACCAACACTCCCATTTCCAATCCATAATCACATCATGACACCATATATATACATTCAAACCACGAATAGTCTAAGTTCATGCTTCCTTTTACGAGCCATTTTCGCATGGTCGTATACATATACATCGCCACATTTTAAACCAACAAGGGGTAGTCCTATACATGCCATTTCAAAGTTCAACCAAAATTTATACCAAAATAGAGGCGTTGATAGTGTGGATGACTTGACTTTATTGATCCCGAATCCGATTGCTATCGAGCGAAATCTATAAAACAGAGAGCCAAAGCAATGTGGTAAGCATTTTATGCTTAGTAAGTCTCAAGGAATATAATCAGCTTTAATTAAAGCAATACATTCACATAACCAAATGCATCATTTCATTAATGCACATTCACATAATCATACTTACTTCACCATCCCAACTCTTATGTTCATACACAAATAACGGCTTCATTAAGGCCGATAACTCGTTCCATCATAGGAGCGGATATTCATACGCTCTTACTCCTAGCGCAAAGCACACACCGCACTTACCTTGTCATTGGGAAATTTCACAAGTGCATTAGCTGAAATTTTCCAGCAAGCTTATAATTTTCAAATCACATACCTTGAGTTTAACCGGATGTCGCTACTCGTTCAATCGCCTTGGGACATAGCCCGGTTATGGTAACCCGCACCAAGGCCTACGGACTTAACCCGGATATCACGATTTGCACAAATGCCTTGGTCTTAGCCCGGATTTAACAACTTGCACGATCGCCTTGGTCTTAGCCCGGATATAGCTACTAGCACAATTGCCTTGGTCTTAACCCGGTTATAATTTCCAACATAATTGTCTTGGGCTTAGCCCGGATATCATTCAATTTCTCATGCACACATACATCAATAATCATTGGACATACATATTTCATTTTCGTTACTAAGGCTCAAACACAATTTTAATCACTAGCATAATCGCCTTGGACTTAGCCCGGTATTATTCAATACTCATACACACATAAATCAATAATCAATACATCCATATTTCATTCCACATAATTCAAGTAAGGTCACTTCTTGAGGACTTACCTCGGATGTTGTCGAACGGCTTTTACGGCTATTCGATCACTTTTTCCTTCCCCTTGTCCAATTGTGGCCCTCTTAGCTCTTGAGCTAATTCAAACAAATTCAATTTATTAAAACCTCATTGTGCTAGCTTATGGCCGAATATGACAAGGAGTTTAAATGGTCATATGGCCACTCTTTAGCTTGAATACACAATGGTCATGCACATTTTATACTACATCAAGCAATTCAATACAATTTATTCGAGCATCAAGGAAAAGCTAAGGCCTTCAATAGGCTACCCAAGGCCGAATATTCATGTACATGTTGAGGCCAATTATGCACTTAATACCTCACAAAAACAGCATGCATTTTACTAGTTAATGCTTTGCATATTGTAGCTCAAAACTTATAATATAGCATCAAACACTCATATGTGTGCTAGGCGAATGTGCTTGCAATTTCACAATCATTCTTCAACATCTTCTTCTTTAAACAACCATATTCATCACTTAGTTCATAACCAAAACATCATGTGCAAACATATATATACATATATGAGCATGGCGAATTTCAAGGTGTCCGTAGCCATCCAAAACACAAATTTTAACTAACATGCAAGAAGCATGAACCATGCTCATGAATGCATCATGGCGAATATGACAATCATGCCCTTTTCAACTTCAATCATGATTAAACAAAAGAAAACTCAAAATCTTACTCAAAAGTAGACAATCCATCATTGCATGCATCATCATCAAGCTTCACACTTAGCATGCAATGGCTTTATCACCATAACAACTTTGGCCAAATACCATTTCCATGGCATAACAAAGATTTGAGCCATGGCTATCATGCACATCAAGTTAGCAACCAAAACATGCATGAAACTCCTAACACAACCTCATACATACCTTAATCTTGATGCAAACTTAGCCAAATCTCCTTCTAGATCTCTTCCAAACCAAGCATGAAGCAAAAATCCTCCTTCTTCCTTAGTTTTGGCTCAAAGAAAGGATGAACAAAATTTTTCTTTCTTTCTCTACAACTCACGGCAATGGGGGAATACCACACTCACACACATTTTTTTGCATTCTTTTCTTACCCATACACCTTTGTTTATTATTTCTCCCTAATGCACCAACAAAACATGTTTCATGACATGTTTTGCCCATCCTCTCTTGCCATGGCGGCCACTTCATGTTGGGGGGAAATTTGACATGCAAATCCCTTATTTTTGCATGCATGAGCAACTAGTCATCACACATTTCCCCATCATACTTTCAAAGTTCACTACTAGGTCCTTTCTAGTGAAATTCGCATCTATAACACTAAATCGAAACATCAAAAATGTCACACACAAATTAACACATATCATAGGCATCAAAATAAATTTTAAATTATTTTTATGCCTCGGTTTTGTGGTCCCGAAACCACATCCCGACTAGGGTCAATTTTGGGCTGTCACAAAAGATTTATTGACTATAAGAGTAAAAAATTTCTCGAGTTAAAATAGGGTCACATGATTGTGATGGAATATGAACAGAAATTTGTGAAACTCAGTCGATATGCTCGAGAGTGTGTTTCAATCGAAGCTATCATGTGTAAGAGATTTGAAGATGGGTTGAGCGAAGACATTAAATTGTTAGTTGGCATACTTGAAATAAAAGAGTTCATAGTACTGGTTGAGCAAGCTTGCAAAGCCGAAGAGCTTAGGAAAGAGAAAAGAAAAGCTAACTTTGAAGCTAGAGATTCACGTAAGAGATCATCGAATAAGTCTTTTCAGTCAGCATCAAAGAAGTTTTGTGATGATTTTAGTCATTCTAAGGCTACTTTGGGTTATTCTAGACGGGATCGGGATAGACCCCCTGTGAACTCGAGAGCTACCTCTGTAGCTAGTGTTGGTAATGTTAGATCTAATCAAATTGAGTGTAAACATTATGGTAAACGACATCTTGGCAGTTGTAGATTGCATGATCAGGTCTGTTTCAAATGTGGATTGACGAATCATTTTGTTCGTGAATGCCCCAAGTTAGTTGAAGAAAATCTAGTTCAGAATACGAGATTGGGTAACACTTTAGCTCGTGGTAGACCACTCAGAATACGGGTAATGTGAGTAGCAGTCAGAGAGGGACTAAAGTTACAACAGTTAGATCCGAGGCTCGTGCACCTGCCAGAGCCTATGCTACTTGGGCACGGGAGGACGCCTCATCCCCAGATGTTATTACTAGTACATTCACTCTCTATGATACTAGTGTAATTGCATTGATTGATCCTGGTTTGACTCATTCTTATGTGTGTGAAACCTTAGTATTCAGTAAGACTTTGCCTATTGAGTCTACTGAGTTTGTGATTAGAGTATCAAACCCTTTGGGCCAGTGTGTTATGGTTGACAAATTGTATAAGAATTGTCCTTCAATGATTCGAGATTCGTGTTTTCTGGCTGATTGATATTGTTGCCATTCAACGAGTTTGATATAATTTTGGGTATAGACTGGTTGACTTTGCATGATGCTGTCGTAAATTGCAAAAGAAAAACTATTGATTTGGAGTGCCAGAATGATGAGATTATTCGAATTGAATCTAATGATCAGAATGGTTTATCAGTAGTGATATCTTCGATGTTAGCTCAGAAATATGTGAGAAAAGGTTGCAAAGCTTATTTTGCCTATGTGCTTGATAGTAAAGTGGCCGAAAGAAAAATTGAATCAGTACCTATTGTGTGCGAGTATCTAAATGTGTTTCTAGAAGAATTGTCGGGTTTGCCACCTATTCAAGAGGTAGAGTTTGGTATTGAGTTAGTGCCAGAGATGACTCCGATATCGATAGCTTCATACAGAATGGCACCTACTGAATTAAAAGAATTGAAAGCTCAGTTGCAAGAATTGACAGATAGAGGTTTCATGCGACCAAGTTTCTCTCCCTAGGGTGCACCAATTTTATTTGTGAAAAAGAAAGATGGAATTATGAAAATGTGTATCGATTATAGATAGCTCAATAAGGTTACTATAAAGAATAAATATCCGTTGCCACGAATTGACGACCTGTTCGATCAGCTGAAATGGGTTGTAATGTTTTCGAAGATAGATTTGAGATCAGGCTATTATAAGTTGCGAGTTAAAGACTTCGATGTGCCGAAGACTGTTTTCTGAATAAGGTACAGACACTATGAGTTTCTGGTTATACCTTTCGGACTTACTAAGGCACCTGATGTTTTGATGGATTTGATGAATCAGATCTTCAGACAGTATTTGGGTCGGTTTTTGGTTGTGTTCATAGATGACATTTTGATCTATTCCGGTGATGAAACTGAACATGCCGAACATTTGAGACTTGTGTTACAGACTTTGCAAGATAAAAAGTTGTATGCGAAGTTCAGTAAATGTGAGTTTTGGTTACGAGAAGTCAGTTTTCTGGGCCATGTTGTATCAGCATCGGGTATTCGGGTTGATCCGAGTAAGATTTTGGCTATACTTGACTGGAAACCTCCGAGAAATGTTTCTAAAGTCTGAAGTTTTCTGGGACTTGCTAGTTATTATAGACGGTTTGTGAAAGGTTTCTCTATTATTGCAACCCTGATGACAAAGCTACTTCAGAAAGATGTTAAGTTCGAGTGGTCAGAAAAGTACCAGAAAAGTTTTGATCAGTTGAAAGCCCTGTAGACCGAAGCTCTAGTGCTAGTTTAGCCAGAATTGGGTAAATAATTTGTATCTATAGTGATGCATCTTTAAATGGTTTGGGCTGTGTTATGATGCATGAAGGCAAAGTCATAGCTTATGCCTCGAGACAGTTAAAGCTGCATGAAAAGAACTATCCGATCACAAAAGAACTATTGTGTTTGCATTGAAGATATGGTGTCATTATCTGTTCAGTGAGAAATGTCATGTTTAATCTTATCACAAAAGTCTGAAATATTTGATGACTTAAAAAGATCTAGATTTGAGACAAAGCTGATGATTAGAGTTGCTAAAAGACTACGAGCTTATGATTGACTACCATTCAGGAAAGGCTAATGTTGTTGTTGATGCTCTAAGTCAAAAATCATTGTTTGCTTTACATGCAATGAATGGGCATATGGCTATATCTGATGATGGTTCAATAATAGCTGAATTAAAAGCAAGCCGTTATTTGTTCAAAAAATTTGTGATGCTCAGAAAGTTGATGATGGTTTGTTAGCAAAGCGAGCTCAATGTGATTCGAATGTTGAATTCGAGTTTCAAGTTGATACTAAGGGTTGTTTGAGGTTCAGAAACCGACTATGTGTTTCGAGAAATTTAGAGTTGATTTAGATGATTTTGAACGAAGCTCACAGCAGTCAGTTATTTGTTCACCTGGGTAGTACAAAGATGTATAATGATCTGAAACAACTTTACTGGTGGTATGGTATGAAGCAAGACATTTCTGACTTTGTTTCAAAATGTTTAGTCTATTAGGAAGTAAAAGTTGAGCATCAGGTACCTTCTGGGTTGCTTCAGCCGATCATTATACCTGAGTGGAAATGGGACAGAGTCACTATGGATTTTGTAACCGGTTTACCATTGACATTGAGCAAGAAAGATGCAATCTGAGTTATTATGGATAGATTGACTAAATCGGCTCATTTTTTTTCGGTTCGTACAGATTATTTGCTTGACAAGCTCACTGAGTTATATGTTTCTCAGATTGTGAGATTACAAGGAGTTCCTATTTCTATTGTTTCGGATAGAGATCTGAGGTTTACATTGCGGTTTTGGAAGAAACTGTAAAATGTACTAGGTGTTAAATTACATTGTATCACTGCTTTCCTTCCGCAAACAGATGGTCAGTCCGAATGAATCATTTAAATACTTGAGGATATGTTGAGATGTTGCATTCTCGAGTTCGAAGGTATGTGGGAAGGATACCTACCTCTGATTGAATTTGTGTACAATAATAGCTTTCAATAGAGTATCAAAATGGAACCTTACTAGGCTTTGTACTATCGTAAATGTCATTCTCCATTGCATTGGACTGAGATCAGTGAAAACAAGATACATGGGGTTGATTTGATCAGAGAGACTGAACAGAAAGTAAAAGTGATGTGTGAAAGTCTAAAAACAATGTCAGATCGTCAGAAGTCGTATGCGGACTTGAAAAGAAAAGACATAGAGTTTTAGATCAGAGACAAAGTATTTTTGAAAGTTCCACCATGGAAGAAATTATTTAGATTCGGTCATAAAGGCAAATTGAGTCCAAGATTTATTGGGTCGTATGAGATTACAGAACGGATCTGGCCTGTTGCTTATAGACTATTATTTCCACCTGAGTTAGAAAAGATCCACAATGTATTCCATGTTTCAATGCTTCGTAGATATCGATCTGATCCCACACATGTGATTAGTCCGTCAGAGATTGAGATTAAGTCCGGTATGACATATGAGGAAGAACTGATTCGTATTCTGGCTCGCGAAGTTAAATAATTGCGAAATAAGAAAATTCCATTAGTGAAAGTACTATAGCATAGACACGGAATTGAAGAGGCAACGTGGGAACCAGAGGATGCAATGAAAGAACGTTATCTGAACCTATTCACTCGTAAGATTTTCAAGGACGAAAATCCCTAAAGGGGGAGAGTTGTAACAGCCCAATTTAGACCCTAATCGGAATGATGGTTTTGGGACCATGATTCCAAGTTAGAAAAATATTTAAAAATTATTTTCTGTATTTATTATGTGTGAATTTGTGTGTGAAATTTTCGTGCTTCAATTTTTAAAATCCCTAAAGGGCTTAATCGCGTAAAATGAAAAATAAATGGTTATTTTTAAAAGGGCTGAATTGATGTTATCTTTATTTCATGAAGTACTTATGTTGGAATAATACCATTGGAGTTAGTGATGGACGGTTGTATCCTTGATATATATGTTTTAGTTATTAAATTATAAAGGATATTAATGTAAAATGGTAAATAATACATGATATAATAAAACATAATTAAAATAAGCTTTCACATATTCTTGTTTTTGCCGAAATAACAAAATAAGAAAAGAAAACAAAGGGTTTAAAGGTTCAGCCATTAGCAAGCTTAATCAAGGTATGTAACTAGCTCGGTTGTTGATAATTTTTACGTTTTTGAGATCGTTGCAGTGTAATGTACAAAGCCCATGCTTGAATTTCTGATTTTGATGAATATTTTGAGTTACGCCATTGATGAATATTTTTGTTTTATGATGTTAGTTAATGAAATATGAAAGATATGTTTTAGATTGACATGTTTTGTATTGCAATTTTTAATGATTTTGAGTAATTAGGACTAAATTGTAAAAATAATAAATTGAGGGACTAAAATGTGAAATAAATGAAATGTATGGACTTGTATGAACACATGGAAAATTCGGCCTAAGCATGGTATGTGCAAATTTTGCATGTTTTTTGTTTTGTGCAATTTGGACTAAATTGTAAAAAGCGTAAAATGTCAGGGGTAAAATTATAATTTGTCCATTTATGTGTTTTTGAACTAAAATGACTGAAACTATGTCTAAATGTGTTTAATTTGAATATGTTTAGATCAAGAACCAAAGAAATTGGATTTGGATCGGGGGAAAACTAAAGTTGTCAACTAGCTATCCCGTTCCGATTTTCATTGTCCGAGGAAAATTTATAAGCAAATAGATATTGTTAAATTTAAATAAATATGAGTTTTATATGCTGAAATGAATTATTTGGAAATTATTTGGAAAATATATATGTTAGCAGAATGTAAATAAGCTTGGGAACTATGTCAACGAATTTGTTTTGACTGAATTATGATGTCCGGAAGCCCCGTATGTTTATTGGCTAATTGATATATGCTTGATTGTGTATTGGCTAATTTGATATGATTTGTTATTGCAAGAAAGAAATATGTTTCATGAATAAATGGTTGGTTACTTGGGCTAGTATAATGCATATAATATTTAAGGTTAAAAAAATTATGAAATGGAATAATTAGTTAAGGAATGATAACGTGTGGTATAATCTTATGTGATTAATTCAATAGTTGAATAGATGTAAAGTGAATTGGTTGTGTATTTGTAATCTAGAATAATATTTAAATATAATTCTTAGCTTGTGAATTTGACACGAAATGAATTGTTGTTTGTGTTTGAAAATGGTTAATAATGATAAGATGTAATGTGCTTGAACTTGGTAAAATTTGTTTGTGCCTTTTATGTAACATCCTGATTTTCAGGTTTTTTCGTGATTCTCAAGATTTTGGTAAAGTTTTTAAAATATGGTATTTGGTTGTGAAATTCATAGTTGGAGTATGTAATTGGGCTTATGGAAGGCCCATGTGATGGCCAAAACCCGGTAGAATTTTCGAATTTTAGATTTAAAGAGTTAGGGGCTTTGGATAGGTGGCCTTATTAAAAGGTGTGGGTAAAATATAACACAAAAGAGCCCCTAGAAATGTGGCTAAGTGACACCACTAAGGAGCTAAAAAGGTCGCGTGTAAGTGGTTGGGGGAAAGCCAGGGTTCGATTCACTATGATGGCAAATGTGATGTTATTTTTATACCTTGAGCATGCAGAAGTTGAAGCCGAATGGAACTCTGTTGGAGAGAGTTTGAATAAGTTGAATGCTTGAATTAAGGAGTGATAAGGGGAGAGATTTTAGGGATTGGAAGGAGGGATTGGAGTTGGCTGAATAGAGGGGATTAGGGAGGAGAAATCGGCTTGGGGATTTTGAGGGTAGTATTTCGGCATTAGGCTATAGTTGTGCCGATTTTCCTCTATTGGAACACCATAGAGCCATTCTTTTCTTCCTTTTTCTTCTCTAACCAGAACTATCACCCTTTCCATTCATCTTTCTTTCTTTTCTTCTCCAAAACCAGTCTACTATTCCTTTCTTCCCATCTACTACTCTCTCTTTCATCATCACTTTTGCCGAAAAGCCACAAAAGCCGAAACCTGCGAAGCTTGGCTGTGCCGATTTCTTGTTGACCAGCAACCTTCTTTTTCTCTTCACTTTTTGGTGGCTAATTCCTTCATCTGCTAAGTTCTAAGAGGTACAAAAAAGAAAGAATGTGGTAAGTATTCATACTCCAATCGATTCAGTAGTATAACTGTTGACAAAAGCCAAAACCCCCTATAGTTTAGGGAGGTTGTCGATATGAGATATAGGCCTTATTGGGCTTCTTCATTTGATTTTTATGGTTTGTATAGTGGAATAGATAACTTTGGAGGAGCAGCAAGGCTTGGAGTGTCAGTGTTGGATAAGCTTGAACCATATCGTCAAACCTTGTGAAGGTAAGTGAACTATGGCCATTAGTGGTTCTTTGGCCGATTTTGGTAAGGTAAGATTCGGGTTGATTAGCATGAACTGTAGACTAAGAATGGTGGTCAATAATTGTAGATTACTGTGGGAGACTTCGTTGGTGAACGTCACAAAATAGGTGTGTAACGAACCCTCTTTCGTAGCTTAACTCGATATATGCCGAAAAGTCGAAAGGCCAAAAATTCCGGCATTTCGAGGACTCGTGAGCATGAGAAAGCTCATATGTTAGCTAGATACGCTAAGTTTGATGATCGGGATCATTGGAACAGGTAGGGGCACGATTTGCTGCATCACGGTAAGTTGGGCCTCAAGGGGCTGAAATTAGGCCCAATGGGCTTTCGGGCCCATTTGGGTAAGTTTGGTAGAAAATGGAATCCAGATAAATTTCACATTAAGACAGTTAATACCGTTATGGAATATAGGCAAAATGGACCTAGATGACTAAATCGGCCATGCAGGGCCTATTAGGGGTTTTTGGCCCAATGACTCGGTTTTGCTAGAATGGGCTAGAGTCACTGATTAAACACTTGAAATTGTTGGTAATTGATAATGAGCATGGGAAACCCTAATAATTGATAGAGAAATGAAATTACCCTTATAATGTGAAGATGACCCTTTTTGCCTTTAGGTGAAAATGACCATTATACCCTTAGGGTTATGCTATTATTAAGATGCATGTGATACTGCTTTTGTACATGATATGCCATGATATGCACATGATATGCCATGATATATTCACATATGCATGGGTTGGGTTTTATAAATGGAGGAAGTGATAAAAGGGCTATGCCCCAGTTTACCGAAAAGGGCTTTGCCCCAGTTTATCAAAAAGGGCTTTGCCTCAGTTATTAAAAGAGGCTAGGCCTCCAGTTATATGATAAAGCAGCTATGCTGCCAGTGGAGAGTTTGGTTGGGTGGGTTGAGTTATTCCCCACATGGAGAGCTTGGTTGGTACGGGTGGAGAGTAGCGGATGGTGGGTTGAGTAGTCTCCCCAAACGGGCTTGCATACATCCATTAATATTGCACGTGAGATTGAAATGGGCCTATGGGCCATACCGATTACAGTAAAGGCTTCGGCCCAGTGATATGATTTATGAAAAGTGTAACACCCTAATACCAGTATCCAATATTAATTTAAGTAATTACAACAATAATAGCACGTTTCCATGAATAACTTCTATAGTAAGCACATACTAAAACGAGGGTAAAAATGTAAGGTGACTTTTCTCCTCTTGACCGAATATACATACATAATATATCTCGAATGCTTAACATGTTAGTTCAAGCATAACATAATCACACTCATATCATAATATGGATTCATATGTCAAGTTGATTTCACTTCAAGATTTATAATTAAACCATTATCACATCCATACATAGAACTTTAGCCACATTCACATGGCCTTATACATATACAATACTATCAAAATAGCAACCTCCCAAAATATTATTCTATACATGCCATAATGTCTATTTGAGTTTTAAACAAAGATTCCAAAAAGGGGTTGTCAAAAGATGTGATGACTTCGTAACGAATCCAAGCTTTCCTCGACAAGATGATCTTTTTAGTCGGATGAACAACTCCGATCAGCTACTCAATCGCTTTCGCTTTTCCTTTGGCCAAACTTGGCTCCCTTTGATTTTGAGCTCCAACTAAGCAAATAAAATAATTCAATCATCGTAGCCCCAATTTATATTCATTCCTCATAGACACACACACATATTTGGTATTCCATCTAATATTAACCATAGCCGAAAACCTATCATACAATTAAAACCCTTGTTCAAATTATTATTCATTAAAATACTATGGCCAAATCCCTCAATTACCTAACATAGCCTCTTGTATTCAATCTAATCACGTATATACAACCTAAATCCTTCTTTTAACACATAATTCACTATCTTGGAACTCATTTTCTAACTAATTTAACTTACTCCAAAGCCGAATGCTATTTGAGCATTAAGCTCATGTTCTTTTCATTATTAAGCAAGTATTATAACTTAACTAACATCCATTTTCAATTTGAAACATCAACATTCAAAATTAAACATGAAAATTCATAGCCGAATATATATGTACTTTGTCCCAAACTCATAAATTCATCCATTCTAAGCTCAATTTTCCAATTAAACAAGTACTACTAATATTAAGCATTATTTCACAATTTATCTTAAATTGCCGAATGGAGTCGTGCTCCTAATTCATATACTTAACTTCATTAGCCGACTACTCAAGCTCATTTGAGCCACATATAGTAATTTAGTTTGTTCATACTCAATTAGAAACATTTCTCCTTACAAATTATCAAAACATACACAATGAAACCCATTGAGCTCATGACCGAATGCTTCATGCATCACAAACACAAAATCATACACATGGGTCATGTTAGGAGCTTCAAAACCAATTTAAATTTCTCAAAATCCAAAGAAAAACATATGAAATCATGCCTTAATTCCTAACACAAGATGGCCGAATGCCTTAGGTGTTCTTTCTTCAATTTCTTGTTTAGTTTGGGCAAAAGGGGAGACAAAAATGAGAAACTTTGTTTTTATCACCCTTTTTCTATTATTAATTCATGCTTCTCTAATATAAAACTATTTAATATTATTTCACCAATATAAAATACACAAAATGCCAAATTTTTCATCATCATTACCGTCCACTATAATCACAATGGTCTATTTGACATGCAAGTCCTCTATGATGCTATCCATATACAATTTGGCCACTTCAACTTTTACCTATCACATTTTTATGATTTCTCAACTAAGTCCTTTCAAGTAAAATTGTCATTCATAAGACTAAATTAAAACATCAAATTTTCACACATGCACTATCACACATAGAAGTTATGCAAATAAATTTTAAATAAATTTTATGACTCGATTTTGTGGTCCCGAAACCATATTCCGACTAGGGTCAAATTAAGGCTGTCACAAAAAGGCTTCAGCCCAGTGATATGATTTATGAAAAGGCTTCGGCCCAGCATATATTGAAACTGAACTTGGGCTTAGGCCCAGTAGACTGATATTGATTGGGCTCTGAAAGGGGCTTGTTGCACATTGAGTTTCCAAACTCACCCCCTTTCTTAACCATGCAGGTGAGCCTTGATGTGGGGACTTGGAGCCTGAGGGGATTCGGCGTGGCCACAGTGATCGTTCTTGGACTTAACAATAAGTAACCGGTTTCCTTTAGTTTATCTTAAATACTATTTATTTTTGAGTTGTAATAAGGCCATTTTAACTATTTTTTTTCTAGGATTATTTTATTTTTAATAACTCTAAATATTTCTGATAATAATTCAAATGGGCTAGACTTAGGGCGCGTTTACAAAATGATACTCATTTTCAAAATAACACAACGACACGATTAATCGATTTATCAAAGATATCTACTCAAATGAATTTCTACTCGTTTATCAAAGTGTGGCAATGGTTGTGTGCATGTCTAGGATTGGATCCAATCGAGAGCCTGGTACTTAAGCAGCCTTCATGGCTCACCTCCTCTTTGGATACCTACCGGTGCATGCTTCCATTCACTTTGTTAACTTTGCAAAAGACGATCTTTTAAAACACTAATATGAATCATGGGTTTTTTAAAACTTCAATGTGACACGTCGGATTCGGTCATAACGTCTGGGCCGGGTTTGGGGTGTTACATTTTATATATATTTTACTGTCTATTAAACCATAAATGATATTTTCCATAATGCTTAGTTAAATGTGCTTATATATATATACATATATATATCTGAATAGATGTTTTAATTTGCATTAATGTACATAACATGTAAATTTCATATTGACTATTATATCAATGTCGCATAAAGGAATGAAAAGTTTAGTATTGAGATTTGTTTAGCTTGATGTGTAATTTGTTTCGATATGTGTTGGATTATGTTTTATTTATGAAATGTTGTGAATGAAATGATTTTAAGACTCGATAATTTGATTAGATTATGAGCATTGATGTGATTAAATTTTAAATTGTGAACTGTAATAAATATCTGTATGAACTATGGTATGATTAGTAATGCCTCATAACTCAAATCTGGCGACGGATACGGGTTAGGGGTGTTACAATTCAATTGAGTATAAACTGAATTAAATTGATGCTAAATTCATTTATATAGATTCGAAAAACTCAAATACGAAGTTAGATCGAGGAAAAGAAAAAGTGTCAGATTAGTAGATTTCTATAAACGAACAAGTATTGAGGTAAGTTTATGTAAGAAAATTGTTTTTATTTTTAGGATAGAATTGAGTGTGGTATGTATTTATGTGAATTATATAAATGTTATAAATGTATGAAATAATCGCATGCCCGTTAATGTTCAGAAAATGATAAGTTCCATTTGAATAATGAAATTCTATGGATACATGATTTCCTATATTGAATGTGGTCCTACATATGTTGCAGACAGAATATAGCTCGGATGAGCATCTTATTATAAGCCCTCTTGAGTGTCTTGTTATATAGCTCTTGTGAGCATCTTGATCGATAGTGATTTTTCATGTGTTGCGCACTATCACAGCTCTTTGTGAGTGTCCTGTTACACGATTCTATCGGTTGTGATCCAGGATTTAATGCGGACACAAACACAACTCTTCGTGAGCATCCTGATATAGGCTCTTATGAGCTTTCTAACTTAGCTCGCTTGAACTCCCTGTTATGCTATCTGGAGCTCCCTGTTAATAACTCTTCAGAGTTAGCTGTTAAGCTCAATGAGCTTCCTATTCTAAACTCTTATGCATTTCCTATTTAGCCCAGATAAGCTTCCGGATACATGGCTCACATGAGCATCCTATTACATGGCTTGAGAGAGTGTTTCCTAATTATGTGCCCTATTTGGGTACCCTTGAATATGAATTTATGGATTTTAGTTTTGTACACTTTAAGTGTATTACACGAGTGTATCCATCAACATTTCAAATAAATTCAACGAATAAAGTTATGATATGGCTAAACTGAACTTGAAATGATTTGTCATGGAAATGTGCATGTAATATAGAATAATGATATGGGAAGCATATATATATATATATATGAAAATCATTAAATGATAAACTCATCCATGTTCTTGGTATTATGTGAATTACTTGACTAACATGATTCGTGAAGTTGGGTGTTTTAGGCTAATAGCCAAATTGCTCAGATTCATTTTTGTATGCTTATCTCGAATGTAAATATATGGTAAGTTAAATTCCTGTTATACAAACTTACTAAGCATTTGAAATGCTTACTCGATTTTCTTTTCTCTAGTCGATAGTGCTCAGAAGCTTGTAAATGTTAGAATCGATCAGAGAATCATCACACTACCCTTCAGCTCCTTTTGGTATAAATAGTATGTGACAGCCCAAAATTGACCCTAGTCGGAAGGTGGTCTCGGGACCACAAAACTGAGGCATAAAAATAATTAAAAATTTATTTTGATGCCTATAATATGTGTGTGCTCATGTATGACATTTTATGATGATTGATTTAGTGTTATAAGGGTGAATTCCACAAGAAAGGGCTTAGTAATGAACTTTGAAAGTATGATAGGGAAATGTGTGATGACTAATTAAAGCATGCATGCAAAATAATGGACTTGCATGTCAAATTCCCCTTTATAGGTGGTGGCCGGCCATGACAAGGGAGGATGGGCTAAACATGTCATGAAACATGTTTTGTTGGTGCATTAGGGTGAAATAATAAACAAAGGTGTATGGGTGATAAAAAATGAAAAAAAATGTGTGAGTGTGGTAATCCCCCCATTGCCGTAAGTTGTAGAGAAGGAAAGAAAAAATTTTGTTCATCCTTTCTTTGAGCCAAAACTAAGGAAGAAGGAGGATTTTTGCTTCATGCTTGGTTTGGAAGAGATCTAGAAGGAGATTTGGCTAAGTTTGCATCAAGATTAAGGTATGTATGAGGTTGTGTTAGGAGTTTCATGCATGTTTTGGTTGCTAACTTGATGTGCATGTTAGCCATGGCTCAAATCTTTGTTAAGCCATGGAAATGGTATTTGGCCAAAGTTGTTATGGTGATAAAGCCATTGCATGCTAAGTGTGAAGCTTGATGATGATGCATGCAATGATGGATTGTCTACTCTTGAGTAAGATTTTGAGCTTTCTTTTGTTTTATCATGATTGAAGTTGAAAAGGAGCATGATTGTCATATTCGGCCATGATGCATTCATGAGCATGGTTCATGCTTCTTGCATGTTAGTTAAAATTTGTGTTTTGGATGGCTATGGACACCTTGAAATTCGCCATGCTCATATATGTATATATATGTTTGCACATGATGTTTTGGTTATGAAGGAAGTGATGAATAAGTTTGTTTAAAGAAGAAGATGTTGAAGAATAATTGTGAAATTGTAAGCACATTCGCCTAGCACACATATGAGTGCTTGATGCTATATTGTAAGTTTTGAGCTACAATATGCAAAGCATTAACTAGTAAAATGCATGCTGTTTTTGTGTGGTATTAAGTGCATAATTGGCCTCAACATGGACAAGTATATTCGGCCTTGGGTAGCCTATTGAAGGCCTTAGCTTTTCCTTGATGCTCGAATAAATTGTATTGAATTGCTTGATGTAGTATAAAATGTGCATGACCATTGTGTATTCAAGCTAAAGGGTGGCCATATGACCATTTAAATTCCTTGTCATATTCGGCCATAAGCTAGCACAATGAGGTTTTGATAAATTGAATTTGTTTGAATTAGCTCAAGAGCTAAGAGGGCCACAATTGGACAAGGGGAAGGAAAAAGTAATCGAATAGCCGTAAAAGCCGTTCGACAACATCCGAGGTAAGTCCTCAAGAAGTGACCTTACTTGAATTATGTGGAATGAAATATGGATGTATTGATTATTGATTTATGTGTGTATGAGTATTGAATGATACCGGGCTAAGTCCCGAAGGCGATTATGTTAGTGATTATAATTGTGTTCGAGCCTTAGTAACGAAAATAAATATGTATGTCCAATGATTATTGATGTATGTGTGCATGAGAAATTGAATGATATCCGGGCTAAGCCCCGAAGACAATTATGCTGGAAATTATAACCGGGCTAAGACCCGAAGGCATTTGTGCAAATCGTGATATCCGGGTTAAGTCCGTGAGGCCTTGGTGCGGGTTACCATAACCGGGCTATGTCCCGAAGGCGATTGATCGAGTAGCGACATCCGGTTAAACTCGAAGGTATGTGATTTGAAAATTATAAGCTTGCTGGAAAA
Organism: Gossypium arboreum; assembly: GCF_025698485.1. NCBI lineage: Eukaryota > Viridiplantae > Streptophyta > Magnoliopsida > Malvales > Malvaceae > Gossypium > Gossypium arboreum. The sequence continues at coordinate 77,894,030 of NC_069079.1, read as the reverse complement.
TTTCAGCTAATGCACTTGTGAAATTTCCCAATGACAAGGTAAGTGCGGTGTGTGCTATGGCGCTAGGAGTAAGAGCGTGTGAATATCCGCTCCTATGATGGAACGAGTTATCGGCCTTAATGAAGCCGTTATTTGTGTATGAACATAAGAGTTGGGATGGTGAAGTAAGTATGATTATGTGAATGTGCATTAATGAAATGATGCATTTAACTATGTGAATGTATTACTGTAATTAGAGTTGATTATATTCCTTGAGACTTACTAAGCATAAAAATGCTTACTCATTGCTTTGGCTCTCGGCTTCCTAGATTTCGCTCGATAGCAATCGGATTCGGGATCGTTGAAGTCGAAGTCATCCACACTATCAAGCCCCCATTTTGGTATAAATTCTTGGTTGAACTTGAAATGGCATGTATAGGACTACCCTTGTTGGTTTAAATATGTTATGATGTATATGTGTACGGCCATGCGAAAATGGCTCGTAATAGTGAAGTAACAACTTAAACTATTTGCGGTTTGTATATATATATATGGTGTCATGATGTGACTATGAATTGGAAATGGGAATGTTGGTCACATGATCAGCCATTGGCATGGTTAAAATGATCATATGTGGACCTATGTAAGGCAAGACTAGTTGGTTCATGGAGACTACAAAATAGGTAAGACCTACCTTAAAAACAGATGCTGCCAGCTGCAGTAACGTGAATGTGAAAAATCACCAAAATTTGTAGGAATGGTATTAAATAGTGAATCAGCTATGTAGATGAACATTGATGAGTCTATTTTCATATGGAAGAAACGAAATGGTCATAGGAGTTACATGTTAAGAGATATTAAAGCTATTGTGAGACAGGGCCAGAACGGTTTCTGGGTTCCTGTCGCAAATTTAAAATTTACTATAAATTATCCAGAAAGAATTAGGAGACATACCTTATATGTACAGATTCCATTTTGAGTCTAGTTTCATTAGAAACAAACGGCACCAGCATTAAATCCCTGTACAGAGAGATATTCAAGTTATACGGCGGGAAGGTCAGAGCAGTCGATCCCTGTAACATGGGTGAATTTAACTAATAAACTGTACCAATTGGCCCGACCAAAATTCTAGAAATAAATCCATGGATGGATATATGAGTCTAAATTCAGGAAAATTTACGAAACCAGTTTCGAGTTTTGAAACTCGAGATACGATTTTAAGACGACAGTGACGCAGTTTTTCCAGCCTGACTGGAAATGTCCAATGGATGGGCAAAACAAGTGAACTTGGCTTGCTAACCCCTCGTGTCCGACACCGGCGATGGTCTCGGGTTCAGGGTGTTACAATTTTATTGGTATCAGAGCCACGATTTAGTCGATTCTAGGACTACCGTGAGGTGTTTGGGGTCTAGCTATACATGCCATTAAATGATGAATCGATAGTGTGGTGATTTCTGACAATTTGACTTTGAGTTTGTTTATAGCAATGGATCCCGATCCCAACCGAGCAATAGCTGATGATGTGGAGAGTGTGGCACCTGCTCCCGCACAAGGGACAGCGCCGGCGAACTCTCAACCTATGGCCAGCAATCCGAATGATGAGGCTAGGCAAGCCTTTTATAGTGTGATGAACGAATGGTTTAATCAATACATTCGAACTAACACGGCTGTCCCACAACCTCCATTCCCGACAAATGCAACCCCCGCACCTACAATACCTCCGATGAATCGACCAAATAAGGTCAAGTAAGCCCCAATCGATAGGATTCGAAAACATGGGGCCACTGAATTTAAAGCTACGGATGATGATGATGCCGAACGAGCTGAATTTTGGTTGGACAACACTATCCGGTGCTCGATGAGCTATCTTGTACACCGATGAGTGCTTAAAGTGTACCATCTCCTTGCTACGTGATTCCACCTACTATTGGTGGAGTACTCGACTGTGGTACCCTCTGAGCAAGTGACTTGGGAATTCTTTCAAACCAAGTTCAAAAAAAAAAAAAAGTATATCATCGAGATTCATCGACCAAAAGCGAAGGGAATTTCTTGATCTTAAGAAAGGTTCTATGTCGGTTCATCGACTATGAACGAAAATTTGTGAGGCTTAGCCGATACACGCGGAATGCATTTCGTCCGAAGCTATTATGTGTAAACGCTTCGAGGATGGGCTGAATGATGATATAAGGATGTTCGTTGGCATTCTCGAAATCGAGAGATCGTAGTACTTGTTGAGCGAGCTTGTAAAGTCGAAGAGCTTAGAAAGGAGAAACAAAAGCTGATGTGGGAACCGGAGGATTCGAAGAGGTCCTCGGAAAGTCTCTTCAACAGCAATCAAGAGATTTCGAGATGATGTGAACTGGTCTAGAGGCGCTTTGGGCTTTTCTAGACGAGGACGCGATCGACCCGTGACCACACGAGTCACTTCGATCGCCATGGTGGAAATGATCGCCGAGAGAGGGCGGAGTGTCAACATTGTGGCAAATGGCATTGGGGAGCTGTTGGTTTCGTGATCGCTCCTGCTATAAGTGTGGATCGGCCGGTCACTTTAGGAAGGATTGCCCGAGGATGCTTGAGCAGAATGTGAGTCGAGTGGAAACTCGGGTGCTACCCTTCGCTCGAGGTAGGCCACCTAGAAATATGGGCAATGTCGATTGGCGGTCGAGAGGATCTAGAGATGCTACCATCGGATCTCGAGGCTCGTGCTCTGCGAGGACTTATGCCATACGCGCGCACGCGAGGATCTTGCCTCTCCGGATGTCATTACGGTGCTTTCACTTTTTCAATACTAATGTGATTGCTTTGATTGACCCCGGTTCTACTCAATCTTATATATGTGAAACCTTAGCATCCAAAGAAGACTTTGCCTATTGAGTCTCTCGAGTTTGTAATTCGGTGTCAAACCCTTGGGTCATTACGTGCTTGTCAACAAAGTGTGCAAGAAAAGTCCCCTAGTGTTTCGAGGTTCTTGTTTCCCGGCGGACTTGATGCTTTTGCCGTTCGATGAATTCGATGTTATTCTTGGTTTGGATGGGTTGACCATGCACGATGCGGTCGTAAATTGCAAAAGCAAGACTATCGATTTAAGGTGCGCGAATAACGAGATAATTCGGGTTAAGTCTACGGACTTAAAGGGTTGCCATATGTAATATCGCAATGTTGGCCCGAAAATATGTAAGAAAAGAGTGCGGCGTACCTTTGCACGCTTTCGATGACAAGGAATCGAAAAGAAACCCGAATCGTGCGTGGTTTGTGAATACCGGATGTTTTCCTCGAAGAATTGGGTTTACCACTGTTCGGAAATAGAATTTGGCATCGAATTGGTACCGGTACCACTCCAATTTCGATAGCTCCGTATCGTATGGCACCAACAGAATTAAAGGAGTTGGAAGCTCAGTTGCAAGAATTGGTGGATAGAGGTTTTGCTCGCCCGAGTTTTTCGCCTTGGGGTGCGCCTGTGTTGTTCGTGAAAAAGAAGGATGGAACCATGCGGCTGTGCATCGATTATCGTCAGCTTAATAAAGCGACAATAAAGAACAAATATCCATTGCCACATATCGATGACTTGTTCGATCAACTAAAGGGAGCCTCAGTGTTCTCGAAAGTAGATTTGAGATCGGGCTATTATCAATTGCGAATCCGAGATTCGGATGTACCCAAGACTGCCTTCAGAACGAGATATGGTCACTATGAGTTCCTAGTGATGTCGTTTGGGCTCACTAATGCCCCTGCGGTATTTATGGATTTAATGAATCGGATCTTTAGACCATATTTGGATCGATTCGTAGTCGTGTTCATTGATGACATCTTGGTCTATTCAAGAAATGAGACCGAACATCTTGAACACCTGCGGTTAGTCTTGCAAATTTTACGGGATAAGCAATTATATGCTAAGTTCAGCAAGTGTGAGTTCTGGTTAAGAGAGGTTAGCTTCTTGGGTCATGTGGTATCTGCATCGGGTATTCGAGTCGACCTGAATAAAATTTCAGCCATACTTAATTGGAAGCCTCCGAGAAATATTCTTGAGGTTCGAGCTTTTTGGGGCTTGGTTATTACCGACGATTTGTAAAGGCTTCTCAACGATAGCCACGCCGATGACGGCTTACTCCAAAAGGATGTTAAGTTCGAATGGACGGAGAAATGCCAAAAAGTTTCGATCAATCGAAAACTTATTTGATGAAGCCCCAATTCTAGTGCAACCCGAATCCGGCAAAGAGTTTGTCATCTATAGCGACGCCTCTCTACGTGGGTTAGGTTGCGTATTAATGCAAGAAGGTCGAGTTGTGGCCTATGCGTCGAGGCAATTAAAGCCACATGAGAAAAATTATCCGACTCATGATCTCGAATTGGCGCCATCGTATTCGCCTTAAAGATTTGGCGACATTACTTATTTGGTGAAAGGTGCCATGTATACTCGGATCACAAAAGTCTCAAATATTTGATGATCCAAAGAGACTTAAATCTGCGACAAAGACGTTGGCTCGAGCTGTTAAAGGATTACGAGCTGGTCATTGACTATCACCGGGAAAGGCGAATGTGGTTGCGGATGCCTTGAGTCGTAAACCATTATTCGCTTACGAGCGATGAGCGTGCACTTGTGCATTCGATCCGATAGTGTGTTAGTAGCTGAATTGAAAGCCAAACCACTATTGATACATCAAATTCGAGAAGCTCGAATGTCGACGACGAGTTGGGCGCAAAGCGAAATGAGTGTGTTCGAACAAGGATTGAGTTTCAAATCGATGATGACGATTGTTTGAGGTTCAAAAGTCGTCTGTGTGTTCCAAAGAATTCGGAACTCATTTCGATAATTCTGAATGAAGCCCATTATAGCCGAATGGCAATCCACCCGGGGAGTACGAAGATGTACAATGATTTGAAATGTCGGTTTTGGTGGCATGGTATGAAGCGAGACATCTCCGACTTTGTTTCGAGATGTTTAATATGTCAACAAGTGAAAGCGAAACATCAAGTGCCTTCAGGATTACTTCAGCCAATCACGATACCCGAGTGGAAATGGGATCGAGTCACAATGGACTTTGTATCCGGACAACCATTGTCAGCAAGTAAGAAGGATGCGGTTTGGGTCGTGGTAGATCGATTGACTAAGTCGGCCCACTTTGTCCCCGTACGTACGGATTTTTCAATTGAAAAATTAGCTGAATTGTACGTTTCTCAGATTGTGAGATTACACGGGGTGCCTATTTCCATCGTGTCGGATAGAGATCCGAGATTTACCTCGCGATTTTGGAAAAAGTTGCAAGAAGCTTTGGGTACCAAGTTGCATTTCAGCACCGCCTTTCACCCCCAAACCGATGGTCAATCCGAGCGGATAATTCAGATACTTGAGGATATGTTAAGATGTTGCGTCCTCGAGTTTAGTGGTTTATGGGAACGGTATTTGCCATTGATTGAATTCGCTTACAACTACAGCTTTCAATCAAGTATTAAGATGGCACCCTACGAGGCCTTGTATGCGGTCGTAAATGCCGTACACCATTGTTTTGGACCGAGGTCGGTGAAAGCAAGATTTTCGGTGGATTTGATTAGGGATGCTGAATGAAAGTGAAAGTAATCCGTGAAAGTTGAAGATAGCCTCCGATCGTCGAAGTCGATGCGCGGACTGAAGCGTAAGGATATCGAGTATCGTGGGTGATAAAGTGTTTCTCAAGGTATCGCCTTGGAAAAAGATACTCGATTCTACCGTAAGGGCAAGTTGAGCCCGAGGTTCGTTGGGCCATATGAGATATCGGCGAGTCGATCCGGTGGCATATCGTTTGATTTTGCCCCGAACTCGAAAAGGTTCACGATGTCTTTCACGTTTCGATGCTTCGACGCTATAGATCCGATCCATCGCACGTGATTAGTCCATCAGAAATTGAAATTCAATCTAATATGAGTTATGAGGAAGAACCGATTCGTATCCTATCACGAGAAGTGAAAGAGTTGTGAAACAAGCGGGTTCCGCTAGTAAAAGTGTTATGGCTCAAGCACGGGATAGAAGAAGCTACTTGGGAGACCGAGAACTCTATGAAAGAGCGATATCCAAACCTATTTACCGGTAAGATTTTAGGGACAAAATTTCTTAAGTGGGGAGAGTTGTGACAGCCCAAAATTGACCCTAGTCGGAAGGTGGTCTCGGGACCACAAAAGCGAGGCATAAAAATAATTAAAATTTATTTTGATGCCTATAATATGTGTGTGCTCATGTATGACATTTTATGATGATTGATTTAGTGTTATAAGGGTGAATTCCACAAGAAAGGGCTTAGTAATGAACTTTGAAAGTATGATAGGAAATGTGTGATGACTAATTAAAGCATGCATGCAAAATAATGGACTTGCATGTCAAATTCCCCTTTATAGGTGGTGGCGGCCATGACAAGGAGGATGGGCTAAACATGTCATGAAACATGTTTTGTTGGTGCATTAGGGTGAAATAATAAACAAAGGTGTATGGGTGATAAAAAATGAAAAAAAAATGTGTGTGAGTGTGGTAATCCCCCATTGCAGTAAGTTGTAGAGAAGGAAAGAAAAAATTTTGTTCATCCTTTCTTTGAGCCAAAACTAAGGAAGAAGGAGGATTTTTGCTTCATGCTTGGTTTGGAAGAGATCTAGAAGGAGATTTGGCTAAGTTTGCATCAAGATTAAGGTATGTATGAGGTTGTGTTAGGAGTTTCATGCATGTTTTGGTTGCTAACTTGATGTGCATGTTAGCCATGGCTCAAATCTTTGTTAAGCCATGGAAATGGTATTTGGCCAAAGTTGTTATGGTGATAAAGCCATTGCATGCTAAGTGTGAAGCTTGATGATGATGCATGCAATGATGGATTGTCTACTCTTGAGTAAGATTTTGAGCTTTCTTTTGTTTTATCATGATTGAAGTTGAAAAGGAGCATGATTGTCATATTCGCCATGATGCATTCATGAGCATGGTTCATGCTTCTTGCATGTTAGTTAAAATTTGTGTTTTGGATGGCTATGGACACCTTGAAATTCGCCATGCTCATATATGTATATATATGTTTGCACATGATGTTTTGGTTATGAAGGAAGTGATGAATAAGTTTGTTTAAAGAAGAAGATGTTGAAGAATAATTGTGAAATTGTAAGCACATTAGGCCTAGCACACATATGAGTGCTTGATGCTATATTGTAAGTTTTGAGCTACAATATGCAAAGCATTAACTAGTAAAATGCATGCTGTTTTGTGTGGTATTAAGTGCATAATTGGCCTCAACATGGACAAGTATATTCGGCCTTGGGTAGCCTATTGAAGGCCTTAGCTTTTCCTTGATGCTCGAATAAATTGTATTGAATTGCTTGATGTAGTATAAAATGTGCATGACCATTGTGTATTCAAGCTAAAGGGTGGCCATATGACCATTTAAATTCCTTGTCATATTCGGCCATAAGCTAGCACAATGAGGTTTTGATAAATTGAATTTGTTTGAATTAGCTCAAGAGCTAAGAGGGCCACAATTGGACAAGGGAAGGAAAAGTAATCGAATAGCCGTAAAAGCCGTTCGACAACATCCGAGGTAAGTCCTCAAGAAGTGACCTTACTTGAATTATGTGGAATGAAATATGGATGTATTGATTATTGATTTATGTGTGTATGAGTATTGAATGATACCCGGGCTAAGTCCCGAAGGCGATTATGTTAGTGATTATAATTGTGTTCGAGCCTTAGTAACGAAAATAAATATGTATGTCCAATGATTATTGATGTATGTGTGCATGAGAAATTGAATGATATCCGGGCTAAGCCTCAAGACAATTATGCTGGAAATTATAACCGGGCTAAGACCGAAGGCATTTGTGCAAATCGTGATATCCGGGTTAAGTCCCGTGAGGCCTTGGTGCGGGTTACCATAACCGGCTATGTCCCGAAGGCGATTGATCGAGTAGCGACATCCGGTTAAACTCGAAGGTATGTGATTTGAAAATTATAAGCTTGCTGGAAAATTTCAGCTAATGCACTTGTGAAATTTCCCAATGACAAGGTAAGTGCGGTGTGTGCTTTATGCGCTAGGAGTAAGAGCGTGTGAATATCCGCTCCTATGATGGAACGAGTTATCGGCCTTAATGAAGCCGTTATTTGTGTATGAACATAAGAGTTGGGATGGTGAAGTAAGTATGATTATGTGAATGTGCATTAATGAAATGATGCATTTAACTATGTGAATGTATTGCTGTAATTAGAGTTGATTATATTCCTTGAGACTTACTAAGCATAAAATGCTTACTCCATTGCTTTGGCTCTCGGTTTCCTAGATTTCGCTCGATAGCAATCGGATTCGGGATCGTTGAAGTCGAAGTCATCCACACTATCAAGCCCCCATTTTGGTATAAATTCTTGGTTGAACTTGAAATGGCATGTATAGGACTACCCTTGTTGGTTTAAATATGTTATGATGTATATGTATACGGCCATGCGAAAATGGCTCGTAATAGTGAAGTAACAACTTAAACTATTTGCGGTTTGTATATATATATATGGTGTCATGATGTGACTATGAATTGGAAATGGGAATGTTGGTCACATGATCAGCCATTGGCATGGTTAAAATGATCATATGTGGACCTATGTAAGGCAAGACTAGTTGGTTCATGGAGACTACAAAATAGGTAAGACCTACCTTAAAACAGATGCTGCCAGCTGCAGTAACGTGAATGTGAAAAATCACCAAAATTTGTAGGAATGGTATTAAATAGTGAATCAGCTATGTAAATGAACATTGATGAGTCTATTTTCATATGGAAGAAACGAAATGGTCATAGGAGTTACATGTTAAGAGATATTAAAGCTATTGTGAGACAGGGCCAGAACGGTTTCTGGGTTCCCTGTCGCAACTTTAAAATTTACTATAAATTATCCAGAAAGAATTAGGAGACATACCTTATATGTACAGATTCCATTTTGAGTCTAGTTTCATTAGAAACAAACGGCACCAACATTAAAGCCCTGTACAGAGAGATATTCAAGTTATACGGCGGGAAGGTCAGAGCAGTCGATCCCTGTAACATGGGTGAATTTAACTAATAAACTGTACCAATTGGCCCGACCAAAAATTCTAGAAATAAATCCATGGATGGATATATGAGTCTAAATTCAGGGAAAATTTACGAAACCAGTTTCCGAGTTTTGAAACTCGAGATACGATTTTTAAGACGACAGTGACGCAGTTTTTCCAGCCTGACTGGAAATGTCCAATGGATGGGCAAAACAAGTGAACTTGGCTTGCTAACCCCTCGTGTCCGACACCGGCGATGGTCTCGGGTTCAGGGTGTTACATAGTAAACTTACTTTGGTAATATGGCATGTATAGGCTAATGGTGTCAAGTGAGGGTATGTAAATGTTTTGGTTGTATGTAGCCATTGGAATGGCTATTGATAACATATTTAATATATCTATGCATGAAGTTATACTATGCTTGGTATGTGAGTATGCATGGATTAGTATCTTAGATATAATCACACTTGGGTAAGTATATGATTAAAAAAAAAAAGTACGATGATACTTGAAAGCATAAGTAAATCTAACAACCCATTTTAGTCAAATCAGAAAAGTGGTTTTGGGACAAAAAATCTGAGGTCAAAATATTTATTTTATTATTATTTTGAGGTCTACAGCATGATTGTATGATTGTATGAAAATTTCGTTAAGAAATTTTATCGTTTGAATGCTTAATTTGATAAAAAAGACTAAATCGCGTAAAGTGTAAAAGTTGAGTTCTAATAGCTAAAAGGGTCTAATAGCTATGGAACTTTAAAATAGAGGTCCTTATATGGTAATTCGCCCATTATTGAGTTACTGGATGATAATGGCTTGGTATTTTGAGTAATTATTAATGTTTTTAAAGGTTAATTAAGTAAATTAGTAAGTAAAGATAAAATAAATAAAACAATTAAAGTTGTTATCTTTAATTTTGTTTCTTCAACTGATCTTGAAGAAGAAGAAAGCCATTGTTGTCTTTAACATTCAAATAAGCTTCCATTGTCCATTTAGGTATGGTTTTTGTCCCGTTTTTTTATGATTTCTATGTTTTTGGAGTCGTTGTAACTTAATCTAGCTAGCCTAGGGACTAAATTGCAAAACTGTTAAAAGTCTAGGGTTTTACCACTGATGAATAATTGTGTATTTTTATGTTTGATGATAGAAAATGAATGGTTGTTGTTAGATAACAACATTTGTTAAGTGATTTTGGTTGAAATTATCAATTAGGGATTAAGTAGAGAATGTGAAAATTTTGTGCTAAATGTGTGAAATAATGAAAAGTATGGGCTGCTATGAGTATATGTCAAAATTCAGCTAGCATCGGTGTGTACTCAATTGCATGAATTTGCATTTTTATGAGCTAGGGACTAAACTGTAAAGATGTTAAAATGTAAGCATAAAAGTGTAAAATTGCCAAAAAATAAATTTTTGGACTGAATTGAATAGAATGTATTTTGAATAAGTTAAATTTGATTATATATAGATCAAGAAAAGAGAAGTTCGGAATTAGATCGAGGGAAGAATAAAATAATTAATTGATAGCTCGATTCTCTCTGTATAAATTCGAGGTAAGTTCCTTCATTAATAAGCATTATTGTATTTGTGTTTTAAATGCTCTATATTTTCATTATTTGTGAATACGATTTTACGGAAATGCTCGATGAAGATTTGGCGACGTGTGAAAGCCCAATTGAACCTTAGGAATAGATAGGATACAAATGACATGTCATTAGGGGTTATAGTGTTTTAGATGCTGGTTCGCACGTTCTATCGGTGACTGAGTTTTCCGGCATGTGTTACGAATTCTCGCCAATTGTAAGTAGCACCGTATAGCTACATCTTGACCATCAGCTTGTGTGAGCAGACCCAGTGATAGCTCGAGATGAGCATTTATATATGAGATATGAGATTGAGATGGTTTCGACCATGTATTAGCACTTAGGGTGCAAGATTCTTGAGTGTCCGATATTATTCCAAATGGTTCAACGGGTATATTGATGACATGAAAGGGTAAGAGATTAATACGTATAAGTACAAGTATGTACATAAACCATCTATGTATTGAATCCATGAAATTTGTGAGTTTTATGATTTATTATGTGTAACACCCCTAACCCGTATCCGTCGCTGGAATAGGGTTTTGGAGCATTACCACACTTATCAATTAAACAATCATACAATTCTCATATCTAAACAAACATCATTCAAATACAATCATATAGTCCCTAATACGATCCCTTTAGGTAAAAAGCGAGCATTAGAAGTGGTTCGAGACTAAACTAAGAACTCAGGAAAATTTTGGAAAAACATAGAAAATTTTAAATGTACAAGGGACACATACCCGTATGGCCAGGCCGTGTATCTCACATGGCCAAAGACACACCTGTGTCACAGGCTGTGTGGACATTCGAAATGGGATCACATTGCCGTGTCCCAGCCCATGTCCTACCCCGTGTAACTCTCTGACTTGGTCACATGGCCAACCACATGCCTTTGTGACTAGCCCGTATACCCTTTGAAATGGCCTTACATGCACCCCTAACCCGTATACGTTGCTGACAGTGGGTTACAAAGCATTACTGGACCAATCCCATAAACAATCGTACAATTCAAATTATAATTCTCATATCAATTAAAAACCATACAAATAAAATCATATAGTCCCTAACACGAGCCATCGAGGCCAAAAACAAGCATTAGAAGTGGTTTGGGACTAAACCGATAGCTCATGAAATTTTTGGAAAACATAGAAAATTTTTCAAAATACAAAGGACACACGCCCGTGTGGCCTGGCCGTGTGTCTCACACAACCAAAGACACGCCCGTGTCACAGGCCATGTTGACATTTGAAATGGGATCACATGGTCGTGTCCCAGCTCGTGTTCAACCCGTGTAACTCCTTAATTTGGGTCACACGGCCAACCACACGCCCGTGTGACTAGCCCGTGTACCTTTCAAAATGGCCTCACACGCCCATGTGCTAGGCCGTGCCAAATCTGTAGGATATACTGACTTATGCCACACGGCCAAGTCACATGCCCATGTGCTGGGCCATGCGGAGCATACTAACTTGGTTTCTAATAAACATCAGGGGGCACATAGCGATGTCACCTGACCATGTGTCACACATGGCTAAGATACACGCCCGTGCCTCTACCCGTGTGGACAAAAATAGGCTGTTTTCCAAGCCATCTTTCTCACCCAAAATTGTATCCAGCAAAACATGTCAAATGGCATATAACATAGCATCAATAGACATTGAAACCAATTTCAACCAAGCCTAAATCATGCTATTCCAAATACCAACAACTATAATGCTCATAGCATCATAAATTGCCAAGCTAAAACATACTAATATCACCTTCAAGAATTCACCTAATTGATCATTTTCAAACATGCATTATTTGCCTATTACTAGCATATTAATTCAATCTCAAATTCAACCATTTTCTACCTTCAATACCAATTATCAACAAGGTATTCATGTAGCAATTATAAACCACTTAACAAAAGACCATTTACACATATATATACACATCACCAAGTATACCAAAATAAGCAAATTCATATGGCTAAACACAAAACCAAAACATACACCATTTACAAGCTGAATCTATTAACTATATACTTTACAAACATATAGAGTATATTAACCACAACTCCTATACTTATCATATAGCCAAATACACAAGTTCAAAAGTACCAAAATGACAGCTGGATAGTGTGATGAGATTTCCGACAACTCCCAATCCGAGCAAGCTTTGAAATCACTATAAAACATGGAAAAGTAAACAAAGTAAGCTATAAACTTAGTAAGCACGTATGATTAATAAATATAACTTACCAATCATTCAAAAATTAAGTTATCTATCATAATACACTACAATTCAATTTAACCACAAGGCTAACATATGTTCATCCACATAGTAAATCATGTAACTCACAAATTTCATAGAGTCGATACTTATATGATTTATGTACATACCTGAACTGATACATATCAATCTCGTACCCTTTCCTAACTTCAATATACCCGTTGAACCATTTGGAATAATATCGGATAATCAGGAATCTCACACCCTAAGTGCCAATACATGGTCGTAGTCACCTCAATCTCATAACTCATATAATGCTCACTCTCTAGCTATTAACGGGTCTGCTCACACAAGTTGACAGTCAAGACATAGCTACACGGTACTGCTCACACAAGCTGACGAGAATCCACAACACATGCCAAAAAACTCAGCCACTGGTAGAACGTATGGACCAGCACCCAAAACACAATAACCTTTAATGACATGTCATTTGTATCCTATCTATTCCTAAGGTTCAACTGCGATTTATAAATTGCCAAATCTTTGTCAAAGATTTCCATAAGATCGTATTCATTAACAATACAATTATAAAGCATTTAAAACACAATTACATTAATGCTCATAAACATACAAACTTACCTCGGATTTATATGGAAAGAAACGAGCTATCAATCTACTATTTTGTTTTTCCCCCAATCTAATTTTGAACTTCACTTTTCTTGATCTATATATAATCAAATTTAAATTATTTAACTATCATTCTATTCAATTTAATCCAAAATTCATATTATGGTAGTTATACACTTTTTCCCCTAAACTTTAGACTTCTTTACAATTTAGTCTCTAGCTCATAAAAATGCAAATTCATTCAATTTAGTTCACACCCATGCTAGCCAAATTTTACCTATTCTTATAGCAATCCATATTTTTCATTATTTCACACATTTACCACACAATTTAACATATTTCTCAATTTAATCCCTAATTGACAATTTTATAAAAAATCATTTCACAAATGTTGTTTATCTAACAACAACCACTCATTTTCTATTATCAAACATCAAAATAAACACATAATCATCAATGGTAAAACCCTAGACCTTTAACAATTTTGCAAATTAGTTGCTGGGCTAGCTAGATTAAGCTATAATGATCTCAAAAACATTGAAATCATTAAAAACCACGCAAAATTGACCTTACATGCACAAAGAATGTTCATCGAACCTTCAATCTTATCAATGGTTTCTTTTTACCTTAATTTTTGATGGTGAAATCTCCATTAAGTAGATGATAACATCTTTTACATTATTTTACTATGTTTGTTTTATTAAATTACACTTTTAACCTTTGTTATAAACTTAAAAATTCACATATTTAATGTCCATCTTTGTCCGATCACTATAACAATGGTCTAATTGCCACATAAGGACCTCTAATTTAAAGTTCCATAACTATTAGACAACATTAGCTAATGGAACTCAACTTTTACACTTTACGAGATTTAGTCCTTTTTATCAAATTAAGCACTCAAATGATAAACTTTCTTAACGAAATTTTTACACAATCATACTATCATGGTGTAGACCTCAATTTAATAATAAAATAAATATTCTGACCTTGAATTTGTGGTCTTAAAACCACTATTTTGATTTGACTTAAAACGGGCTGTTACAATACTGACTTATGCAACACGGCCAAGTCACACGCCCGTGTGTTGGGCAGTGTGGAGCTACTGACTTGGTTTCTAATTAAGTACCAAGGGATACACAGCTGTGTCACCTAGCCATGTGTCACACACGGCTGAGACACATGCCCGTGTCTCTGCTCGTGTGGACAAAAATAGGCTATTTTCCAAGCCATTTTTCTCACCCAAACTCGTATTCACCTACACATACCACATAGCATACAAACATATCATCAATAGGCATTCAAACCAATCTCCACCAAGCCAAAATCATGCTATTCCAATACCAGCAACCATAATGCTCATAGCTTCATAATTTTCCAATTCAAAACATACCAATATATCTTTCAAGAATTCACTTAATTGGTCACTTTCAAATATGCATTATTTTGCCTAATAGTTAGCATGCTAATTCATTCTCAAATTCAACCATTTGCTACCTTCATGACCAATTCTCAATAGGGCATTCACAAAGCAAATAAAAACCATATAACAAAATGCCATTTACACATATATGCATAACCAAGTTTACCAAAATGAGCCAAATCACATGGCTATACACATAACCAAAACATACATCATTTACAAACCAAATCAATTGGCTAAATACATTACCAACATATAGGCCATATTAACTACAACACCTATACATGCCATATAACCAAGTACGCAAGTTCAAAAGTACAAAAATGATGGTTGGATAGTGTGATGAGATCTCTGACAACTCCCATCCTAGCGAGCTTCCAAATCACTATAAAACACGAAAAAGTAAACAAAGTAAGCTATTAAGCTTCGTAAGCTTGTATGGCTAATAACTATAACATACCCTTCATTCACAATTTAAGTAATTTAAAAAAAATATACTACACTCAAATTAATCACAAGGTTAAAACATATTCATCCACATAGTAAATCATGAAACTCACAAATTTCATAGATTCAATGCTTATATGATTTACGTACATACCTGCACCAATATGTATCAATCTCTTACCCTTTCATATCATTAATATACCCATTGAACCAATTGGAATAATATCGGATACTTGGGAATCTCACACCCTAAGTGCCAATACATGGTCAAAACCAACACTATCTCATGTCTTATATGTAAATGCTCATCTCGAGCTATCACCGGGTCTGCTCACACAAGCTAACGGTCAAGACGTAATTTTCACGATTTTCCTTATTTCAATATATTTCTCGGTTCATGTACATACCTATACCATCCTTTATCAAACTCATACTCATCCATATCTTTGACATACCCATTGAACCATTCAAAGTACTATCGAATACTCGGGAATCTCTGTAACGCCCCAATTTTCAGGATTTTTGGGATTTCTATAATTTCCAATGACTTTTAGAAATACTGTGTTTTGACTGTCTAGTGTGGGTCTAAGTATGTTAGTGGGCCTTTAAAAGGCCCAAGAGTAAATTTAATTCGAGGCAATTCCTAAATTTTTAAATTTGGAGAGAGAGGGCTTTGGCGATATGGGCTTTTAAAATTGAGGTGGTAAAATAGGACACAAAAAAATCTGTGGTAAAGTGGCATGTGGCGCCACCTAGGTGCTTGGGGAGTGACGTGTGGATGTTTAGGGGGAGCTAGAGTTCAAGTCACAAGGTAAGCGTGTTGTTACTTTTATTTTTGTGTGCATGTCTTGGGACATGTGATAAAGCTTAAGTGGAAATTGGCTAGGGCTTTAGGAAGGTTGGGCCGTGGGTCTGAATGGCCATTAGGGAAAGCTTTATTTTCTTTTTGTTTTGCCAAATTAGGGTTAGCCACCTAGAGCCTTCCCTTTCACTCTATTCTCTTCTCAGTGTTGTAAAAGCTGAAAACGCAAAGTTAGATCTCCTGAGTGCCGAATTCTTCCTTCTCTTCTCCTCTCTTCTTCTATTTTACTTTTTCTTTCTTTTCTTCTCTAGCCGAAACATTCCTACCATTCTACTCATCTCCTCTTTCATTCCTATTCTTTTCTAAACCTCTATAGTCGATTACCATAAAAGCTGAAATCCCAAAAGTTGTTTCTCGTGCCGATTTCTTCTAGTCAAAATCCTCCTATTTTCTTTATTTCTTTTGGCCGATTTTCACATTCTCTAAACCTCAACCCCTGTCGAAATTACCACTGTAAAACCACCATTCCAAATTATCTTCCTCTTCACAGTTCCAAAAGTTGAAAAACCATAGCTTTTAGGGACATATAGCCGAATCTTTAGATCTCTAAGATTCAATTTCTGCTAGTGTTTAAGGGCTGGATCTGCATATATCTGAGTAGAAAATGAAGTGGAATCGTTTTGGTTGAAAGAACCTATGGTAAGTACTTAGATCTATTCTTTATTTTGGGTTTTAGAAAAGCCAAAATCCCTAAAGGCATAGGGAGGGTGTCGATTGGAGCTTAAGGCTCTAAGGGTTGTAACAATTGATTTGTTTTGGTGTTAGTGTGATCTAGAGGCTATCGATCGAAGGCTTGGACAAGTGGAACAACTAGATCGAGATCTAGTCACTAGTTTTGGCAAAGGTAGGATCTCAAGGGCCATATGTATTGATGGTCGATTATGCTAAGTAAGTTTATGATGGTTGCCATTGTTTTTTTGGATCTGATATGTCTAGTGATCTATTGTAGGATATCGTGGGAGATTTCGGTAGCAGTTGTCGTAAATCAGGTGTGTAAACGACACCCACTCATAGACTAGATCGGCAAAAACTGAAAAGCTGAAATGTCGGCATTTTGTGAACTTGCGATCATGCAAGCACTCGTGAGGTGGTTTGTTTGTTAATTTTGGTAATCACAAGCGGTATGATTGCAGAGTGCGCAATTTTGTGCACTTCGGTATATTTAGGCTTAATGGGCCGAAAACGGGTTAGTGGGCCAACGGGCCCAATCCGGTAAAAACGCTCGGTAAGTGTTTCTATTAATGTGTTAATCACTGTAATATGAGTGTAAACCCTAAAATAGTTAAATTTACTAAAATACCCCTAAGTATGAAAATTACCATTATACCCCTAGGGTTAACTTGGCTGAAATGCATGATATTCTGATTTTGTTTGTTGTAGGCCATGACATGTATATCTGTTGTATGAGATATGGGTTATATTGATGGAGGAAGCGTTCTGGTGGCTCTACCACAAATATCTGTTTCTAGTGGCTCTGCCATAATATCTGTATCTGGTGACTCTGTCACAATATCTGTTTTGGCAGCCATGCTGCAAAATTCAATGACGTGTAGCGGATGGGTGGGTCGAGTAGTCTCCCCACATGGTGTAAAGTTGGCACGGGGGTGTATACGGATGGATATGGGTTGGGTTTTCTGCATACATGATATATCTGTTCTGTATCTATTATGGGCCTATGGGCTTCATTCTGAATTCTGTATAGGGCTAAGGCCCAACTTAATCTGTTTCTATGGTTAGAACTGTTCTGGACTATGGTTGGGTTATTTACACAATGAGTTTACCAAACTCATCCTTTAATTTTATCCACGCAGGTAACCCCCAACCATAGTAGACTTGGAGCTGAAAGGGATTCGGAGTGGCCACATGTTTTGCAAGCTTAATTTTCTTCTTATGACGTGATTAGTTTCATTTGCTTTAATTACTTTGGGTTTTAAGTTGTAATAAGGTCGCATTAATTATTCTGAATTGCTTTAGTATGATTATTAGCTTAGGCATGATATGGATTTAAATGTTTGAAATTGAATAGCTAGAGGACGCATTTTTAAAAAGAAATTACCTGATTTCAAAATATCATGAAACAAGACAAAGCTTCTGTAACGAAGACGTTTTCTAAAAAAATTAATAAGTGCTTTCAAAACCTTAAAACAAAATGGTTTTCCGTAAACAATCAGTCAGTTAAAGTGTGGCAATGGTTGTGTGCATGTCTAGGAGTGGATCCGTGGAGAGCTTGGTACTTAAGCAGTCAATACACTCACCTCCTCTTTTTCTGGCATCCTACCTGGTGCACAGCTTCCATTCACTTTAATCTATAACGAAAATAATCTTTAAATCATTAAGAAAGATGTTAGATAAAACTGACCTATACAGTAACGCTTCAATGTGACATACCGGAGTCGACCGTAATGTCTGGGCCAGGTTTGGGGTGTTACATTTAGTGGTATTAGAGCCCGGTTGCAACAACTATGCTATGGAATGGGTTTTAAAAAAGTTTTAGATTTTCTTCATACAAATAAACGATTTCAAAGGTTGCATGTCCGATTTTCTAAAATTTGATTTTGAGTAGGTGGCACACCGAATCTACGGCCCAAGTCTGTAAGTATCATTTTGAATTTTTCTGAATGTTTCTGAATAATCAGCTATATGCCTGCATTGAAACCTTATAATGATACTCTAGTTAGGGTGATGATGGAACTGTAGAAATTTTTGGATAAGTAGACTAAATACTGTAGCTATGCTACGATTTCGCGAAAACCAAAACTCTAAATTACTGTCTGTTCATAAAACATCTGCAATAAACACTGAAATATTTAATTGATACATAAAATTCATAATCAGATAATACGACATGAGTACAAGAGTAGCTCGTGGAAGGGGCTGTGGACGTGGCCGAGGTGTACACGGGCTGGGTCTTCGTCTTCAGGACATATGCCGGCAGCAGATGCACTGGTACCACCGGCAACAGAAGTGGAGTCTCATGATCGAGGTTCTGGGGATGACGCTCTATCTCAGGCAATGTTTCATTTTCTGAAAAGGGTTGTTAGGGCAAGTATGGGCAACGAAATTCGAGGATCTATTTTCGAGCGACTCTGGGATAATGGGGTGGAGATCTTTAGGGGCATATCTAGTGTAGCCCCGAATGTGGCTGAGTATTGGTTAGAGGCTACGAAACAGATTATGGATGATTTAGACTATTCCGTAGAGCATAAGCTGAAGGGAGCCATATCATTGCTATGGGATGAGGCTTATCAATGGCGGCTCACTGTGAGAGATGGGAACCCTGCTGACAGGGTGACTTGGGAGCTGTTTAAGATGGTCTTCAAGGGAAAGTATGTTGGGGCAAGTTATGTGGACACCCGCAGGAAAGAATTTCTGAATCTGGTTCAAGGGGGTAAGACAGTTGCTGGGTACGAGGCTGAGTTTCTGAGGCTGAGCCAGTATGCCGTTGGGATAGTTGTTATTGAGTATGAACGTAGTGTGTGCTTCGAGGATGGTCTTAGAGATGAACTTAGGGTGTTAATTACTCTGCAGAAGGAGCAAGACTTTGCAGCTTTGGTGGAGAAAGCTAAGATAGCTGAGGAGGTGAAGCGTACTGAAAGACAGAATCGTGAAAAGGATCAAAATCGATTTCGGATGAATTCGGGACCCTCGGGTGATTCAAATAGGAGTGCTAAAAGGGAAAGAGTAGAAGAGCCAGTTGGAGCAGTTCCGATGAATGTTGTTAGACAACAAGTTTGTGGGGACTGTGGTAAGGTACATCTGGGCGAGTCTAGGAAGTGTTCTGGTGCTTGTTTCCAGTGCGGATCTATAGAGCATAAAGTAAAGGACTGTCCGCAGAAAATAGATCAGGTTCAAGTTACAGAACGGAGGGTTGCTCAACTAGTGACAGGTGCACCAGAACCACCGAGAGGACGTGGACAAGGTAGTGGTGGTAATGGAAATGGCCGGGGTCGAGGAGTACCCGACAGAGGGGTCAAAAATGTTGAGGCTTGACAGCCAGTGTTGGTGTATGCAGCTCGTCGCTGAGAGGAGGGATGTCATAACTGGTACGTTCTTGATTTCTAGCATGTCGTACACTGCTTTGATAGATATTGGATCTACTCATTCGTATGTTGTTGTGCCATATCTAGGTCATTGGGTTTGCACTCAGAGGAGATTGTGAGTGGGGTGTCTGTACTAAGTCCTTTAGGCCACTCGATTAGGGTAGACAAATTGTATAGAGACGTGCCTTTAGAAACTCAAGGAAAGATTTTCTCTGGAGACTTGATGGAGTTACCGTTTGGAGAATTCGACCTCATTCTAGGGATGGATTGGCTTGTTAAGCATAGGGCAACTCTGGACTGTGCAGCTAAGCGTATGGTGTTAAGGACTGCTGAGGATGAGGAGGTTATGATGATAGGTGAGTGAAGGGATTATTTGTCCAATGTGGTGTCAGCATTGAGAGCCGAGAAGTGGATTCATAAGGGTTGTGTGGCTTATCTGGCATTTGTGAGTCAGTCAGAGACTGAGGGTCTGATGGTGGATAAAGTTAGAACCGTTAAGGAGTTTCAAGATGTTTCTCCAGAAGAGCTCCCGGGATTGCCTTTGAACTGAGAAGTCAAGTTTGGAATTGACTTATTACCTGGAACGGCACCAGTGTCCATCACACCATACATCATGGCACCGAAGGAGTTAGTGGAGCTGAAAGCACAGATTCAAGAGTTGTTGGATAGAGGCTTTATTAGGCTGAGTGTGTCCCCGTGGGGAGCACCAGTGTTGTTTGTAAAAAAGAAGGATGGGACGATGCGGATGTGCATCGATTATTGGCAGTTGAACAAACTAACGATTAAGAATAAGTACCCTCTACCAAGAATCGATGACTTGTTTGACCAACTTAGAGGAGCTTCAGTATTTTCCAAGATTGATCTTCGATCTGGATATCATCAATTAAGGGTCAATGAGGTAGATATTCATAAGACGACATTCAGGACTTGGTATGGTCATTACAAGTTTTTGGTTATGCCAATTGGGTTGACGAACGCTCCTGCATTATTTATGGATCTGATGAATCATGTATTCCAACCATTCTTGGACCGATTTGTAGTCGTTTTTATTGACGATATTCTGGTATATTCTGAAACTGAAGAGAAGCATGATGAACATCTCCATATTGTGCTGTAAGTATTGAGGGAGAGGGAACTTTATGCGAAATTCAGTAAGTGTGAATTCTGGTTGAGGGAGGTAACCTTCCTAGGTCAGGTTGTCTCTACTGAGGGGATTAAGGTGGACCCTCGAAAGATTGAAGCGAATCTGGAGTGGAAGCCACCTAGGGCAGTGTTAAAAATTTAGAGTTTCTTGGGTTTGGCAGGGTACTACAGAAGGTTTGTGAAAAGTTTTTTGGTGTTGGCAGCACCTTTGACAAAGCCTATAAAGAAAGGAGCATTGTTTGTTTGGAGAAGCAACAGGAAGCTTTTGAGAAATTGAAGGAAATTCTAACTGAGGCACTTGTATTAATTCAGCCAGAGTCTAGGAAGGATTTTACCGTGTATAGTGACGCATCACATGTGGGTTTGGGCTGTGTGTTGATGCTAGAGGGTAAGGTGGTTGCTTATGCATCGTGAAAGCTTAAGCTTCATGAAGTGAACTATCCTACTCACGACCTTGAATTGGTAGCAGTAATCTTGGTACTTAAGATTTAGAGACACTACCTGTACGGAGAAAGGTGTGTCATATATACGGATCATAAGAGTCTCAGGTACTTGCTGACTCAGAAGGAGTTGAACCTTAGGCAACGAAGATGGATAAAGTTGCTTAAGGATTATGACTGTTTGATTGAGTATCACCCAGGCAAAGCTAATGTGGTAGCCGATGCCTTAAGTTGTAGAGCTGTATCTGATCTGAGAGCAATGTTTGCTCGTTTGAGTCTGTATGAGGATGCTAGTCTGTTGGCTGAGTTGCAAGTAAGGCTAGCCTGGGTGGATTAGATTAAGGAAAAGCAGTTGAATGACGAGTCTTTAGTTTATTGATTCCAACAAGTTGAGAAAGGGGAAACTTCTGAGTTTGGATTGAATAGTGAAGGAATTCTGTGTTTCTGAGGGAGAGTTTGCGTTCCGAAGGACTCTGACTTAAGGCAGTTAATACTGAAAGAAGCTCATGGAGGACTTTGTGCTATGCATCCTGGAGGGAATAAGTTGTATCAAGACTTGCGAGAATTGTATTGGTGGCCTGGGCTTAAACGAGAAGTAACGGAGTTTGTGGGGAAATGTCTGACATGCCAGCAGGTGAAAGCTGAGCATCAACTACTTTCTAGACTTTTGCAACCAGTAAAGATACCACTTTGGAAATGGGAGAGGGTAACCATGGACTTTGCGAGTGGGCTACCCTTGACACCGATGAAGAAGGACTCGTTTTGGGTGATTGTGGATAGGTTGACCAAGTCTGCTCATTTCATACCTGTCTGCACTGACTATTCACTTCAGAAGTTAGCCAAATTGTACGTGGCGGAGATTGTGCGACTTCATGGAGTGCCAGTATCAATTATTTCTAATCGAGATCCTAGGTTCACATCTCGGTTCTGGCAAAAGTTGCATGAGGCACTGGGAACGCGATTAAACTTTAGCATGGCTTTTCATCCTCAGACGGATTGTCAGTTGGAAAGGGTTATTCAGATTTTGGAAGACATGTTGAGGGGATGCGTTATCGACTTCCAAGGTAGTTGGGAGGATTACTTGCCGTTGGCAGAGTTTGCGTATAACAATAGTTATCAGGCGAGTATCCGAATGGCACCATATGAAGCGCTGTATGGACGTAGGTGTCGTACACCTAGTTGTTGGACCGAACTGGGGGAACGACAGGTTCTTGAACCTGAGTTGGTAGCGAATACTGAGGATAAGGTCAGAATAATCAGAGATCAGTTAAAGGAAGCATCTGATAGGCAAAAGTCGTATGCAGATTTGAAGCGTAAGTAGATTGAGTATTTAGTGGGGGAGATGGTCTTCTTGATGGTTTCACCTTGGAAGAAGATATTAAGGTTTGGTAAGAAGGGCAAGTTGAGTCCGCGGTTTATTGGGCCTTATCGGGTTCTTAAGTGAGTAGGTCCTGTGGCTTACCAATTGGAATTACCTTCGGAGTTAGACAGGATTCAAGATGTTTTCCACGTCTCCATGTTAAGGCGATATCATTCTGACCCTACTCATGTCGTGCCAGTTGCAGAGATTGAAGTGCGGCCTGATTTGATTTCGAGGAGGAGCCTGTGCAGGTACCGGATCGTGATGTTAAGGTTCTAAGAAGGAAGTCAGTTCCCTTGGTAAAAGTGCTTTGGAGTAATCATGGCAGAGAGGAAGCTACTTGGGAGCCAGAAGAGGCGATGCGACAACAATACCCTTATCTATTTGAAGCAGGTAAATTTCGAGGACGAAATTTCTTTAAGGAGGGTAGAGTTGTAACGCCCCAATTTTTGGGATTTTCAGGATTTCTATAATTTCCAATGATTTTAGAAATACTGTGTTTTGATTGTCTGGTGTGGGTCTGAGTATGTTAGTGGGCCTTTAAAAGGCCCACGAGTAAATTTAATTCGAGGCAATTCCTGAATTTTTAATTTTGGAGAGAGAGGGCTCTAGCGATATGGGCTTTTAAAATTGAGGTGGTAAAATAGGACACAAAAAGATCTGTGGTAAAGTGGCATTTCGCACCACCTAGGTGTTTAGGGAGTGACGTGTGGATGTTTAGGGGGAGCCAGAGTTCAAGTCACAAGGTAAGCATGTTGTTACTTTTATTTTTGTGTGCATGTGCTGGGCATGTGATAGAGCTTAAGTGGAAATTCGGCTAGGGCTTTAGGAAGGTTGGGTCATAGGTCTGAATGGCCATTAGGGCAAGCTTTATTTTCTTTTTGTTTTGCCGAATTAGGGTTACCCACCTAGAGCCTTCCCTTTCACTCTATTCTCTTCTCAGTGTCGCAAAAAGCCGAAAACGCAAAGTTAGATCTCCTGAGTGCCGAATTCTTTCTTCTCTTATCCTCTCTTCTTTTATTTTCTTTTTGTGACAGCCCAAAATAGACCCTAGCCGGAATGTGGTTTCGGGACCACAAAACCGAGGCATAACAATAATTTAAAATTTATTTCGATGCCTATAATATGTGAGTATTCATGTATGACATTTTTTGATGATTGATTTAGTGTTATAAAGGTGAATTTCACTAGAAAGGACTTGTGTGAGAAAATTTAGAATTGAGATAGGCAAATGTGGAAGTGGCCTATTGATGCACACTAGGAAATGTTGTCCTTGCATGTCAAATTCCCCAAATTTGACTATAGTGGCCGCCATGGTGATGAATATGGGCAAAGAAAACATGTTTCAAACATGTTTTGCTAGTGGTGCATGTTAGAAATAATAAAATAAGAGTATGAGGAAAAAAAAGAAAAAAAGTGTTCATCTTTCACCATTGCTCTTGGCGAATGTCCTAAGGAAAGAAAAGAAAAATTTTGCTCATCCATTTTCACTTCTTGGCGAAAATACTAAGGAAAAAGGGGAGGATTTTTGCTTCATGCTTGGTTTGGAAGAGATCTAGAAGGAGATTTGGCTAAGTTTGCATCAAGATTAAGGTATGTATGAGGTTGTGTTAGGGGTTTCATGCATGTCTTGGTTGCTAACTTGATGTGCATGTTAGCCATGGCTCAAATCTTTGTTATGCCATGGAAATGGTATTTGGCCAAAGTTGTTATGGTGGTAATGCCATTGCATGCTAAATATCAAGCTTGATAATGATTCATGTGATGGTAGATTGAGGATTCTTAGATTTTCTTTTAGCATTTTGAATGAGATACTAAGTTCTTTGTTTAACCATGACCAAATTGAAGCGGTATGGTGTTGTGGTATTCGCCATGTTGTATCCATAAATATGATTCATGCATGTTGCATGGTGAGTAAGATTTAAGCTTTGGATATGTGTGTATATTTGGATATAAGCCACTTGAGAATTGGCCATTGCACCTACATGAATATATGTTTGCACATGATGAATTGGTATGACATGTATACTATTTTGAGGTGTCTATTTGCTTGTGATGTTGTTTGGTTATGAAATAAATGAGAGATGTGTATAGAACTACAATATGTAATCGTTAATTAGGAAAATGTATGCTGTTTTTTTGTGTAGTATAAGGTGTAAAATTTCCTCCACATAGACATGCATATTCGCCAAAGGAAGTAGATTGGTGTGCATGTATTCGGTTAGAGGCAACCATATTGGAGCCTTATCTTGGCTTAGATTGTTGACCAAATGGGTAATGAGTGAGGATGGTTGCGAATATACAAATATACATATGCATGTGTAATTGAACTATAAATGTATAGCAAGATGATTAAACTAGTTTATTTATCTATTAAGCCCGAGAAGTTAAAGAAGGAGAAACAAGCAAGGGCAAAGCCAAGGACATCGAGTAGCCGAATTGAAACCGTTATACTCAACACAAGGTAAGTCCTTAAGCACTTGTTGTGAGAACTCCTTGGATAGATATTTTTCGGAGTGATTCTCCTATTTATTATTATGATTATATGTACAAATTGAATTTAGTAAGTTGCTTTACCATGATGAATTGACATAAGGCACAATGTGTGCAAAGACCATATGGCACTATGTGTGCGGTTTACTATGGCACTATGTGTGCGATTTACTATGGCACTATGTGTGCGATTCACTATGGCACTATGTGTGCGATTCACTATGGCACTATGTGTGCGATTTACTATGGCACTAGGTGTGCGATTCACTATGGCACTATGTGTGCGATTCACTATGGCACTATGTGTGCGATTTACTATAGCACTATGTGTGCGATTTACTATGGCACTATGTGTGCGATTTGCTATAGCACTATGTGTGCGATTTGCTATAGTCACATTCGGTTGTGGAAATAAATTGTGCATGAACGAGGTAAGTGATTGAGTTACTAACTAAATATCGAAATTGGGATTGTACGGTTGTACGCATAAAATTATCTAGTGCATTGTTGTTCCAACTTGAGGAAACAGATTCAAATCGATTGGGCTGACTTGTCGTTTGATTTGGTTGAAGGATTGGGCATGAGATCGAACCAAAATCTTAGAAATTGCAGTATAGTTTGATATGGCTGGAAACATCTATTTTGTATTATTTGATTATTCACTTATGATTGTTATTGTTGATGGTAGAGTAGTGCTTACGACTTCTTCGAGTTATGTACTCATTTGGTGTGCTTATTTGTTGTTTATTTAGGTTCTTGATCCATTTTGCGTGCTCGGGACTGTCATCGAAGTCATCACACCGTCTAGCGACTTTTTGGTATCTTCTTCTTAGATGGTTTAAGAAAACATTTCGCATGTATAGGCTATTATGTTTTGTTTGAACTCGGTATGTAAAATATTGCCTAGCCATGCGAAAATGGCTTATGAATGTTTTGAGCATAATGTTATAATTATTTGGTATGTATATGCTCATTAAGAGGCATGGAAGTGTTTGGCAATGACCAGCCATTAGAATGGGTCATCATGCTTATATTTTGGACCATATATGAAAAAGGGTGGTTGAATCATAGAGACTATGTGTTAGAGAAAGTCTATCCTAGAATATGATGCTGGCAGCAACAGTGACGTGGATGTGAAAAATCACTAAAAATAGTAGGAATAGAATTAAATAGTGAATAAATTATGTAAATGAACCTTGATGAGTCTATTTTCATATGGAGGAAACGAAACGGTTATATGAGTTGTATGTTGAGAGATATTTGGGTTTTAGTGGAACGGGGCCAGAACGGTTTCGGGATTCCCTGCTCGGACTTTGAAAATTCATTATAAATTAACCAGAAATAATTAGGAGTCATACCATATATGTATGAATTCCTCTTTGAGTCTAGTTTCTATAGAAACAAACGGTAGCAGTATTGAAGTCCTGCACAGGGAGTTATTTGAGTTGTAACGCGTGAAGGTCAGTGTAGTCGGCCCCTGTAACACGGGTGACTTTAACTAATAAACTGTACCAATTGGCCCAATCAAAAATTCTAGAAAAAATTCTGTAGACGGAAATGTGAGTCTAGTTCCAGAAAAAAATTACGAAACTGATTTTCGAGTTCTAAAACTCAAGTTATGATTTTTGAAGCGACTAGTACACAGATTGGCAGCTTGTCTGGAACTTTTCAATAAGTGGTTTGAAGTCTGTTAACACCTCGTGTTCGACTCCGGCGACGGTCTCGGTTCGGGGTGTTACACTTTTTTCCTTCTTTTCTTCTCTAGCTGAAACATTCCTACCATTCTACTCATCTCCTCTTTAATTCCAATTCTTTTCTAAACATCTATAGCCGATTGCCATAAAAGTCAAAATCCCAAAAGTTGTTTCTTGTGCCGATTTATTCTAGTCAAAATCCTCCTATTTTCTTCATCTCTTTTGGCCGATTTTCACATCCTCTAAACCTCAACCCTGTCGGCAATACCACTGCAAAACCACCATACCAAATCATCTTCCTCTTCACAGTTCCAAAAGCCTAAAACACCATAGCTTATAGGGACATATAGCCGAATCTTTAGATCTCTAAGATTCGATTTTCGCTAGTGTTTAAGGGCTAGATCTGCATCATATCTGCGTAGAAACTGAAGTGGAATCGTTTTGGTTGAAAGAACCTGTGGTAAGTACTCAGATCTATTCTTTATTTCGGGTTTTAGAAAAGCCAAAATCCCTAAAGGCATAGGGAGGCTGTCGATTGGAGCTTAAGGCTCTAAGGGTTGTAACAATTGATTTGTTTTGGTGTTAGTGTGATCTAGAGGCTGCCGATCAAAGGCTTGGACAAGTGGAACGACTAGATCGAGATCTAGTCACTAGTTTTGGCAAAGGTAGGATCTCAAGGGCCATATGTATTGATGGCCGATTATGGTAAGTTAATGATAGTTGCAATTGTTTTTTTGGATCTCATATGTCTAGTGACCGATTTTAAGATATCGTGGGAGATTTCGATAGCAGTTGTCGCAAATCAAGTGTGTAAATGACACCCACTCATAGACTAGATCGGCAAAAGCCGAAAAGCTGAAATGCCAGCATTTTGTGAACTTGCGAGCGTGCGAGCGCTCGTAAGGTGGTTTGTTCGTTAATTTTGGTAATCACAAGCGGTATGATTACAGAGTGCGCAATTTCATGCACTTCGGTATATTTAGGCTTAATGGGCTAAAAACGAGTTAGTGGGCCAACGAGCCCAATCCTGTAAAAACGCTCAGTAAGTGTTTCTGTTAATGTGTTAATGGCTGTAATATGAGTGTAAACCATAAAATAGTTAAATTTACTAAAATACCCCTAAGTATGAAAGTTACCATTATACCCCTAGGGTTAACTTTGTTTGAAATGCATGATATTCTGATTTTGTTTGTTGTATGCCATGACATGTATATCTATTGCATGGGATATGGGTTATATTGATGGAGGAAGCGTTCTGGTGGCTCTGCCACAAATATCTAATCTGGTGGCTCTGCCACAAATATCTGTTTTTGGTGGCTCTGCCACAATATCTGTATCTGGTGACTCTATCACAATATCTGTTCTGGCAGCCATGCTGCAAAATTCAGTGACGTGTAGTGAATGGGTGGGTCGAGTAGTCTCCCCACATGGTGTAAGGTTGGCACGGGGGTGTATACGGATGGATATGGGTTGGGTTTTCTGCATACATGATATATCTGTTCTGTATCTGTTCTGGGCCTATGGGCTTCATTATGAATTTTGTATAGGGCTAAGGCCCAACTTAATCTATTTCTGTGGTTTGAACTGATCTGGACTATGGTTGGGTTAATGTAACACCCTGAATTTGGGTGTAACGCCCCATACCCAAAACCGTTGCCGGAGTCGAACACGAGGTGCTAACGAACTTAATTCATTTAAAAATTTTCCAGACAAGTTGGCTAACTGCATCACAGTCACTTAAAAATTCGTATCTTGAGTTATGAAACTCGAAATCCAATTCCGAAAATTTCTCCTCAAAATAGACTCATATATCTATCTACTAAAATTTTCCACAATTTTTGGTCGGTCCAATTAGTACAGTTTATTAGTTAAGGTCTCCCCTGTTTCAGGGTTCGACTACTCTAACCTCTGTGTATTACG
Source organism: Gossypium arboreum (assembly GCF_025698485.1). Lineage (NCBI taxonomy): Eukaryota > Viridiplantae > Streptophyta > Magnoliopsida > Malvales > Malvaceae > Gossypium > Gossypium arboreum. The sequence goes on along the minus strand of NC_069079.1, from coordinate 77,864,785 downwards.
AACTAGATATCTCCCTGTACAGAGATTCAATGACTATGCCGTTTGTTCCTAATAAAAGTAGACTCAATAAGGAATCTATACATATAAATTATGACTTCTAATTATCTTTGTAGAATTTATGGTGAATTTCCAAAGTTAGAATAGGGGATCCAGAAATCGTTCTGGCCCTGTTTCACAAGATTTTAAATATCTCGTACAATATAGCTCATATACTTGTTTTACTTCTTCCATGAAAATAGACTCATCAAGATTCGATTCCATAATTTATCCATTATTTAATTCCATTTCTACTATTTTTAGTGATTTTTCAATTTCACATTACTACATGCCGCCTCTATTATTAGAGTAAATTTTTCCTATTAGAGTAATTTAACATGCATATCACCAAGTATGATCATGACTACCCATACCAAAGGCTAATCATTACCAAGCATTTCCTTACTACTCAATAACCACATCATGAGTGTAACACTGGAAATGATTAGCCATGACAAACGGCATAATAATCAAATAGACTTTAACTGTTACTTATAACTAAGTATCATAAGGCCAAATCCAACTTAACATTTATGCCATTTTCGCATGGCTAAAAGTATACATACCAAAGTTCAAACAAAACATAATAGCCTATACATGCCGAAATGTTCTCTTAGGCCAACTAAGAAGAAGATACCAAAAAGTTGCAAGCTGGTGTGATGACTTCGACGGTAGTCCCGAGCACACAAAAATCAATCAAAGGAACCTAAATAAGTGACAAATAAACATACCAAATGAGTATATAACTCAGTAAGTCATAAGCATTACATACCATATAATTATAAGAGATCATAAGAGAAAGCAAATAATGCAAAATCAGTTACTCCAACTATACCAAACTATGCTATCATTTCTTAGAATTTCGATTCAATCTCATGCCAAGTCCTACAATCAAATCAAACACCAAAACAACCCAATTGATTTAGACCCGATCCCTCAAAGCATGGAATTATGATGCACTAGATAAATTTGTACCTACTTAGTACATGCCTCAAGTTCGATACTTTAGTTACTAGTTCTACCACTTCGTTCTTTCACGCACATTTTATATTATCAATCGAATTTGCACACATAGTGCTCGTCACACTCGCACACATAGTGCCATAGCACACCGCACACTCAATGCATTGGATTTTCTCTCATACTTCAACACCCAAATCGGCATACATAGTGCTACTTAATTCCGCACACATAGTGCCATATGTTAACTCATTTTGATAAGGCAATTTACTTAATTCAAATAGCACATATGGTCATATTAATAAATAGGAAAATTATTCCAAGAGAACACCTAACGAAAGGAATCCTTTTTATGATTCACTAATATTATTTATATACAAGCTAATCAACCTTACAGGAGTGCTTAAGGACTTACCTTATATTGGATGAAATGATTCCCAATCGACTACTCGATTATCTTTACTTTGCCTTTGTTTGATTCTCCCCCTTTGATTTCTTGATCTAGAATAAATACATTTAGTAATTTAATTATCTTGCTGGATACTTATGTGTATAATTTAATGGTTTTCACTCCATTTCACAACTATCCTTGTTCAAAATGTGACAACCCTAATTAGACCCTGGTCAGAATGTGGTTTCGAGACCACATTACCGAGCCAAAAATTTCTTTTTGTGTTTTAATTACATAAATTTTTGTGTGACAGTGAATATGAGAAATTAAATGCTTAATATTAGCTTTAGGAATGTGAATTAATTCGAAAAGGACCTAGTTGACGAAGTTAGAAAAGATGATAGATGAATTATAAGGAGTAATTAATAATAGGGAGAGGAAGCATGGCTTTGCATGTCAAATTACCCATAAAATACATGGTGGCCGGCCAAGGAGTGATGATGCTCCACTCATTCTAATTTAATATGTTTTTTTTTGTTAACAAATGATGGGAATAATAATAGGAAAGTGAATAAAAAAAAAGGGGTGTTCATACTTGCCATCTCCTAGCCGAAAAACCAAGAAAAAGAGAGGGAGAAAAATTTTGAAGAAGTTCGGCCATTGCTTGTATCTAGGAGGAGTGTTTGATGTTGTGGCATGAAAATGAGGGAGTTTGAATGCTTAATAAGGAGGGAAGAAGGAGTGTTCATGTTTTCTTTCTTTTACAATTGTCGTAACTAGAGGAAGAAGAGGAAGCAAGATTCGGCCAAGGTGGTCCTTTAGATCAAGGTATGTTCAATGATATTTTGGAAGTTTACACAACCTTTGGGTGATGAGTCTAAATTCTATCTATCCCATGGTTGGATTTGGGGTTGTCGGAGAGTTAGGCTTTGACTAAGAAGCTTAAAAATTTTAGTTGATACCTTGATGCTATTAACATGTTAGTTATATGTATGTGTTAAATTGCTTGTTATGTTAGCATGAAAGTTGAAGTTGTTAAGTCACTTTGTTGGAGGTGCGAATTTAGGACTAAGAAGAGAATGAGTATTGGCTAACATGGTTGAAAGGTGGATGTGCCGATTTTTAGATTTAGACTATGAGAATGGCTATAATGGGCATTAAGATGTGGAACTTAAGAAATGTAGTTATTTGTGGATTTACATGATGTTACAAATAGATGTGAAAATATGCTAGATTAGGAAAATTCGATCAAGTGTTCATGAGATGAAATTAGATGTTTAAATGATGTTATAGTTGACATTGTACATACATTCGCCATCTAATTGAGTATGAAGGTGGTGTTAAATCTAAGTGTGATGCCCATTCGAAGTGTATATATATATATATACATAAGTATGCCCATTCGTGAGGTTACCTTTGATTATGTGTATAATCGACTAAATGGGTAATTAGTGAGGATGGTTGCGAATATACTAACATACATATGCATGTGTAATTGGATTATAAATATTTAGCAAGGTGGTTAAACTAGTTGATTTATTGATTAAGCTCAAGGAGTTAAAGGAGGAGAATCAAGCAAAGGCAAAGAAAAGATCATCGAGTAGCCGAGTTGGAACCGTCTTACCCAACACAAGGTAAGTCATTAAGCATATATTTTGTATTAATTTAAATGGTCATAACGTCTATGTAATGATGCTGAATGGAATGATAAATATATACATATATATATATACATGTATGCATGGGGTGATGAAAGTATTGAATGAAAAGAAAAGAGGTGAGATGTATTGAGTTGTTGGTTTCGGCACTAAGTGTGCGGGTGTAAACATTTATGATCATGAGATTGGCACTAAGTGTGCGGGTTCAAATTGTATAGCACTAAGTGTGCGAGTTTGATTATATAGCACTAAGTGTGCGAGTTCGACTATTAAGCACTAAGTGTGCGGGCTTATTATACATTCTCTAATAAATATACATGCTCTAAGTGTGCGGCCTTATCGAGTCAATCATGGACATGATGAGTAAACACCTTGAGCTCATGAGGAATAGACATTTTATTTATATTTGGGATTGAGCTTGGTAAGTCTTGAACCTATGTGGTGATTATACTTGAAGATAAATGCATCCAATGTCATAGGGTGTAATGTATGAAATATCAAAGTAGGGCTTGGTATGAGATCGAACCGAAATGCCTAAGGAATTATAGCACGCTTTGGGTATGGATGGAGGATTTTAATCCGCATTATTTATTTTCTCTTATGATATATTATTACTGAATGGCAATGTAATGCTTATGACTTCTTGAGTTATATACTCACTCGGTGTTTGCTTGTCACCTACTTTAGGTTTCTTGGACTCGTCTTTTTTGCGTTCTGGACTGTCATCGAAGTCATCACACCGGCTAGCAACTTTTGGTATCTTCTTTTAGTTAGTCTAGGAGAACATTTCGCATGTATAGGCTAATATGTTTTGTTGAAATTTGGTATGTAAACTTTTAGCCATGCGAAAATGGCATAAATGTTCGGTTGGATTTGGTTCTATAATGTTAGGTCGCAAGTCTTAGTAATTCGATTTTTATGCCATATGTCATGGTTGATTATTTTTGGTGTTAAAATTCATGATATGGAAATAGTGTAGTAGGGAGATGTTTGACAATGATTAGCCTTTGGCATGGCTAGTCATGATCATAATTTGTGATATGTATGATGAATTACTAGTTAGATCAAGGAGAAATCACGAAATAGGCATAGTTGCTTTAGTAACAGATGCTGGCAGCAGCAGTGATGTGATATTGAAAAATCACTAAAAATAGTAGAAATAGAATTAAATAATGAATAAATTATGTAATCGAAGCTCGATGAGTCTATTTTCATATAGAAGAAACGAAATGACCATATGAGCTGTATGTTAGGAGATAATTAAACTCTTGTGAAACAGGGCCAGAGCAATTTCTGGATCCCCTGTCCCGACTTTAGAAATTCACCCTAAATTAATCAGAGACAATTAGAAGTCATGCTTTATATGTTTAGATTCCCTTTTGAGTCTAGTTTCATTAGAAACCAACGGCATAAGTATTGGAGCTCTGTAAAGGGAGATATCTAAGTCGTAATGCACAAGGGTCAGAGTAGTCGAACCCAGGAACAGGGACGACTCTAACCAATAAACTGTACCAATTGGCCTGGCCAAAAATTCTACAAAAATTCTACCATATAGATATATGAGTCTAGTTCCGGGGAAAATTTATGGAACTGGATTTCGAGTTTCAGAACTCAGGATATGATTTTTATTGCGACTCGTACGCAGATTGGCAGCTTGTCTGGGAAATTTCTAATAAGTGGTTTGAAGTCTGTTAACATCTCGTGTTCGACTCCGGCGACGGTCTCGGGTTCGGGGTGTTACACAAAATATTAAAACCTTAACCAATATTCGATTAATGCTTCAAGGCCGAATGTATTATCACTATTAAGATAACCTAGTCTCAAGTATTTTTAATTCTAATATACAACATCATGAATCAACTCAACCTTATAAGCCAATATTACTCCTTCAATCGATTATAGAGAGTTAAAAATATTATCACAAACATATACACCTATATGGCCGAATATACCAAATTAAATTTAACCTTACTTATGTAACTACCTATAAGTTATTATACATCAATTTTCATACATTTAACCTTTTAATGCCTATTAACCATTCTTTTGATCTTAACCTAAAATGACAACTCCCATACTCAACATTTCAACCGAATTATCCCTATCACCCGAACTAAAATTCACACCTTAACTTCATACATTTTTATTATGACTTTCATAATTCATTCGGCCCCATCAAAGGACCATTTAACATCCAAGGGAAATAATCATAGAGAAAGAAATTAACATTCTAATTAGACTCAATATAACCGAATGTACCTAGTGCTACTAACCTACTTATTCAAAAATCTTCATTCCATACTATCATCCCCCTTTTATCCCATACAACATGAAAATAACCTCCAATGCTAACACTTAGATCCACGGCATGATGCCCAAACCACCATAAAAGCTCCAACTTTCTTGACATTACCAAGAGTGCATCCAATTATTAACTTAACCTATCATAAAAACTAAATCAACAATTCAAAACTTACCTCTTACTAGCTAAAGAAGAATGCCGAATTGCTTTTGGTAAGTTCCCCTTATTTCTTCATCTTTGTTTCGGCTTTTAGAGAAGGAGAAGATGAGCACCGTTTCTCTCTTTTTTTTTAATTCCTTTTATTAGAATTATTTATATCATTTGCTAACTAAAAAAAAATTATATTAAGTTAGAATTGGTGGAGCATCATCATGTCTTGGCCTGCCACTATATATATTATGGGTAAATTGACATGCAAAACCAATCTTTTTAATACATGCACTAATAGACCACTATAAAATTAACCTATCACATTTCTAAAGTGTTTCATATAAGTCCATTTTAATAAATTCACTTAAAAATTACCAAATTAATGCATGAAACTTTCACACATGCATTTACTCACATCATGAACACAGAATATAACTTTTAATTATTTATAAAATTCGGTTTTTGTGGTCCCGAAACCACTTTCCGACTAGGGTCTAATTAGGACTGTCACATTGGGCCTAGAAGTTTTGGGCCTTGAGCATGGGAGCGGTTGAAGGTAGCTTATAATATTCTATTGTGCGTGAAAATTTCGTTAATGAAGGCTTGTTTTAGTGGTTAAGTGTATTGAGAAGTGTTGGAGAAGTCCTGGGTTCAAACCTGGACTCTAGCAAAAATTTTGGTTTAAGGTGAATCAACCCTGGGTGTAGTAGGTAGGCCTTAAGAATATTGTTGGAGAAATTGTGACACAAAAAGCCTTGTGGCTTAGTGGCAAGTAGCGCGTGGAGCATCTAAGGGGAGGCATGGGTTCGAATCCCATGGAAAGCAAAGAGCATTTATTTTGTTAACAGGGGGCGGCAAGAGTTGGTGTTGAATTTAAACTCTGATGATGGAGGGATCCCACATCGGGAAGCTAACATAAGAGTGGATTCGAAGCTGGCTTTAAATATAGAGAACCATGAGGAGAGTAAAGGTACCTTTCTTGGCTGATCCCTTTCGCTTTATGGCGTGCTCGTTTGGGTTGGGCGTCGGCTAAGAGTGCTCGGAGCGTGGATTAACTCCAGTCTCCAATCAGGTGTGTATTTTCTCGCTACTCTAGCTGTAGGATGGCTACTTCGGGCCGCGATGGGCCGAAAGGGGTCATGTGGGCCTAATGGGCCTACGAGCCCAATTAGATAAGTTGTTTGATTGTGTAGTAAATATTGGACTAGGCTAGGTGAATCTCATATCTGTGGCTAGATTTGGGCTAAAAGGGCCACACGAGCGTGTGGGCCCATTTGGGCCGAGAAGGGCTTTAGGCCCATTCGTATTGTTATCCCTGTTTAGAATACTTTAGTTTACCAAATTACTGAAATATCCTCGGTTTATAAAATTACCCAAATATCCTCGATTTGTAAAATTATCGAAATACCCTCAATTTGCAAAATTATTGAAATACCCTCGACATGTAAAATTATCAAAGTACCCTCGATTTACAAAATTACCATTTTACCCTCGATTTACAAAATTACTGTTTTACCCTCGATTTACAAAATTACTATTTTACCCTCAATTTACAGAGTTACTATTTTACCCTTGAATTACAAAATTACTATTTTACCCTCGATTTACAGAATTACCGTTCTACCCTCGATTTATAGAATTACCATTTTACCCTCGATTTAGAGAATTACCATTTTACCCTCAATTTAGAAAACTACAAAAATACCCCTGGTTTGTAAAATTACTAAAATACCCCCTGATTTGTAAAATTACTGAAATACCCTCGACTGGTAAAAATTACCAAAGTACCATCGATTTATAGAATTACTGTTTTACCCCGATTTACAGAATTATTATTTTACCCTTGATTTAGAAAATTACCGTTTTACGCTCGATTATGAAATTACTAAAATACCCCTATAGGGTAGAATTACCAAAACACTCCTAGTTTGTAAAATTACCAAAATACCCTTGTAGGGTAGAATTACTGAAATACCCCTGTAGGGTAGAATTACAGAAATACCCCTGTAAGGTGGAATTACCGAAATACCCCTGTATGGTAGAATTACTGAAATACCCCTGTAGGGTAGAATTACCGAAATACCCCTGTAGGGTAGAATTATCGCAATACCCCTATAGGGTAGAATTACCGAAATACCCTTGTAGGGTGGAATTACTAAAATACCCCTGTAGGGTGGAATTACCAAGATACCTTGTGGGGTAAAATTACCATTTTGCCCCTAAGGTGTTAAATATTTATTTTGCCCTTGTGGGCAAGTGGTGACTTAATTTGTGTGGTTGTGGTTGTTGTGAATATATGTTGGTGATATGAATGATTTGACTGTGATTGTTTGATTCAAATATGGACATGATATTCTGATTCTGTATGTTGTATGCGATGACATATCATTGCATGGGATATGGGTTATATTGATGGAGGAAGCGTTCGCGACCTCACCTTTTGCAATCTGGTGGCCGCCACATATATCTGATACGGTGACTTCGTCACAATATCCGGCGACCTCATTTGCAATCTGGTGGCCGCCACATATATCTGATACGGTGACTTCGTCACAATATCGCAACCTCGCTACAATTTACGTGGTGTGTAGCGGTTGGGTGGGTCGAGTAGTCTCCCACATGGTGTAAGGTTGGTACGGGGTGTATCTGATGGATTGGGTTGGGATTGCATTCACATTCGATTTCGATTACATTGCGACATCGATTCTAATTTCATTACCTAATTTCGATTACGGTTACGATTACGATTACATTACGACATCGATTCGATTACATTACCTAATTCGATTTCGGTTACGATTTCGATTACATTACGACATCGATTTTGATTACATTACCTAATTCGATTACGGTTACGATTTTGATTCTCATCACCGATTACGATTACGCTTCGATTCGATTCTAATTCTAGTTATGATAATGTTTCTTATACGTAATGGGTTAAAGCCCATATGATCTTGTCTGTTATAGTGGGCTAAGGCCCAATTGATCTGAAATCGTAAGTAAGGTGGGGCGGACTTTTAATTCTTTTATATGGTGACTGTTCTGTTTATAGTAGGGATTTCACATCGAGTTTTCAGTAAACTCGCCTGTTAATTAACCTTCGGGTAATTTCGGACTTAGACGGATCGGGCTGCGAGGGGCTCGGAGGAAGCCACACACACTATTTATGTTACAATTTTGATTATTACTTTTAAATGTTTTATGTGGGTTGTAGTAAAGCCGTTGCAATTTTTGGATTTCAAATTTGGAATTTTATTTATTGTTCTTGTAATTGCTAGTATTAGAACACGGTTTTCCAAAGCAACTCATCGTTGTTCAAAACATCACGTAACGCAATTGTTTTTAAATTAAGCTTAGAATCGCCAGAATTTTTTTACAAAGTTGTTAAGAATGTTATTCATTGAGGTTTTCTAACAAGGTTTAAAAGGTTACAAGTTTTAATTATTAAGAAGGGTTTTTAATGGAAACATGGTTTCCGAAAAACACTTCAATGTGACACGCCAGATTCGAGCCAAACTCTAGGCCGGGTTTGGGTTGTTACAGTTAATTTACACACTGAGTTTACCAAACTCACCCCTTAATTTTATCCATGCAGGCAATCCCCAACCATAGTGGACTTGGAGCTGAGAGGGATTCGGAGTGGCCACATGTTTTGCAAGCTCAATTTTCTTCTTATGACGTGATTAGTTTCATTTGCTTTAATTGCTTTGGGTTTTAAGTTGTAATAAGACCGCTTTAATTATTTTTAATTGGTTTAGTATGATTATTAGCTTAGGCATGATATGGATTTAAATGTTTTAAATTGAATAGCTCTAGGGCGAGTTTTTAAAAAGAAATTACCTGATTTCAAAATATTGTGAAATAAGAAAAAGCTTCTGCAACGAAAATGTTTTCTAAAAAAATTAATAAGTGCTTTCAAAGGCTTAAAACGAAATGGTTTTTCCTGAACAATTAGTCAGTTAAAGTGTGGCAATGGTTGTGTGTATGTCTAGGAGTGGATCCATGGAGAGCTTGGTACTTAAGCAGTTAATAGACTCACCTCCTCTTTTTCCGGCATCCTACCTGGTGCAAAGATTCCATTCACTTTAATCTATAATGAAAATAATCTTTAAATCACTAAGAAAGATTTTAGATAAAACATGACCTATACAGTAACGCTTCAATGTGACACATTGGATTCGGCCGTAACGTCTGGGCCAGGTTTGGGGTGTTACGTTTAGAATTTTAGAAATCCCGAAAATCCTGAAAATTGGGGCGTTACAATCTCGCACCCTAAGTGCCACATACATAGTCAAAGCTATCTCAATCTCGTATCACATATAATGCTCACACTAGAGCTATCAACAGGTCTACTCAAACAAGCAGACGGTAATGACGAAGCTACATGGTGCTGCTCACACAAGTTGATGAGTATCCACAACACATGCGGGATAACTCAGCCACCAATAGGACGTACGGACTAGCATCGAAATCACATAACCCCTAATGACATGTCATTTGTATCCTAATCTATTCCTAAGGTTCAACCGAGATTTCTCAATGCCGAATCTTCGTCGACTATGTTCGCAAGGTTGTATTCTCAAATAATTCAATAATATTAATGCTTATTATCATACGAACTTACCTCGAATGTAAAAACTGATAATTAAGTCGATTACTCTAAAACCTTATTCTTTCCCCGATCTAAATCTGTATTTTATCTTTCTTGATCTAAATATAATCAAAATTAACTTATTTAATAATCTCTCTATTCAATTTAATCCAAACACACACATTAAGGTACTTTTACATTTTTCCCTAACATTTCAACATTTTACAATTTAGTCCTTATGCCATAAAATCACAAATTCATACAATTCAACCAAAAACCATGCTAATCGAATTTCAATTAGGTCCCTAGCAGTTCATATTTTTCATTTATTTCACAATTTAACCACAAAATTTACACATTTCATAATTTGACCCCTAATTGGACATTTGACAAGCTGATATGTCAGCTTCGTTTGTGTGTAATTTTAGCTTAACTTAAGTCATGTATTAGTAGTAGCAGTTAGATATTAGGTAACTGTCTTATTCTATTGTATCAGATATACTTTAGCCGAATGAAATGGAAAGTAACAAAAATTCATTTCTTCCAAAAATTTCTGCTTTGTTGGTAGTTTCAAATTAACATTAGTTTATTGAATTTCAAACAATAAATGTGAGATTAGATTTGAAAAAATTGAATTAGATTTTCGAAATATGCTGCCTATTTACTAAGGTATTATTTTTTTAGGAGAAGTAACATTTAGTCCCTGAATTCGGTAACTTTTCGCAACCTAGTCCCTAAATTTTTTTTTTATCATATTAGTCCTGGAACTTATAACTTTTCTCAATTTAGGGATTATAAACCGAGTTTGTGCTTCAATAAGAAAAGGTAAGAACAACAAGACAAGTTAACAATAATCAATAATAACATTTTCTACAACACTAAAAATGACTTGGGGGGATTATAAATTTGAGGGGGAAATGTATGAACAATGGGATCATTTTACAACTTACAAGCATGTGGTAACTGGCAGACATAACTCATACAAGACCTAGATGTATTATTTAACTCTTATATAATTGACTCGCAGTAGGGGCACACCAATTGTAGCAGCCACAGATCTAGAGAGAATAATCTAAAAAAATCACTGACCGCAATAGCAACAGCAGTAGCAGTTGCAAGATTCACCACCACTAGCTATAGGTAATGTACCACGTGAAATTCTATTGTTTGATGACGCTATCAATAATGTTTAGGGACTAAATGTTATAAGCTTTTCCAAGTTCAAAGCCCACGAATTGAGAATTTCATTACTATCCTTTGCTACTTGGAAGCAAAATTGAGAATTGAGAATTGAGAATTTCAAGCAGAATTAATTTAATTTAATTTAAAATTATTCTAACTAAGTTACAACAAACATGTATTTTATATCATTAAACATCAAAACACACATAGATTCATCAATGGAAAAACCCTAAACCTTTAACAATTTTGCAAAATAGTCCCTGGGCTAGCTAGACTAAGCTACAATGATCTCAAAAACATAAAAATCATTAAAAACGAGAAAAGAATCATACCTAATTGAGTATAGCTAGCATGGCCGAATGAAACCCTAAGAATTTTGGCTTTTCTTATTGTTAAATTGGCCAAGGATAATGACTGCCAACAAAATATGATTTTTGTTGTATTCATTATACCTTCATAAACAAATTACCTATTTAACCTTATAAATAAACCATTAAAATTCACTTCAACCATGTACATTAATGTCCACTAACATTAAAAAGGGTATAATTGCAGCATAAGGACTTGCACTTTTAATTTCATAGCCAGTTAATACCTTCAACTAATAGAACATAACTTTTGTATTTTATGCGATTTAGTCCTTTTTATCAAATTAAGCACTCAACGATAAAATATCTTAACAAACCTTTCACACAATTATTCTATCATATTGAAAACATTAAAATAATAATAAAATAATTATTTTAACTTTAGATTTGTGGTCCCAAAACCACTATTCTAATTTGACTATAAATAGGCTGTCACACTCTCCCCCTTTAGGAATTTTGGTCCTCAAAAATCTTACCAGAAAAGAGGTTAGGGTAATGTTTTCTCATAGCTTCCTCGGGTTCCCATGTAGCCTCTTCGACATTATGCCATTTGTAACATCCTGATTTTGGGTCTAGTCAAAACAGTGGTTTCGGGACCACAAATTCAATGTAGAAAAATTAATGGTCTATAGTTTTATGAAATGATTCTGTGAAAATTTTGTTCTAAAATTTTGATGTTTGAGCACTCAATTTAGCAACAAGGACTAAATTGCAAAAACTGTTAAATTTGAGTTCTAGAAGCTAGAGGTGTCTAATTTCCATGAAATTTTAAATTAAAGGTCTTTAGATGGTAATTAGACCATTTGTTAAGTTAATGGACAAAAATGGACATGAAATAAGAGAAATTTTATGTTTTAAGAAAAGGACATTTTGGTCATTTGGTAATTAAATGAATTAAAAAGAAAAAATTGCAACCTAATCTAGCTTATTCAAGGACTAATTTGAAAGAAAGATGAAGTTTAAAATTTTACCGACATTAGATATTTGTGTATTTTGATGTCTAATAGTAGAAAATGCATGTTTGGTGTTAGATAAACAACATTTACTAATTGATTTTTGGTAAAAATGTCAAAAGTGACCTATTTGTAAAAGTTACAAAAATGAGTAGTAAAAGTGTGATTAAATGAAAAAGGCGGGCTGGTCTGGGTGTGAAAATGGTTTGGCTAGGCTTGGGTTTTGAAGAAATTGAATATAGTTAATTTTACGAGCCTAGGGACTAAATTGTACAAATGTAAAACATGGGGACAAAAATGTAATTTTGTCATAATATGATTTTTGGACTGAATTGAACGATGTGAGTATTAAATAAGCTAAATTTATTATTATAGATCAAGAAAAACGAGGTTTGGACCTAGATTGAGGGAAAACAAAGTGTTTGACGATTAGGTCAAATTCTACTATTTTTGTACCGAGGTAAGTTTGTATGTAAATAATGTATTGTTATATTGATGTTTTAAATGCTTTAATATTGTATGAATTGTGATTGACTCTCTGGACGTATTCAACAAAATTTTCGACAAGCAAGAAATCCCGGTTGAACCTCAAGAATAGAATAGGATATGAGTGACATGTCACTAGGAACCCATGTGTTTATCTGATCCGGGTGTTGGTGGGTATACCGACATATGTTGCAGATATCTGACAACTTGTGTGAGCAGAATGCAGTAGCTACCGACCGTGACGACTTGTGTGAGCAAAGACCTTTGCGACTAACGTCTGACCGACGACTTGTGTGAGCAGGCCCGTGAGTAGCTTAAAAACGAGCCTATATGTTTTATTAGATATGAGGTAGCTTCGGCTACATATGGCACTTATGTGCAAGATTTTTGAGTATCCGTCAATATTCCGAGTGTTCAACGGTAATGTCAAAGTTGTGAAAGACTATGGTTATGTTGGGAGTTGGTACAGGTACGTACGTAAAACTCATACGTAACGAGTTCGATATGGGATGAACCCTTGGTAAGGATGTGATTGAGTAAGTTATGATTATAAGATTTTAATAACATTCATGCTAATTTTCATTACGTTAATTATATGTTAAATGTGTGGTTATGATGCTTATTATTTGCATAGGAACTTACTAAGCTTTATAGCTTACTCTCCTTCTTTTCCCTTGTCTTATAGTGTCACCAAGCTAGCTCGAGGATCGGAGATCGTCAGAGAGCCACTCACACTATGAATAATTATTTTGGTACCAATGATTTTAATATTTTGAGTTATGGCATGTATAGGGGACTTGGTCAGTTTGTTATGTGTCATAACTGATTTGGCCAAATGTGTTGGCTTATATTGGTTAAAAGCTCATTTTGCATAAGGCCATTTGAAATTGGCTACTATTGGTATAATCAATTTATATGATGATGTTTTTCATGGATGTGGGAATTTACTTGATTGAGTTGATAAGTATATAATGTTTGTGCATGATAGATGGTAGCATGTGAATGATGTGTTGATGTCTTGGTTGTGGATGATTTGGTTCTATGTAAATGTTTGGATTGGAGCTATGTTGTCTTGTGTAGGTATGTGCAGCAAAGGGTGGCAAAATGGCTTGGTAAATAGCCTTATTTTTGTCTACACGGTAGACATACGGGTGTGTGTCTAGGCCGTGTGTGACACACGGTCTGCCCCACGGGCATGTGTATAGGCTGTGCGTCCTCTGTACCCTATTTTTTGCAAAATAGAATGCTCAGAATGGAGCACACAGGCATGTGTCTTAGCTGTGTGGATGACACAGCCTCAGGCATGGGTGTGTGTCTTGGGCGTGTGAAGTCTACACCTATTTAATGAAAAATCATGAATTTTAAATCGACCACAAGGCCTAGCACACAGGCGTGTGACTTGGCCTGTGTTTTCAATTTGTTCTTGGGTGACAAATAGAGAGTTACATGGGTTAGGGACACAGGCGCGTGTGACCACACAGCTTGCCCACACGGGTGTATGACCCCTGTTTAGTGAAAATTTTTCTAACTGTTACAGGATTTTCTAAAGTTTTCGATTTAGTCTCGAACCACTTCCAATGCGTGACTCGTAGGTTCGTATTAGGGAATTTACACGAAAATTCATGGCTTGGAAATGTATGTTTTCTTGTGTTTAAGTCCGCTAATGCTTCGTACCCTGTTCTGGCATCTAATTCGTGTAAGGGGTATATTTATCAGAGCTACGATTACTCGATTCTCGGACTAACGTAGCGTGTGTAAGAGTCTAGCTATACATGCCATAAATGAACTGTGATAATGTGATAACTCTTGAAAATTTTAAACTATGTTTTCATATTGTAAATGGATCCCAACCAAGCAGTAGCTGATGATGTAGAAAGTAATGCACTGGCTCTCACTCAAGGGGCAGCGTCATTTGAAAATAGACCTCCAACGGTCAGCCAGGGAGGAGGGGCTAAGAAAGCCTTCCTGTACATGATGAATGAGTGGTATTCGGAGTTTGTTCGAACAAATCCGAATGGTCAACATCCTCTATCCCCTCCTTATCCCCAATCGTTTCATATAGTTCCCTAAGGTGTGGATTTGGTAAGACATAACAAGCCTCTGATTGATAAGATTCGAAAGCAATGGGCTGAGGAATTCAGGGCTAATGTAGATGATGACCCCAAGAGAGCCAAATTCTGGCTTGAGAATACTATCAGGGTATTTGATGAGTTATCATGTACACCCAAAGAATGCTTGAAATGTGTTATATCGTTATTTAGGGACACAGCTTATCACTGGTGGAAGACACTAGTATCTGTGGTACTGAGAGATAGGGTTACATGGGAATTCTTCCAAGAGGAATTCCAAAAGAAATATATTAGTCACCAGTCTATCAATTAGAAACGTAAAGAATTTCTTGAGCTGAAACAAGGCCTAATGTCAATAACAAAGTATGAGCGAGAATTTGTCAGGCTTAGTAAGTATGCCCGAGAATGTGTCTCCTCCGAGGTTATTATGTGTAAAAGGTTTGAAGATCGGCTGAATGAGGACATCATATTGTTAGTTGGAATCTTGGAACTAAAAGAATTTGTTGTATTGGTTGAATGAGCTTGCAAAGCCGAAGAGCTAAGCAAAGAGAAATGAAAAGCCGAGAGTGAGGCTAAAGATGCATAAGAAAGGCCAATGAGTAAGTCATTTCAATCTCAGACAAAGAAATCTAGAGAAATGAATTCTCGTTTGAATGTTTCAGCTGGGTATTCACACAGAGACCACGGGAAGTAATATTCGAGTTTTAAATCTCAAGCTACTTCAATGGCAAGTGTGGGTAATGTTAGGTTTAACAGACCTGAATGTCACCATTGTGGAAGAAGACACCCCAGCAAGTGTAGAATGAATAACCGAGCTCGTTTCAAGTGTGGTTCACAGGAGCATTTTATTAGAGATTGCCCTGAGATGGCCGAGAAAGAACTATTTTCGAGTGCAAGGCCAAGTAATACTAACAACAGAGGTTGGCCACCAAGAAAACCCAGGAATGGAACTAGCAGTAAAGGTGTGACAAAAGATACAACCATGAGATTTGAGGCCAGCGCACCTGCTAGAGCTTCTGCCATTCATGCTCGTAAGGATACGCCATCTTCTTATGTGATTACTGGTACATTTTCTCTTTATGATACTAATGTTATTTCATTGATTGATCTTGGATCAACTCATTCTTATGTTGTGTGAATTTGGCATCTAGTAAGAATTTTCTATCTGAGTTTACTAAATTTATGATTAAAGTGTCAAACCCCTTAGGCAAATATGTGCTAGATGATAAAGTTTGCAAGAATTGTCCTTTGATGATTCGAGGTCACTATTTTTCGACTGACTTAATGTTGTTGCCATTTGATGAATTCGATGTTATTTTGGGTATGGACTGGTTAACATTGCATGATGCCATAGTAAATTGTAGACAAAAAACTATTGAATTTAAATGTTAAAATGGTGAGGTTCTTTGGGTTGAAACCGATGAATCAAGTGAATTGCCTATTGTGATTTCGTCTATGTTTACTCAGAGGTACGTAAGGAAAGGTTGTGAAGCTTACCTTGCTTATATGTTGAATACAAAGATGTCTGAATTGAAAATTGAATCAGTTCCAGTAGTCTGTGAATATCCAAATGTGTTTCCAGAGGAGTTTTCCCGGTTACCTTCGATCAGAGAGGTTGAGTTTCCTATTGATTCAGTACCTAGGACTTCACCGATATCGATTGCTATGTATAGGATAGCTTTGACTGAATTGAAGGAATTGAAAGCTCAGCTACAAGAGTTGACAGATAAAGGTTTTGCAAGAGGATTTTTTCTCCCTAGGGTGCTCTAGTGTTATTTGTAAAGAAGAAAGACGGATCTATGAGACTTTGTATCGAATATCAACAGCTCAACAAGGTGACTATAAAGAACAAGTATCCTTTGTTGAGGATTGATGACCTATTTGATCAGTTGAAAGGAGCAACAGTATTCTCAAAGATTGATTTGAGATCTGACTATTATCAGTTGAAAGTTAAAGAGTCAGATGTGTCGAAAACTGCTTTCAGGACAAGGTATGGGCACTATGAATTTCTTGTTATGCCTTTCAAATTAGCTAATGCACCTGTTGCTTTTATGGACTTGATGAATCAAATTTTTTGACCATATTTAGATAAGTTTGTGGTAGTGTTCATCGATGATATTTTGATTTATTCTCAAGACGAGTCTGAGCATGTCGAGCACTTGAGAACTATATTGCAGACATTGGGGGATAAGAATGTGACAGCCCGATTTTGGGCCTAGTCAGAACAGTGGTTTCGGGACCACTAATTCAAAGTCAGAGAAAGTATTTTATTAATGATTTTAAGTTATAACATGTTTATATTAGTGCATGAAAAATTTGGTGAAGTAATTTTAGTGATTGCATGCTTAATTGTGAAAAAGGACTAAATCGCATAAAGTGAAAAATTCCTATTTTGATAGCTAAGGGTGTCAAATAGCAAGAGAACCTAAATTTGAGGTCTTTAAAGGGAAATTTGACCCTTAAGAATAGCATGGCTGGCCATAAGAGACAAAGGTGGTCAAAAGTCAAGAATTTGGTGAAATTAGGTGTTGAAATTGAATAAAATAAAACAAATAGTAAAAGTTGTCATTTTTTTATCTCTCTCTTTCTTCTCCACTGATTTTTCTCCAAGAAAATTGTGATGGAAGCTTGAAAAATTTTCAACAACTTAGAGCCTTTGCAAGTAAGTGATTTGAGGGTTTTTCTTGAATATTTTTGTACTTTTGAGGTCCTTGTAGTATGAGCTTTCTAGCAAAGGGACTATTTTGCAAAATGGTTGAGAGTCTAGGGTTTTTCCATGATAGTAGGCATGTTTATTTTTGAAATTTTATGGAATAATATGAGTTATAGTTGTGAAATAAATAACTTTTGTGGAGTAGTTTTCATGGAAACCCTAGCTAAGGACCGTTTTGCATAAGTTGTAAAATAGGTGATAAATGTGTGAAATAATGAGAATTGTAGGCTGCTCCTAGCATGAAAAGTATTCGGCTAGGCTTGGTTGATGAGAAAATGGGATAAAAATTGATTTTCGAGTTTAGGGGTAAAATGGTCATTTTGTGAAAGTCTAGGGGCAAAATGGTCATTTTTCCCAATTATAAATTTTTGAGTACCTAGATTGATAAAATGATTAAACTTGTGTATTTTTATCATTTTAGATTAAGAATTACAAAATCCAGGCCTAGACCAGGGAAAAGCAAAGCTAGCGGACTAAAATTGACTAGCCACCTACATTTTGATTACCGAGGTAAGTTGAATGTTGATAATGCAACTACATCTTTATGATGTGAAATTGTACTGATATGGCATAAATTACTTTGGATTTGAGTATGAGAATGCATGTTGAGAAATTAACATAGTAAGGACTTTCGTTGAACATTTCGAATAAACTTGGATATTGGTACCTTGATATTGGGAGATATGTATGCTAGTGTAAGACATGTCTGGGACATGCATCAGCCACAATATGAGAGCCAGTGTAAGACATGTCTGGGACATGTATCAGCCTCGAGATATTTAAGCTAGTGTACGACATGTCTGGGACATGCATCGGCCTCGAGATAGACAAGCTAGTGTAAGACCTATTTGGGACATGGCGTCAGCTTGTTGTGTGTCAATGTAAGTGTAACAGCCCGTTTTTAAGGTTAATCGGAACAGTGGTTTTGGGGCCACCAAATCCGACGAGTAGGTTTGTAAATATTATATTTAATATTTACGAGCTAATTGTGATTTTAAAAAAAATATTTTTGATATTGTGATTTTTGTTTTATAAGCGATTTATTAAGTTCAAGTGGTATGGCCCTAAGGTCAAGTGGGTTTAAAAAATGAGGTATCGGGACCTTGTTTCTATAAACCGAGTCTTAAATATTTTTATAAATATTTACGTAGTGGCAATAAGATGGTTTTAAAGTTTCGTTGAAAAATTTTATCGTTTCGATAGTTAATTAAGCAAAAAGGACTAAATTGCGTAAAGTGCAAAAGTTCTGTTCTATAAGCTAAAGGTATTAAATAGATATAGAAATTAAAAGTGAAAGTCCTTGTTTGGTAATTAGCCCATTAAATAGATAGTGGGATATGATGGCTTGGCATTTGGTGTAATAAATAAAGTGTATAAAGGTTAATATTGTAAATTGGTTAAAAATAATAATAAAATGAATAAAATAAAAGAATCAAGGTGTCATCTTTTTCATTCTCTTTTTACCAGCCGAATATGAAGCTTGAGAAGCCATGGAAGAAGCTTCCAACTTTCGGCTAATGCATGGTAGGCATTTCTAGTCCCGTTCTTAATTATTTTTATATTTTCAGGATCGTTGTTTCTTAATCTATCTAATGAGGGGGCTATTTTGCAAAACCATTGAATAGTTTGATATTTTCCATGGATGAGTATAATAGGGTTTTGAATTTTAATGGAAGAATATGAGTCCTTGTTGATAGTTAAACACTTTTTGTTAAGTGAATTTTTGTGAAATTGACAATTAAGGGCTAAATTGATAAATGTGAAAACTTTGTGGTTAAAATGTCAAATAAATGAAATGTGTGGGCTGCTAGAGACACTAGTGATATTCTTCTATTGTAGAATTTTACTCAATTTCATGAATTTGCATTTTTATGATATAGGGACTAAATTGTAAAGAAGTTGAAATATTAGGGGCAAAACTATAATTTTTCTATAAAGTGAATTATGGACTCTTTTGACACCATGAACATTTGGCTAAGCTTAATTATGGTTAAAATGGTTAATTTGCATGTTTTGAGCTCAGTGACTAAAATGATAAAAGTAAAACTTTAGGGGTAATTTTGTAAAAATGACAAAAATGACCAAATTGTATGAAATGAGGTGTTTTACTGTCTAAATTAATATATTGAATGAAATTGTTAATTTAGATCAAGATCGGGTGGAAAATCGAGGAAAATGAGAAAATTACCAAAATACCCCTGAACTTTGGTATCTCTACAATTTAGCCAGGTAAGTTCGTATGCAATAAGCATTGTTAAATTTATGTTTCTAATGCTTTGATATCGTATAAATTGTATATACGTGAATATTTTAATGTCTGACGACATATCGACAAAATGTGGCACTTAGTGTGCGGGGCAATCAAATATGGTACTCAGTGTACGAAATATTGAGAATGGCACTTAATGTGCGAGATATTGAGAATGACACTTAGTGTGCAAAATATGGAATGATTTCTTGAAAATTTGAATAATCAATCTATAAGTAAATTAATTGTTTGCATTGCTTAAAACTTACTAAGCATTGCAGCTTAGTCCGTGTTTTCTTTTCCATTTCTTATAGGTTTATACTTTAGCTCAAGTTGGAAGGGCCGGAGATATCATCACACTATCAAGTCATTATGTGAGTTGAGAAGATTGTATATCATCATGGTTTAAGGCATGTATAGGATAGACAATAGGTAGAATGATATTTCGACTTGTATACATTATAGCCATGCGAAGATGGCTTGCTCATTTTGTTTAGAGAAGCCTTATAATTGAACTAATGTGGTGAAATGTTTTAGTTATAACCTGATAGTATTTAAATTGTTATTAGATATTCGGTTATGTTTTGATAGTGAGTCATTTTGGAAATTTATAAGAGCTCCTATGGAAAATCAATGAGACATGTTTACATTATTGATAATTTATGTCTGGTAAGTATTTTTGACCTTGTAGAAGTTTTGTTCAGTCAAGTAAAAGCTCATAACCTTATTTCGGCGACGGATACGGGTTAGGAGTGTTACAGTAAGACCTATCCGGGACATGACATCGACACTGATAGACAAGAGCCAGTGTAAGACCTGTCTGGGACATGGCATCGGCCTCACTATATGGAAGCCAGTGTAAGACCATGTCTGGGGCATGGTGTTGGCATCTTAACCCATGTTAGGGTTACCAAGTGTCTGGTAGTATTCTAAATGGTTCAACAAAAGATTTATGATTTATATCAAAATGAGAAAATCTATGATTATGTGATGAGTGATATAGGTACCTAATTGAAATGTATGAGATATGGGCTCAATGTATGATATATGAGTTGTATAGGATGGTGATGAGTAAGTTGTACTTAGATTTATTTATAGCATTCATGAATCCATTATGAAAGATTATGAGCATATTGCTTTATGATAAGTAGTTGTTGTTTATTTTCATATAACTTACTAAGCTTTGTGCTTACTCTATTTCATTTCTGTTTCAAATCCGTGTAGGATTTTTGTCTATCCGATGCGGCCTTTATACAATCTTGAATCACCTTAACCTTTTCTTCAGTCTCTCTAACTAAGTCGACCCTGTGTATCTGATTTTCTCTCAGCTAGGTCCAATACAAGGGTGGTCAACACTTAAGCCCATACAAAGCCTCATAAGACGCCATTCTCAGACTTGACTGATAACTGTTGTTGTTGGCGAATTCGACTAGCGGTAAATACTTTTCCCAACTACCATGGAACTCGAGAACACAACACCGCAACATGTCTTCGAAGATCTGAATCACTCTTTCTGACTGACCGTTAGTTTGTGGGTGAATAGCCGTGCTAAAATTCAATTTAGTTCCCAATGCCTCCTGCAACTTTTTCCAAAACCGCGAGGTAAACCTTAGATCTCTATCCGAAATAATCGACATGGGCACTCTGTGAAGTCTTACAATCTCTGAAACATACAATTTGACCAATTTCTTATAATCAACATGAGCACGCCCATGGCCTGAGGCCGTGTCTAATAATGGTTCAATTTTGACTGAGATGAGAGCTAGATCGGCATTTAATAAGAAAATTTGTGAAGCTTAGAAAAATGTTAGTAATTGCAAGCTAAAAGAGCTCAGTGTGAATCGGGTAGTGATACAGACTTTCAGATCGGTTTAGATGATTGTTTAATGTTTCGGGATAGAGTATGTGTACAGAAAAATGATGAACTTATTCAAAAAATTCTAAACAAGGCACACAGTGGTTGTTTATCGGTTCATCCAGGTAGTACAAAAATGTATTATGATTTGAAGAAATTGTATTGTAGGTCAGGTATGAAACGAGATATTTCGAAGTTTGTTTCGAGATGTTTGATTTGTCCACAAGTAAAAGCCAAACACCAAGTCCCTTCGGGTTTACTTCAGCCAGTGATAGTACCCGAGTGGAAATGGGATAGGATTACGATGGACTGTATAATAGGTTTGCCTTTGACTCCAAACAAGAAAGATGTCGTCTAGGTTGTTGTTGATAGATTGATGAAATCAGCTCATTTTATTCCGGTACATAATGACATTTCTAAGATTGTGAGATTCTACATAGTGCCTATTTCTATTATTTCGGATAGAGATCCAAGGTTTAGTTCGAGATATTAGACAAAATTACAAGAGTCTTTGCGTACAAAGTTAAATTTTAGTACCGCGTTTCATCCGTAAATCGATGGGCAATCCAAGAGAGTAATTCAGATTCTTGAAGATATGCTCCGATGTTGTATTCTAGAATTCGAAGATAGTTGGGACAAATATCTACCATTGGTTGAATTTACAGATAACAACAGTTTTCAGTCGAGTATAAAGATGGCACCGTTTGAAGCATTGTATGCCCGCAAGTGTCAAACTCTATTGTATTCGACAGAGCTTAGTGAGAGACAAATTCACGGGGTTCATTTGGTTACAGTAACTAAAGAAAAAGTAAAGGTGATCCGTGATTGCTTGAAAGCCACTTCAGATCGACAAAAGTCATACGCAGATTTAGAAAGAAAAGAGATTGAATTTCATATCGGTGATAAAGTATTTCTGAAAGTGTCTCTATGGAAGAAGATTATGAGATTTGGCTGAAAAGGTAAGTTGAGTCCACGTGTCATTGGGCCATATGTGATTACTAAAAGAATAGGGCCAGTGGTGTAATGCCCTAAAATTTAGGTACTTTATTTCTGTATGTTGTGTAACTCAAATGCATGCTTGTCTCAATGATTAAGTGTCATGGGAAACGCCTAAGAAGTCTTAGGTTCAGGTTTGGGCATTTGCAAAAAACTTTATTTTTAAGAAATTAACTCTTGCCTTTAGTTAGTAGACTTTTAAATTAATGTGAGTGGAGTATGACAGAAAGGGCCTGCTAGTCAAGGGGTAAGTGGCATGTCATTACTGCTAACAGTCTTAAGTTCAAGTCCTGTGTTGCGCAAAGAGCATTTTATTTTGTTGTGGTGCTTTGTAGGAAGTTGAGTATTAGTAGAACTCTGAAGCTAGTAGGCGGTTGGAGTGTTTGAGGGGGAGGGATGTGTGTGGCCTAATTTTAGGAGGAGTTTGAAAGGGATTTGAATTGGTTGGTTGAGGGACTAAAGGAGAGATTTGGGGAGATATTCGAGGAGTGGTTCAAGGAGTAGGGGAGTGGTGGTGCCGCCTCAACCATCCGGCTTGTTATGGATTCCCATTAGGCAAATTCGGTCATAGGCACTTAGTGCTGAAATTGTCTAGTTTTGCTCTTTTTTTTTCTTTTTTTTTTAGCTATTCCCATTTTGCTTCTTTTCACTCCTTAGTTTTGTTGCTTATTGGACATCTGAATTCTACTTGTGACCATTCGGGTACGTTTCGTGTTAACCTACTTTGGTTTTGTTCTCTAATACTGTACTTTGATTGATCAACTTTCCTCTCTCCATCACTCTTCTTCTCTTAGTTTTCTTTGCCTTAGCCGAACCTTCATCCTACCTCTCTTCTCCCTTTCTCTTAACCGACTTTTCCCTTTGATCGAATACACCTTCTTCCGTCTCTTCTCATTTGGATATTTGGGCCAATTTTCGCCTAGCTCACTCTCCATTTGTTTCGGTTTTTGCAGTTCTTCTTTGAACAATAGGTTGGTGCCTAATTCCTCTCTGTTCTCTCACTCTTTTTCTCTGTGTTGTAACATTGCTTCTAACTTATTCTCTGTTGTCATTTGTGGCTAGAGACGTGTTGGTGCTATCCTTGCTTGCCTCGGTTGTGTGGGTATCCTTTTTGGAGATTGAAGGTTGATTGTTCCCTTCCCTAGAATCGGTCTTGCGATTTTTGGTAAGTGCGATATGTGCTGGTTCAAATTGTTATGTGAACATTTTTTTAGTAAAGGTTAATAGTTTTGGTTTGAGTGCAGATGGTTTGTAAGAGCCCGTAATCAATCTTCGGCAACGATTGAAGGGTGAGGAGCCTTAATCGTTCGATCAAGGCAAGTGTTGAATTATGGCTTTGTTAAGTGTTAATTAAGGGATTGTTAACCCCATTAATTAAAGGACTAACATTGGGTTATGATTGAATCTAGGTTTGGTGTTCTCAGAGAATATGTTCTTTTTGTAAATAGGTGTGTAACCACACTACTATAAGCGTAGATCGTCAAAAACCGAAAATGTATGACTATTGACACGACACAAGCGTGCACTCGCTCGTGTGGTAATCTGAACATATAAAACGTAGGCGTTTGATCGTAGAGGCCTCCATGAGAAATTTCATGGGCTTAGGCTGCTTTAGGCCACGTTAGGCAAGAATGGGCCGTGTGGGTCACACAGGTAAACTACACAGACGTGTAGAGTTTATTGGGCCAGGCTGTGTGATTTACACAGCCATGGCCATTCTTGGGCTTTGTGGGCTTACGTGGCCCATGTTATGGGCTTTTGGGCCCATTTTCACTATTTGACCATTAAGGTTACACGGGTCGCCCGAGACAACTGTGGACCTTTTGTTGGGTCGGTAAGTACACCTGGACCCCATACTGATGAAATGACTGTTTGATAAATCGTAATGTATACATATTTATACCCCATGTTTAACGCATTTTATGGATGATTTCCTATTAGAATTGGTGAATTCGATGCTCCTAACGCTTTAATTTCATGTTTTATACTTAGGAGAGCATAGGAGAGCAAAAGGAACAAGAAACGGGCCAAAACCAGAGAAAATGGGCCAAAGTATGAAATCAACACACCCTGGACCTCCTCACACGGGCATACCACACGACCGTTTCCTTACCGAGCCCAAGTTGAGTCCAATTCGGAAAAGGCTAATTTTGAGGGCTCTTAAGCATTCCAAAGCCTATAAATACATTCTAGAGGAGGAAGAAAAGGGAGGCACAGAATAGGGAGTAAGGAATTACTCCAAGGAAGTCAATTGATCCATCTTAGAAGCTGGATTCACCATCAAGACTGAAGATCTCTCCTCAATTTCCCTTCAGGAGTTTTGGGTTTTCTTTATGTTTTGTATTCATTATTCTTCTGAGATGTTTTCCTTTTTAGTTATGAACTAAATCCCCTAAATACCTAAGGGAATGAAACCTAAGATGAATCTTGTTATTATTTTTCAATTGTATGATAAATATTTAACTTGTTCTTAATTATGTGTTCTTAATTTTTTTTGATATCCCGGATCTTGATTCAAGATAAGCTCTTATTCAGAGGACCCTGTCTAAGAGTACTTTTTTCATAATTAAGAGGAGTTGTTTGCGCGTCTAAACATAGGGTGACAAGATTTTGTCGGATTAGGGTGAAACCTAATAAGGGGATCCATAGATCCAGTTAATGTAACCCTAGGGTGTTAATTAGAGAAAAGTCTCAATTATTCAATCTAGGGATTAGACGTTATTAGTCTGGAATAGGGATAATAACATAACTTAGGGATCTCTACGGAACAAGTTAAATGAATAAATCGTCCGATTCGGAGCCAGAATAACAAGTACAGTCTAGGTGGATTTTTCCTTAGGTATTGTCTTCATTCAATCGATTTTCCCAAAAGCAATTCCCTAATTTCATTCTCTGTGAATTCTTAGTTTAGATAATTAGTTAGTTAAAAGAAAAACCTCTTTATTCTTAGGCTAGATAATAAAAAGACAGTCATTACTAGTACTTTTAGTTCCCTTGGGTTCGACAATCCAGTTTGCTAAAACTATACTATTGCTCTATAGGTACACTAGCCTACATCGCGATAATAGTTAGTTTCAAGAACGATTAATTATAAATATTTAAAACCTATCACGAAATCACGCAATCACTGTTATACCCTTATGAGGTAAAATGACTGATATACCTCTATGATATGTATGATTGTATTAGAGCATGAAAGTTTTGCATACATGTATGAAATTCTAACATGACATGTTGCATGGGGGTGGGTTTGATATATTTGGAGGAAGTGTACTGTACTGGTAGCTTTACTGCAAATACTATTTAGTGTCGTAATCGGTGCTATATTTTGGACTATAGGGATGGGTGGGTCAATTTAATCCCCACATGGAGTGTAGGGCTGGACGGAGTGGAGTGTAGAGGATGGATGGGTAGGACTTCTAATTGCATATCTCATATCAGCATCGAATTGGGCTAAGGCCCACACCGACATCGATCATTGAATTGGGCTAAGGCCCTAATCATTCATCGGATCGTTATTGAAATGGGCTTAGGCCTAGACTGTATTTGCCTATTGTATGACTGGTTGTTTGTTTACTAATGGATTACACACTGAGTTTACATAAACTAACCCTTCTGCTTCTCTGTGCAAGTAATCCTTATGCGGGTCGATGTTGTGAGGGGCTCGATGGTAGCCACACAACTGTAGATAATTCCACTCTTTAGCTTTTAATTGATAAGTAATTTAATTTGGGTATTTTTTTTGTAATAAGGCCTTTTTAAGTCTTATTTTGATTTTGGGATTTATTTACTTTGAATCATATCTGTTAGAAGTAGGCTACAGTTTTACAAAGAGATAAATGAGTTTTAAAACACCACGTTTTTGCAACACAGTTTTAAAAACTTCTGCAACAATCATTGTTTTTAAAATACAACGACAAAACAATATGATTAACACTTTGCTAAACCAACCTCAGTTTTAACAACGAGCAAGTTATTCTAAATTTATTGTAAAGATCACATCGAGGTTTCAATATAGAATGGGCTTTTGAACGAAACTTTGATTTCAAAATACACTTCAGTGTGACATCGCAGATTCGACCATAATGGCTAGGGCGGGTTTGGGGTATTACATTTAGTGGCATTAGAGCCAGACTGAAAAACTTAGCTGTGGATATGGGTTTCCTTAGAACTTAAAATTTTGAAAAAGAATTGTTTCAAATGATTTAAAATATTTCAAAATAATTTACTGAATGTGTGGTACGCCGAGTCTCCGACGCCGATCCTGTAAGTTTTCTGAAACTACTACTTGATTAAATTGAAATATTGAGAATACTATAGGTAGTAGGTTGTATTGAAATATTCTGTTTAGGGTAAACTAAAACTGTAGTAAGACTGTGATCTGCGAAAACAAAACTCTGAATTACGATAATATTTTCCATAAAATATCCTGTAATGAACACTAGAACTGTAAACTGATGCATAAAATTTATAATTCAGATAATATGCAAATCGATAATGAGCACCAGAGGTTCTCCTGGAAAGGGGTACAAGAGGCCGCGGTGGAGGCCGTGGAGGTGCTTGGGCTGAGTTTTCGGCATCAGGTCATATGCCTAACAATGAAGCTAGGGAGGCACCACCTTCACCTATTACAGAGACTGGGTCACACGATTGTGCAGCTGGGGACGACGTACTACCCCAAGCTATGTTGCAAATTTTGGAGAGGGTCGCTGGGCCTAATACTGGTACTATAGGGCATGGGTCAATGACGGAACAACTTAGGTCTAATGGGGCTGAGATTTTTAGGGGTATTGCTGGAGTAGCCTCTAATGCGACTGAATATTGGATTGAGGCCACAGAGAGGATCATGGATGACCTCAATTGCAACCCAAAGCAGAAATTAAAAGGTGCAGTGTCGTTGCTACGAGATAAAGCCTATATGTGATGGCTTACAGTTAAAGAGGGTACTCAGCCTGACCGGGTGACTTGGGAAATTTTCAAGACTGCATTCCAAGGAAAATATGTGAGTGCTAGTTATATGGATGCCCGGAGGAGTGAGTTTCTGAATCTGACTCAGGGGGATAAATCTGTGGCTGAATAAGATGCAGAATTTTTGTGACTTAGTCGCTATGCGCGAGGGATGGTGGCAACTAAATATGAGTGACGTGTTTGTTTCGAGGACAGCCTCAGAGATAATCTACGTGTTCTGATAGCTCTATAGAGGGAGCGAGATTTTGTTGTGTTAGTGGAAAAGGCGAAGATTGCTGAGGTTGTGAAGCGCGCTAAGCGCCAGAACTATGAGAAAGACAAGAGAGGGAACAAGTGGGTTTGGAAGAACTCAAGTTTAGCTATGGGGCATAAGAAAAATGCCATATTTGATGGGCCGACCAGAGTTGGGGCCCCTGTTGTTGCTGTTGGACCGCAGCCTTGTGCTGATTATGAGAGACGCCATCAAGGCGAGTGCTTGAAAATGTAGGGCTATGTTTGAGGTGCAGATCTATGGAACACTGTATCAGAGATTGTCCACGGAGGCCTGATTAGTTGCAAGGTACTGGTATAGGTACTATTCAACTGCTAAAAGGTGTTTAGAAGCCACCGAGAGGCCGTGGTTAGGCCAGGGGCAGAAATGGTATGGGTTATGGTCGTGGAGCACTAGGCAGAGGTTCTGGTCATACTGAGGCGATGCAACTGGTACTAGTTTATGTTGCACGTCGCCAAGAGGACGGACACGCCTTAGATGTTATTGTGGGTACGTTCTTTATCTATAATGTATTTATACTGCATTGATTGATGTTGGGTCCACGCATTCATACATGGCATGCACTATGTCTGAGACTTTGGGTATTATGGTTGAAAACACTACGAGTGAGGTTACTGTGTTAAGTCCATTAGGGCAGTTAGTGAGAGTGAATAAACTATTTAAGGATGTACCTTTGGAGGTTCAAGGAATGATGTTTTTGGTAGATTTAATGGAACTTCGTTTTGGAGAGTTTGACTTAATATTCGGCATGGACTGGCTAGTTAAGCATTAGGTGAATTTGGACTGTGTTACAAAATGGGTGGTACTGAAAACTGCCAAGGGTGATGAGGTAGTTGTGGTTGGGAAGCGTCAGAATTATCTGTCAAATGTGATTCTGCACTTAGGGCCGAGAAATTGGTTCGTACGGGTTGTGAGGTGTTTCTAGCCTACATTGGTGTTTTTGATTTTGAGGTTTCTTCTGTTAAAAATCTCAGAACAGTTAAGGATTTTCTGAATGTTTTTCCCGATGAACTACCTAGGTTACCTCTAAACCCTGAAGTCGAGTTTGGGATTGAGCTCTACATGGTACAGCTCCAGTGTCCATTGCTCCTTATAAAATGGCACCAAAGGAGATTGAGGAGCTTAAAGCTCAGATTTAAGAGTTACTTGATCGAGGGTTCATCAGCCTTTGTATGTCTCCGTGGGGAGCACCATTTTTATTTGTGAAAAAGAAGGATGGAACCATGCGTTTTTGCATCGATTAACGGCGATTGAACAAATTGACTATTAAGAATAAGTACCCCTACCTAGGATAAACGATCTATTCGACCAGTTTCGAGGAGTTTTAGTCTTTTCTATGATTGATCTTCGATCGGGGTACCATCAACTGAGGGTCAAGGAGACTGATGTTTACACGACAACATTTAGGACTCGTTATGGTCAATACGAGTTCCTAGTGATGCCATTTGGATTGACGAATGCACCAGCAGCTTTTATGGATCGATGAAGTGAGTGTTCCAGCCCTATTTGGATCGGTTTGTAGTGTTGTTTATAGATGACATTCTGGTGTATTTGATGTAACACCCCGTACACGAGACCGTTGCCGGAGTCGGACACGAGGGGTTTGCAGACTTAAATCACTCGCTTTCACAGTCCATTTTAAAATTTTCCAGGCAGTTGGCTAACTGCATCACTGTCACTTTAAAAATCATATCTTGAGTTCCAAAACTCAAAAATCAGTTCCGTAATTTTTCCCTGAAACTAGACTCATATGTCCATCTACAGAATTTTTTTCTAGAATTTTTGGTCGGGCCAATTAGTACAGTTTATTAGTTGAAGTCTCCCCTACTACAGGGTGCGACTACACTGACCTTCATGCATTACGATTTGGATATCTCCCTGTACAGGGCTTCAATACTGATGCCGTTTGATTCTATAGAAACTAGACTCAAAAAGGAATCTATACATATATGGCATGACTTATAAATGTCATTCATTAAATTTATAATGAATTTAAAAAATCAGATCAGGGGATCCAGAAACCATTCTGGCCCTGTCTCACGAAAACTTTAACATCTCACAATATACTATTCATATGCGCGTTTCGTTACTTTCCTATGAAAATAGATTCATCAAGGTTCGATTACATAATTTATTCGCTATTTAATTCCATTCCTACTATTTTTAGAGATTTTTCACATTCACATCACTGCTGCTGCTAGCATCTATTTTTAAGGTAAACTTTACCTATTTTATGATCCTCCATGGATCAACTAGAGTTTGTCATACATATACTAAAAGCGATCATGAATAATCATTCCCATGACTAACCGTTACCAACATTTCCATACCTCTCGACGGACAACATACAAACGATTATAATGCTATGATCAAGTATACTTAAGCCATTTTCGCATGGCTATCCAAATTTACACAAAACTGAAAGGTACATGACCTACAACAAAGGGTAGTCCTATACATGCCATTTCAAAGCTCAACCAAAATTGTACCAAAAGGGGGATTTGATAGTGTGGGAGACTTCGACTTCCAAAAATCCCGAGTCTGATAGCTGACGAACCAAAATCTATAAAACAGAGAATCAAAGAAACGGAGTAAGCATTTAATGCTTAGTAAGATTTAAGCAAAACAAAGTGTTCTCAATCACTATCATTGGTCATTCATTTCAATTGTTCGATGAAGTTAATCTAGAGCTTCATCTCGAACTATAATATCATTAAACGCAACACTTGGCTGTCACATATATACCTTCGAATAATAATGGCCTAGATGGTCAAATAATTCCAAAGCACATTCTTCATCGATTTTCAACCTTCAATAATCCTTTCCACTTGTTCATAATCACATCCATATTTTTAAGTATTTCAACATGACAAGTACTAAATTACCTTAGGCACATAAAGAACCAAACATATTCCTTATCACGTATACGTAAGCTTACAAATCATAATCCTTACCTTGTACTGGCACATCTAGCTCAACCCAACCCATACTCAAATCACAAGGCTTTTGGGCAAAATATGCACTAATACATAAGAATATTTCATCACATACTTTATTATACAAACATACCATTACCAATTAGATCATTCTCATATTTGGAGTTATAATATTAATCACATTTACCTACCTCTTTAATACTGATAATTCACCTCGAAATCACTCCACCGATGAGTAAGTAACACGTACCTGAACATCTTAAATACATAATACTTATTTGATGGTAACTTAATGCAGATACTCAATATCAAAGTCTTACTTGAATCCTAGCATTTAGCCGTCGGGTCTTTAAAGCTCGGATATAGTACGAACACGGCTTCACGGACATTAATCAGATAATATTCTCGCATAAAGCTCATGGGTTTTAGCCCGGATATGGTACTGACACAAATGCCCTTCGGGACCTATCACATTTATACACTTTCACATCCATCACATTGGCCATTCGGCCTTATCACATATATACACTTTCACATTCATCACATTGGCCACTCGGCCCTATCACATATATATACTTTCACATTCATCACATTGGCCATTCGGCCTTATCACATATATACACTTTCACATTCATCACGTTGGCCACTCGGCCCTATCACATATATATACTTTCACATTCATCACATTGGCCATTCGGCCTTATCACATATATACACTTTCACATTCATCACATTGGCCATTTGGCCTTATCACATATACATATCTTGTACATCAATTTCATCATAACAAAATTGACTAGGTATACTAGTCATTTGTGGCTTATAGCTTCACTTTAATACGGATTTGGTACTTTGATTACCAATGTTCAATCGATAGCTTATAAGCAACTCAAATGGTTTTATTAAGGTTTACAACAAAATCCCAAATTCAGCACAAGCTGTTTTTTTTTTCTGAGTAACAGTCATTAAATTTTTTGTAAATGGAGCTACGAAACTCCAAATGAAGTTCCGTTAATTTTCCCTGAAAATAGACTCATACATATCTTATCCAACAAATTTTCAGAATTTTTGGTTTGGCCAATCAATACCAGATTTTTCTTAAAGTTTCCCCTGTTTCACTATTTGACTAATCTGACCACTCTTCACTACGAATCAAATTTCTCATTGTACAGAATTCAAAATGTGTTCTATTTGATTTCATTTGAAACTATACTCATTAAGGAGTCTAAGCATATAAATTTTATCTTATAACCATTTTTGTACAAATTATAATGATTTTCTAAAAACAGAACAGGGGATTTCGGAGTCATTCCGATACAGTCCCACACAACTTTAGATATCTCTTTATAGGCAATTTCTTTGCTTACATGGTCTCTTTTATAAGAAACTAGACTAACTAAGCTTTGATTACATATTTTATTAAGCCTATAATTCCATACCAAAAATTTATAGTGATTTTCTAAAATCACGTTACTGCTGCTGTCCAAAGCAAACTATTACAATTTGCTCTTAAATTTCCAAGTCCAAACACTTGTGAACTTACCATTTGAGTTTAAGACATATCATGGCCACATCATATCTTATTAAATCAACTCATTATGTCCTATTATGATTGAATTTACTCAACGTTTAATCGCTTAAAACTTACCTCGGGAGTGGTCGACGATTAGATATCCACGGCTAGTCGTTTACTTTCTCTTTTCCCCTATCCGACTTTGATCCTCTAAGCTCTCGAGCTAAATCAAACAATTTACTTCCTAATCAAACACAATCACACGGCATCCATATACATTTTAGAACCATTCTTAACATATTTACTACTCATTTACAAACAAAATACTCATATCACATTTATAAAACTACCTTTCATAAACACTATGTATAAATATGCATTTCTTCACTATTTACTAAGTCAAGCCAAACCACATGATTTATTAATCGTTAATATATATATATACAACCGTTTACCATTTCCAAAATACATATGCATGGCCAACCTTTTAACCATATATTCGGTCATAAAATTTATTCTTTAATAATTCAACCAATTTCACAATTTAAATCAAAACTAATTGCATCATTTATAACCGTACCTAAATGAACATCAATTAGTATACAAAACATATTCATACGTTAATATCTCAAACCTTACTATAACAACCAATATGCAAGATATCACATATACATAACTTAGCTTATGAAAACATATGTATTACATCATAAACACATCTTTTACCAATTACCTCACTTAAGCCAAATTTTTATAATCAACCACAAAAAAAATATACCACAAATCACACTTCCAAAATGAGCTACTTCCATGGCCGATTATATTTCATCATTAACATATCTCATTTTCGGATCATATAATCAACATTTGTTCAAGACATCAAACCTCTTTAATTTCGGCTATTACTAATATAAACATTCACAAATCATATTCTTAGGAAGACCGATTTCTTTCCATAACACATTTATCATCAATACTTAGATGAAACAACCAAAATCCCTTCCTTTATACCATAGCCGAATGCTCCAATCATCCATCAAAATTACAAATTTTAGCATGGGCTAAGTAAGAACCATGATTATTTACCTAAAACAAGTTAAAATTTCACAATTTGACATAATATACTAACCTTTTTAATGACTCAAGTGACCAAAAATTCTTCCCCTCCTTTGTTTCTTCTATCCGGCCATGTTGAACAACAAAGAAAGAAATTTTGTTTTTCCTCCCCTTTCTCTAGTCACGGCAATGGGGAGTAAGGGGGATACAACTTTGGTTTCTCCTCCCACTCCCCTCATATTTTATTATTCTTCCCATACATATTAGCATAAAATGTCTATAATATGTTTTTTTTTTTTTTGTCCCATAGCATGGCCGGCCACCATCTAGATTTTTGGCTAATTTGATATGCAAACCCTTCTTTTATACAACATGCATTAATAGGTCCTTATAGATTAACCTATCGCATTTCAAAAGTGTCACACATAAGTCCTATTACTAAATTCACATGCAATCGACTAAATCGAAGCTTAAAACTTTCACACATTCATATTCACATACAATAAACACAAAATATGACGGCTAATTATTTTTATGACTTGATTTTGTGGTCCCGAAACCACTTTTCGACTAGGGTCAAATTAGGGGTGTCACAACTCTCCCCCCTTTAGGGATTTTCGTCCCCGAAAATTTCTACCGATGCATAGTTTAGGATAACGTCTTCTTATTGAATTATATTCATATAAACATTAGCTCATCGATAGCAATTGTAACTCATTATTGATTTCGCATCGATCTATAAAATCATTTTCTTATCTTAAAACAAATACATAAACATTTCTACAAGTATGCACATATATCTCATTTTTTCTTGATTTCATAAGCAATAATCACTTAATTTAATTCACAAATGCATTTCAAACACATATTAAGCACATATTAACATGTATAATTCACATCATCAACCCACCTATTTGTAACCCACATTTTCATTCATGTATAAGCTGTAATCTGACCGAAAGTACACATATACTCAAACATCCCAATAAATATCCTTTATAACTCCATCATATTGCACTATTCAACTTAACCTATTTCAAACAGGAAATCAACTTACACATACCTGAACATTGAATTCATTTAGCACATTCAATCACCGTTAACGATACCTGTTGAATCCTTCGAAATCATTACGGATACTCATTAAGCACATATAGCTCTTACAATGCCATATTCTAGATATGGTCTTACATATTCTCACATATCGAGCCGATGCCATGTGCCCGCATATGGTCTTACATGAATTCCACTCAAATCAATGCCATCGACCGATTCGCACTTCCCGGATGAGGTCTTACATGAATTCCACTTCACACACTTAGTGCTCTTATTCATTCGTTATTACACATTGAAATGACTTAATCAAGTCTATAAGCATCATGTATGTACACTTTTAAACATATCATCTCATTTAAATTTGAATTCGTATATTAATGAACACTTAAACTTTGCTCAAATTACCGGCACGAAACCTACTAGGCACGAAGGCCCGAATACACGTCACTAGCATGATTGCTCTTCGGGACCTAGCCCGGATATAACACCAGCACGAATGCTCTTCGGACCTTAGCCCGGATACATCACTAGCACGAATGCTCTTCGGAACTTAGCCCGGATACATCACTAGCACGAATGCTCTTCGGAACTTAGCCCGGATACATCACCAGCACAAATGCTCTTCGGGGCTTAGCCCGGATATATCACTAGCACGAATGCTCTTCGGAACTTAGCCCGGATACATCACCAGCACGGATGCTCTTTAGGGCTTAGCCCGGATATATCACTAGCACGAATGCTCTTCGGAACTTAACCCGGATCATTGTCGAGACCTTTAGCTCGGATGAGATCTCCACACAAAGCCAGCGAATTTTAATCTGGACATAATCTCTGTGCACAGCCATCGGGTCTTTACCCGGACATAATCTCTTCATATAGTCAGCGGGTCTTTAAAGTTGGATTCACATCACTGAGTCTCATACATATTTATTCACATGTTATCATGTTTCACATAGCACAAATCACATTTATAATTTAATCAATTCATTCACATGTAAACATATAACATGATTCTTGACTTTAAGTAGTAAATATCATTCAAATCTAATACATGTAAGCTTCTTTTACTAAACTTTCAGCTCAATAAGCAATACACAAAACCATCTATCCCCAATCTCTTCCTTTGTTCATTTCTCTAATAACCTTATTATGATAAGGACAATGGGACATCATTCATCTATCATACATGTATATCATGGCATTTTAAACTAAATACCAAATTCAATTACTCAAAACTTACTTATATTATACCCTTCTCAATATTGACACATCATAAGCATGTCTCAGTCCTCTCAATACTATCTACTACAGCTCGATCGGGATCGGAATTCATTACAATAAGTAAACACATTTTCAATTGTCAGAAATCACCACACTATCAAATAATCACATAATGGCATGTATAGCTAGACCCAAACGCGTTACGGTAGTCCTAAAATCGACTAAACCATAGCTCTGATACCAATTTAAACGTAACACCCCGTACCCGAGACCGTTGCCGGAGTCGGACACGAGGGGTTTGCAGACTTAAATCACTCGCTTTCACAGTCCATTTTAAAAATTTCCAGGCAGTTGGCTAACTGCATCACTGTCACTTTAAAAATCATATCTTGAGTTCCAAAACTCAAAAATCAGTTCCGTAATTTTTCCCTGAAACTAGACTCATATGTCCATCTACAGAATTTTTTTCTAGAATTTTTGGTCGGGCCAATTAGTACAGTTTATTAGTTGAAGTCTCCCCTATTACAGGGTGCGACTACACTGACCTTCATGCATTACGATTTGGATATCTCCCTGTACAGGGCTTCAATACTGATGCCGTTTGTTTCTATAGAAACTAGACTCAAAAAGGAATCTATACATATATGGCATGACTTATAAATGTCTCTGATTAATTTATAATGAATTTCCAAAGTCAGATCAGGGGATCCAGAAACTGTTCTGGCTCTGTCTCACGAAAACTTTAACATCTCATAATATACTGTTCATATGCGCGTTTCGTTACTTTCCTATGAAAATAGATTCATCAAGGTTCGATTATATAATTTATTCGCTATTTAATTCCATTCCTACTATTTTTAGAGATTTTTCACATCCACATCACTGCTTCTGCCAGCATCTATTTTTAAGGTAAACTTTACCTATTTTATGATCCTCCATGGATCAACTAGGGTTTGTCATACATATACTAAAAGCGATCATGAATAATCATTCCCATGAATAACCGTTACCAACATTTCCATACCTCTCGACGGACAACATACAAACGATTATAATGCTATGATCAAGTATACTTAAGCCATTTTCGCATGGCTATCCAAATTTACACAAAACCGAGAGGTACATGACCTACAACAAAGGGTAGTCCTATACATGCCATTTCAAAGCTCAACCAAAATTGTACCAAAAGGGGGCTTTGATATTGTGGGAGACTTCGACTTCCAAAAATCCCGAGTCCGATAGCTGACGAACCAAAATCTATAAAACATAGAATCAAAGAAACGGAGTAAGCATTTAATGCTTAGTAAGTTTTAAGCAAAACAAAGTGTTCTCAATCACTATCATTGGTCATTCATTTCAACTGTTCGATGAAGTTAATCTAGAGCTTCATCTCGAACTATAATATCATTAAACGCAACACCTGGCTGTCACATATATACCTTCGAATAATAATGACCTAGATGGTCAAATAATTCCAAAGCACATTCTTCATCGATTTTTAACCTTCAATAATCCTTTCCACTTGTTCATAATCACATCCATATTTTTAAGTATTTCAACATGACAAGTACTAAATTACCATAGGCACATAAAGAACCAAACATATTCCTTATCACGTATACGTAAGCTTACAAATCATAATCCTTACCTTGTACTGGCACATCTAGCTCAACCCAACCCATACTCAAATCACAAGGCTTTTGGGCAAAATATGCACTAATACATAAGAATATTTCATCACATACTTTATTATACAAACATACCATTACCAATTAGATCATTCTCATATTTGGAGTTATAATATTAATCACATTTACCTACCTCTTTAATACTGATAATTCACCTCGAAATCACTCCACCGATGAGTAAGTAACACGTACCTGAACATCTTAAATACATAATACTTATTTGATGGTAACTTAATGCAGATACTCAATATCAAAGTCTTACTTGAATCCTAGCATTTAGCCGTCGGGTCTTTAAAGCTCGGATATAGTACGAACACGAAGCCTACGGACATTAATCAGGATAATATTCTCGCATAAAGCCTGCGGGGTTTTAACCCGGATATAGTACTGACACAAATGCCCTTCGGGACCTATCACATTTATACACTTTCACATCCATCACATTGGCCATTCGGCCTTATCACATATATACACTTTCACATTCATCACATTGGCCATCGGCCCTATCACATATATATACTTTCACATTCATCACATTGGCCATTCGGCCTTATCACATATATACACTTTCACATTCATCACGTTGGCCACTCGGCCCTATCACATATATATATACTTTCACATTCATCACATTGGCCATTCGGCCTTATCACATATACATATCTTGTACATCAATTTCATCATAACAAAATTGACTAGGTATACTAGTCATTTGTGGCTTATAGCTTCACTTTAATACGGATTTGGTACTTTGATTACCAATGTTCAATCGATAGCTTATAAGCAACTCAAATGGTTTTATTAAGGTTTACAACAAAATCCCAAATTCAGCACAAGCTGTTTTTTTTTCTGACCAACAGTCATTAAATTATTCGTAAATGGAGCTACGAAACTCCAAATGAAGTGCCGTTAATTTTCCCTGAAAATAGACTCATACATATATTATCCAACAAATTTTCAGAATTTTTGGTTTGGCCAATCAATACCAGATTTTTCTTAAAGTTTCCCCTGTTTCACTGTTTGACTAATCTGACCACTCTTCACTACGAATCAAATTTCTCATTGTACAGAATTCAAAATGTGTTCTATTTGATTTCATTTGAAACTAGACTCATTAAGGAGTCTAAGCATATAAATTTTATCTTATAACCATTTTTGTACAAATTATAATGATTTTCTAAAAACAGAACAGGGGATTTCGGAGTCATTCCGACACAGTCCCACACAACTTTAGATATCTCTTTATAGGAAATTTCTTTGCTTACACGGTCTCTTTTATAAGAAACTAGACTAACTAAGCTTTGATTACATATTTTATTAAGCCTATAATTCCACACCAAAAATTTATAGTGATTTTCTAAAATCACGTTACTGCTGCTGTCCAAAGCAAACTATTACAATTTGCTCTTAAATTTCCAAGTCCAAACACTTATGAACTTACCATTTGAGTTTAAGACATATCATGGCCACATCATATCTTATTAAATCAACTCATTATGTCCTATTATGATTGAATTTACTCAACGTTTAATCACTTAAAACTTACCTCGGAGTGGTCGACGATTAGATATCCACACTATTCGCTTACTTTCTCTTTTCCCTATCCGACTTTGATCCTCTAAGCTCTCGAGCTAAATCAAACAATTTACTTCCCAATCAAACACAATCACATGGCATCCATATACATTTTAGAACCATTCTTAACATATTTACTACTCATTTACAAACAAAATACTCATATCACATTTATAAAACTACCTTTCATAAACACTATGTATAAATATGCATTTCTTCACTATTTACTAAGTCAAGCCAAACCACATGATTTATTAATCGTTAATATATATATATACAACCCTTTACCATTTCCAAAATACATATGCATGGCCAACCTTTTAACCATATATTCGGTCATAAAATTTATTCTTTAATAATTCAACCAATTTCACAATTTAAATCAAAACTAATTGCATCATTTATAACCGTACCTAAATGAACATCAATTAGTATACAAAACATATTCATACGTTAATATCTCAAACCTTACCATAACAACCAATATGCAAGATATCACATATACATAACTTAGCTTATGAAAACATATGTATTACATCATAAACACATCTTTTACCAATTACCTCACTTAAGCCAAATTTTTATAATCAACCACAAAAAAATATACCACAAATCACACTTCCAAAATGAGCTACTTCCATGGCCGATTATACTTCATCATTAACATATCTCATTTTCGGATCATATAATCAACATTTGTTCAAGACATCAAACTCTTTAATTTCGGCTATTACTAATATAAACATTCACAAATCATATTCTTAGGAAGACCGATTTCTTTCCATAACACATTTATCATCAATACTTAGAGGAAAAAAAAATCCCTTCCTTTATACCATAGCCGAATGCTCCAATCATCCATCAAAATTACAAATTTTAGCATGGGCTAAGTAAGAACCATGATTATTTACCTAAAACAAGTTAAAATTTCACAATTTGACATAATATACTAACCTTTTTAATGACTCAAGTGACCAAAAATTCTTCCCCTCCTTTGTTTCTTCTATCCGGCCATGTTGAACAACAAAGAAAGAAATTTTGTTTTTCCTCCCCATTCTCTAGTCACGGCAATGGGGAGTAAGGGGGAGACAACTTTGGTTTCTCCTCCCACTGCCCTCATATTTTATTATTCTTCCCATACATATTAGCATAAAATGTCTATAATATGTTTTTTTTTTTTGTCCCATAGCATGGTCGGCCACCATCTAGATTTTTGGCTAATTTGACATGCAAACCCTTCTTTTATACAACATGCATTAATAGGTCCTTATAGATTAACCTATCGCATTTCAAAAGTGTCACACATAAGTCCTATTACTAAATTCACATGCAATCGACTAAATCGAAGCTGAAAACTTTCACACATTCATATTCACATATAATAAACATAAAATATGACGGCTAATTATTTTTATGACTTGATTTTGTGGTCCCGAAACCACTTTTCGACTAGGGTCAAATTAGGGGTGTCACATTTGGGAACTGAAGATGAAAATGATACACATCACTAATATGTTTTGCAGATTTTGAGGGAGAAACAATTGTATGCTAAGTTCAGCAAGTGTGAATTTTGGTTATGAGACGTGATCCTCGAAAATTGAAGCTATTCTGGATTGGAAGCAGCCTAAGATGGTATCTGAGATTCGTAGTTTTCTAGGTCTGGCAGGGTATTATAGACGTTTTGTGGAAGGGTTTTTGTTGATTGTTGCACCTCTAACTACGTTGTTCATAAAGGGGTACCTTTTAACTGGACTGATAAGCAGCAGGAAAGTTTTAAGAAGCTTAAGAAAGTTCTAACTGATGCCCCTGTCTTGATATAGCCAGAATCTGGGAAAGAATTCACTGTCTACAGCGATGCATCACATGTTGGTTTAGGATGTGTGTTGATGCAAGAGGGTAAGGTGGTCGCATATGCGTCTCGTTAGCTTAAGACACATGAGACTAACTATCTAACACATGACTTGGAGTTGGTTGCGGTGGTATTTGCACTGAAAATTTGGAGGCATTACTTGTAGGGAGAGAAGTGTATTATTTACACATATCACAAGAGCCTCAAGTATCTCCACTCAAAATGAGCTAAATATTAGGCAGCATTGATGGGTTGAGCTACTTAAAGATTATGATTGTTTGATTGAATACCATCCTGGTAAGGCCAATGTGGTGGCCGATGTACTGAGCCGTCGGGCTGTGACAGATCTTAGAGCGATGTTTTCTCATCTCAATTTGTGTGACGATAGTAGCCTATTGAAGGATGAGTCACTAAGTCCTTGATTCTGATAGATTGAGGGTGGTGGCACATAAAATTTTGGACTGAATAGCAAAGGGGTACTTTGTTTCAGTAGGAGAGTCTGTGTACCTAAGGATACTGATCTGAGGTAGTCGATACTACAGGAGGCACATAGTAGTCCTTATGCTATGCATCCTGGCGGGAATAATATGTACCGATAACTTCGTGAGTTTATTGGTGGCCATGTCTTAAACGTGAAGTTACCGACTTCGTGGGTAAATGCCTTACTTGTCAACAGGTTAAAGCTGAACACCAGTTACCTTCAGGGTTGCTTCAGCCAGTTAAGATTCCGTTGTGGAAGTGGGAGAGAGTGACTATGGAATTTGTTAGTGGGCTACCCCTAACGCCTTCTAAGAAAGATTCAGTATGGGTCATCGTTGATTGATTGACCAAGTCTTCCCATTTCATACATGTTCGATCGATTACTCGTTACAGAAGCTGGCTAAATTATATGTGTCTAAGATAATGAGACTGCATGGGGTACTGGTTTCCATAATATCTGACAGAGATCCTCGCTTCACATCGGTTACAGAAAAAGTTACACGAGGCTTTATGTACAAGGTTCGACTTTAGTACGGCGTTCCACCCTCAGATAGATGGTCAGTCAGAGATGCTGATTCAGATACTAGAGCACATGTTAAGGGGTTGTCTGATAGAGTTTCGAGGCAGTTGGGAAGGCTACTTATGGTTAGCAGAGTTTGCGTATAACAATAACTACCACTCTAGCATACAGATGGCACCTTACGAGGCACTATATGGCTATAGGTTTCGTACTCCTCCGTGTTAGACTGAATTGGGCGAGCGGTGTGTTCTGGGCCTTGAATTGATTTTTGATATCATGGGTAAAGTTAGATTGATTCAGGGTCGACTGAAGGCGACATCTAACAGATGAAGTCATATACGGATCTGAAGCGTAAAGAGATTGAGTATTTTGTGAGGGACTTAGTTTTTCTCAAGGTCTCGCCATAGAAGAAGGTACAGAGGTTTGAACGGAAGGACAAGCTAAGCCTTAGGTTCATTGGGTCTTACCGCATATTGAAGTGTGTGGGACCAATTGCATATCAACTCGAGTTACCTCTAGAGTTGGACCTGATTCATGATGTGTTCCAAGTTTCTATGTTGAGCGATATCGCCCTGATCCTACGCATATCATCTCCACTGAGGAGATTGAGGTTAAGCCAGATCTGACCTTTGAGGAAGAGCTGGTTCAGATTTTAGATCATGATGTGAAGGTTCTGAAGAGGAGGTCTGTTCCATTGGTTAAGGTACTATGGCATAATCACAGTTCTGAGTAAGCTACGTGGGAACCCAAAGAGGCGATGTGACAACAATACCCTCATCTGTTTTGACTAGGTAAATTTCGAGGCCGAAATTTTCTTTTAGGGGGTAGAGTTGTAACGCCCCAAAATATAGGTACTTATTTTCTGTATGTTGTGTAACTCAAATGCATGCTTATCTTAATGCTTAAGTGTCTTGGGAAGCACCTGAGAAGTCTTGGGTTCAAGCTTGGGCAATTGCAAAA
The DNA here is from genome assembly GCF_025698485.1 of Gossypium arboreum. Classification (NCBI taxonomy): domain Eukaryota; kingdom Viridiplantae; phylum Streptophyta; class Magnoliopsida; order Malvales; family Malvaceae; genus Gossypium; species Gossypium arboreum. The sequence continues at coordinate 77,821,734 of NC_069079.1, read as the reverse complement.
AACTTTGCTTTTAGGAAATTAACCCTTGCCTTTAGTTAGTAGACTTTTAAATTAATGTGAGTAGAGCATGACAGAAAGGGACTACAAGTCAAGGGGTAAGTGGCGTGTCATTACTACTAAATGTCTTGAGTTCAAGTCCTGTGTTGCGCAAGGAGCATTTTATTTTGTTGTTGTGCTGTGTAGGAAGTTGAGTATTAGTAGAACTCTGAACCTAGTGGGCGATTGAAGTGTTTGAGGGGGAGGGGAGTGTGTAGTCAAATTTTAGGAGGAGTTTGAAAGGGATTTGAATTGGTCAGTTAAAGGACTAGAGGAGTGATTTGGGGAGATATTCAAGGATTGGTTCAAGGAGTAATGGAGTGTTGGTGCGCCGAAGTGGGATTCTCCTCAACTATTCGACTTATTGTGGATTCCCATTAGGTAAATTCGGTCATAGGTACTTAGTGCCGAAAATGTCTAGTTTTGCTCTCTCTTTTTTGGTAGCTATTCCCCTTTTGCTTCATTTCACTCTTTAGTATTGTTGCTTGTTGGACAGTGGAATTCTACTTGTGACCATTCAGGTACATTTTGTGTTAAACCTACTTTGGTTTTGTTCTCTAATACTGTACTTTGATTGATCAACTTTCCTCTCTCCATTACTCTTCTTCTCTTAGTTTTCTTTGATTTAGACGAACCTTCATCCTACCTTTCTTCTCCCTTTCTCTCAATTGACTTTTCCCTTTGATCGAATACACCTTCTTCCCTCTCTTCTCATTTGGATATTTGGGTTGATTTCTGCCTAGCTCTCTCTCCATTTGTTTCGATTTTTGCTGTTCTTCTTTGAACAATCGGTTGGTGCCTGATTCCTCTATGTTCTCTCACTCTTTTTCTCTGTGTTGTAACATTGCTTCTAACTTCGTCCTTGCTGTCATTTATGGCTAGAGACGTGTTGGTGCTAGCCTTGCTTGCCTCGGTTGTTTAGGTATCCTTTTTGGAGATTGAAGGCCAATTGTTCCCCTCAATAGAATCGGCGTTGCAATTTTTGGTAAGTGCTATATGTGCTGGTTCAAATTGTTACACGAACATTTTTTTAGTAAAAGTTAATAGGTTTTGGTTTGAGTGCAGATGGTTTGTAAGAGCCTGTAATCAATTTTCGACAACAATTGAAGGGTGAGAAGCCTTAATCGTTCGATCAAGGCAAGTGTTACATTATGGTTTGGTTAAGTGTTAATTAAGGGATTTTTAACCCCATTAATTAAAGGTCTGACAGTGGGTAATGATTGAATCTAGGGTTGCTGTTTGTGGAGACTGCGCTCTTTTCAAAAACAAGTGTGTAACCACACTGCTATAAGCATAGATTGGTAAAAGCCAAAAAAGTATGACTATTGACACTACACGAGCGTGCGCTCGCTTGTGTAGTATTCTGAATGCGTAAAACGTGGGCGTTTGATCGTAGAGGTCTCCATGAGCAGTTTCATGGGCTTAGGCCGTTTTAGGCCACATTGGGTCGGAATGGGCCGCGCGGGCCTCATGGGTTTGTGGGCCTCATATAGGTAAATCACACAGACGTATGGAGTTTATTGGGCTAGGCTCTGTGGTTTAGATGGCCATGGCCATTTTTGGGCTTTGTGGACCACACGGGCGTGTGGGCCCACATGGGCAATGTTATGGGATTTTGGGGCCATTTTCATTGTTTGACCGTTAAGGTTGCACCGGTAGCCCAAGACACTGTGGACCTTCTGTTGGGTCGCTAAGTACATCTAGACCCCATACTGATGAAATGACCATTATACCCCTATGAAGTAAAATGACTGGTATACCCCTATGATATGTATGATTGTATTCGAGCATGACATTTTTGCATCATGTATGAAATTATGACATGACAAGTTGCATGGGGGTGGGTTTGATATATTCGGAGGAAGTGTACTGTATTGGCAGCTCTGCGGCAAATACTGTTTAGTGCCACAACCGGTGCTATATTTTAGAGTGTAGGGATGGGTGGGTCGATTTAATCCCCACATGGAGTGTAGGGCTGGATGGAGTGGAGTGTAGAGGATGGATGGGTAGGACTTCTGATTGCATATCTGTTACTATTCCTGAATTGGGCTAAGACCCACACTAATATCGACATCGATATCAGATAGGCTAAGGCCCTAATCACATCTTGGACTATTATCAAATCGGCTTAGGCTTAGGTCAGATTTGCCTATTGTATGACTGGTTGTTTGTTTAATAAGGGATTACACACTGAGTTTACATAAAATCACCCTTCTGCTTCTCTGCGCAAGTAATCTTAGGCGGGTCGGTGCTACAAGGGACTCGATGGTAGCCATACAACCGCACATAATTCCACTCTTTAGCTTTTAATTGGTAAGTAATTTAATTTGGGTATTTATTTTGTAATAAGGCCTTTTTAAGTTTTATTTGATTTTTGGATTTACTTACTTTGAATCATATCTGTTAGAAGTAGGCGGCGACTTTACAAAGAGATAAATGCATTTCAAAATACCACGCTTTTGCAACACAGTTTTAAAAGCTTTCGCAGCAATCATTATTTTTAAAATACAATGACAAAACAATATGATTAACACTTTGTTGAACCAACCTGAGTTTTAACAACGAGCAAGTTATTCTAATTTTTTTGTAAAGATCACATCGAGGTTTCAATATAGAGCGAACTTTTCAACAGAACTTTGATTTCAAAATACACTTCAGTGTGACATAGCAGATTCGGCCATAACATTTAGGGCAGGTTTGGAGTGTTACAAGTGGCATATCAATTAGCTTTACTGACAGAGTTGGAAAGGATTCATAATGTGTTTCATGTGTCGATGTTGCGAAATACCGTTCTGATCCCTCACATGTGATTTCTCCAATAGAGTTTGAGATTCAATTGGATATAACGTAAGGTGAAGAATCGATCAAGATTTTAGCTCGGGAAGTTAAGCAGTTGAGAAATAAGAGCATAGCCCTAGTGAAAGTTTTGTGGCAAAGACATGGGGTCGAAGAGGCTATGTGGGAACCTGAGGAAGCTATGAGAAAATAGTACCCAAACCTATTTTTTGGTAAGATTTTCGGGGAGTAAAATCCCTAAAGGGGGAGAGTTGTAATAACCCGATTTTGGGTCTAGTCAGAACTGTGGTTTTGGGACCACAAAATCGATACAGAAAGAATTATTTTTCTTATATTTTTATGGTCTATAGTTTTATGGAATGATTCTATGAAAATTTCATTCGAAAATTTTGATGTTTGAGCACTCAATTTAGCAAAAAGGACTAAATTGCAAAAATTACAAAACTTGAGTTCTAGAAGCTAAAAATGTCTAATTGCTATGAAAATTTAAATTTAAGGTCCTTAGATGGTAATTAGGCCATTTTTTAAGTTAGTGGACAAAAAATGGACATGAAGTAAGATAAATTTTATGTTTTAAGAAAATGGCATTTTGGTCATTTGGTAATTAAATGAATTAAAAAGCAAAAGTCAAGCCAAAATCTTATCCACCTTCTTCTTCCATGGCTGAATATCCCTAAGGAAGACATAGCTAGGGTTTTTTCATCTTCCAAGCTCAATTGTAAGTCCGTTCTTTCCCTATTTTTAATGATTTTCATGTTTTTGAGATCCTCGCAACCTAATCTAGCTTATTCAAGGACTAATTTGAAAGAAAGATGAAGTTTACAATTTTAACCACATTCGATATTTTTGTATTTTGATGTCTAATAGTAGAAAATGCATGTCTAGTGTTAGATAAACAACATTTACTAAGTGATTTTTGGTAAAAATGTCAAAAAGGACCTATTTGTAAAAGTTACAAAAATGAGTAGTAAAAGTGTGATTAAATGAAAAATGTGGGCCGGTATGGGTACGAAAATGGTTCGTCTAGGCTTGGGTTTTGAAGAAATTGAATACATTTCATTTTACAAGCCTAAGGACTAAATTATAAAAAGTGAAACATGAGGGGCAAAAATATAATTTACGATAATACAATTTTTGGACTGAATTGAACAATGTGAGTATTAAATAAGCTAAATTTGTTATTATAGATCAAGAAAAATGAGGTTCGGACCTAGATTAAGGGAAAAACAAAGTGTTTGACAATTAGGTCAAATTCTACTATTTTTGTACCGAGGTAACTTCGTATGTAAATAATGCATTGTTATATTTATGTTTTAAATGCTTTAATATTGTATGAATTGTGATTGACTCTTTGGATGTATTCGAAAAAAATTTTCGACAAGCAAGAAATCCCGGTTGAACCTTAGGAATAGAATCGGATACAAGTAACATGTCACTAGGAACCCACGTGTTTATGTGATCCGGGTGCTGGTTTTGTATGTCCTACCAGTGGCTAGGTATACTGGCATATGTTGCGGATACCTGACAGCTTGTGTAAGCAGCACTTTGTAGCCACGTCCTGACTGACAGCTTGTGTGAGCAGGCCCGTGAGTAGCTTAAAAACAAGCCTATATGTTTTATGAGATATAAGGTAGCTTCGGCTACATATATGGCAATTATGTGCAAGATTTTCGACTATCCGTTAATATTCCGAGTGTTCAATGGGAATTTCAAAGTTATGAAAGACTATGGTTATGTTGCTAGTTAGTACAAGTATGTATGTAAAACTCATACGTAACAAGCTCGATATGTGGTGAGCCATTGGTAAGGATGTGATTGAGTAAGTTATGACTATACGATTTTAATCACACTCATACTAATTTTCATCATGTTAATTGTATGTTAAATGTGTGGTTATGATGCTTATTATCTGCATAGGAACTTACTAAGCTTTATAGCTTACTCCCATTCTTTTCTATTGTTTTATAGTGTCACCAAGCTAGCTCAAGGATCGGAGATCGTCAGAAATCCACTCACACTACCAATAATTATTTTACCAATGATTTCAACATTTTGAGTTATGGGATGTATAGGGGACTTGGTCATTTTTTTATGTGTCATAATTGATTTGGCCAAATGTGTTGGCTCATATTGGTTAAATGCTCATTTTGTATAAGGCCATTTGAAATTGGCTACTATTGGTATAATCAATTTATATGATGATGTTTTTCATGGATGTGGGAATTTATGTGATTGAGTTGATAAGTATGTAATGTTTGTGCATGATAGATGATATCATGTGAATGATGTGTTGACGTCTTGGTTGTGGTTGATTTGGTTGTTTGTAAATGTTTGGATTGGTGCTGTGTTGTGTTGTGTAGGTGTGTGCAATAAAGGGTGGCAAAATGGCTTGGAAAATAACCTTACTTTTTTCCATACAGGTAGACACACGGGTGTGTGTCTAGGCCGTGTGCGACACACAATCTGCCCCACGGCATGTGTGTAGGCCGTGTGTCCCCTACACCCTAATTTTTGCAAAACAGAATGCTCAGAATTAAGTACACGGGCTGAGGCACGAGCGTGTGTCTTAGCTATATGGATGACACGGCCTCAGTCACGGGCGTGTGTCCTAGGCATGTGAAATTTGTACCTATTTAATGAAAAATCATGAATTTTAAATTGACCACATGGCCTAGTACACGGGCGTGTGACTTGGCCATGTGTCTTCAATTTGTTCTTGGATGACAAATAGAGAGTTACACAAGTTAGGGACATGGGCGTGTGTAACCACACAGCCTGCCCACACGGGTGTGTCCCATACCCATACAACGTGTGACCCCTGTTTAGAAAAAAAATTTCTAAGTGTTGCAAGATTTTCTAAAGTTCTCGGTTTAGTCCTGAACCACTTTCAATGCGTGTTTTGGGCCTAGTAGGTTTGTATTAGGGACTTTATGACTAAATGAAAAATGTTTTAATTTGGACGAAAATTCATGGCTCAAAAATGTATGTTTGCTTGTGTTTCAGTCTGATAATGCCTCGTACCCTATTTAGGCATCGAATACGGGTAAGGGGTGTTACACCATCGGCACAAAACCTTCACCAAAGCTATGTGTTTATCTCTTAACTCTTTAACCTCTCGAGCTAAAATTTTGATGGATTCTTCGTTATATGTCATATCAGGCTGAATTTCTATCTCAGACAGAGAAATGATATGCGATGGATCTGATCGATACCTTTGTAACATCGATACATAAAACACATTGTGAATCTATTCCAACTCTAACGGTAAAGCTAGTCGATATGCCACTGGTCGTATTTGTTCAATGATCTCGTACGGCCCGATAAATCGTGGACTCAATTTTCATTTGCGATCAATGTAGCACCTTTTACCCGTGCTCGACACCCGAATAGGAATACGAGGCATTATTGGACTTAAAAGTAAACAAGCATGCAAAACCGGACCATGAAATTTCTCTGAAACTGAAAGCATTTGTTAACAAGCATTTCGTTCCTAATATAGGCTGACGAGGCTCAAAACATACGCTGGTGGTGGTTCGGAACTAAATCAAGAACCTTTGGAACTTTTACAACACTTAGAAAAATTTTCACATTATAAAGGGGCACACGCCCGTGAGGTTGGGCCGTGTTGATTTCACAAGCCCATGTCCTCAGCCCGTGTAACTCTTTGATTATGACGTCATGCACAAAATATGGTCACACGGCCAAGGCACATGCTCATGTCCTTAGACCATGTGGCGAATTAAATTCTAAAATTAAGTGCAGACTTTACATGGCCTGGGCACAGGCCCATGTGCTAAGGTCGTGTCTCTCACACGGTCGAGACACACAGTCGTGTCTCTCACACGATCGAGACACACAGCCGTGTCTCTCACACGGGCGTGTCGCCCGTGTGTTTACTACTGAGCATTCTATTTTTCATTAATTAGAGTACATGGGATGCACAGCCGAATCACACGCCCATGGGGCAAGCCGTGCATCACACACAGTCTAGACACACGCCTGTGTGTCTACCCATGTTGCCCATTTTAAGACTATTTTCAAAGCCAAATGCCACCCTTATTTGTTTAAACACATATATAGAAATAAGCAATATTTCTTAGACTTACATGCATGCATTTTCACACCATCTTATACACAAACATGACATTCATCAACATTCAAACATCCATAACCATAGGCCATATCATAATGGAATTGGCACATACATAGATGAATAGGTTCACAACCCAATAATCATTATGAGCCATATCTCATGGCTATACACAAAATAAATCAACTATCATTATAAGCCAACACATTTGGCTAGACTAATATGACATATAACAAAAAGTCTAGGTTCCTATACATGCCATACTCAAAATGTTGAGATTAACTATACCCAAATAATCCAATCGATAGTGTGAATGTGCCTCCGATGTACTTTGTTCCCCGAGCTAGCTTGACGATACTATAAGAAAATGGAAAAGAGAGGGGCCAAGCATAAAGCTTAGTAAGCTTGCATGTAATTAATAAGTAATAAGAATATGCATTTCCATACACATACATAACATAACTTTACTCATCTTGGTCTCAATATCATAATTTCTTTATTCTCCTCTCACCGAAGTTTTATCATTTCGTAATCTCAATACTATGAGCTTGGCGTACATACCTGTACCATTTCAACATGATCATACCTTTTCATTTCTCTGACACATCCTCACACTGCCCGTTGAACCATTTGGAATACTAACGGATACCCTGGGAAACCCCGTTCAAATAATAAGATGCCAACGCCATATCCCAGATATGGTCTTATATGGGATCACTACTCGTTGCCAATGCCATGTCCCAGACATGGTCTTTCATGGAATCTCATATGTCGATGCCAATGCCATGTCTTAGACATGGTCTTACATGGGATCTCATATCAATGCCATATCCCAAATATGGTATTACATGATAACACATATCGATGTCGATGCCATATCCCAGATATGGTCTTATACTGGATCTCATTAACCCAAATGTCGTGATATTTCTACCTTAAGTATTCCTAAGGTTCAACCGACTTTCATCACCACAATTCTTTATCAGACAATATCAATAATACTCACAAAGACAAATATACTACTCATGCAACATTAAATGTTAAATACATAATAGGATGCTATACCAATTACACACAAACTTATCTCAGTACAAAATATGGGAAACTAATTCGATTTAGACCAAGATCAAGCTCTTTCCCTGGTCTAGGCCCAGACTCCATTTTTCTTGATCTATAATAGCAAATTTCACTTGTTTAATTATCACATTATTCAAAACAGTCTATAAATCATATTTTGGAAAAATTATATTTTTGCCCCTAAACTTTTACATAATTACAATTTAGCCCCTAGGCTCGTAAAATGAAATGCGGCCAATTTCTTTGCTACCCAAGTATAGCCGATTCATAATCCATCTTATAAAAACTCGTATTTTTCATCAAATAACATTTTTAACACCTATTTTTACATGTTTTACAAACAAGTCCTTTTAGGTGTTTTCACGAAAAATTGCTTAGAAAAAGATGTTCATCTAACACCAAAATTCCATATTCCTCCATTAATCATCAAAATACACACATGACACACATGGGTAAATTTTTGAACATAAACCCTAGCTCAAAATAATGGTAGAAATAGCTATATTATGCTTCAAAGATCTCGAAAACATCAAAAACATCAAAAACTGTCACCAAAATAACTTACATGTAGAGGGTTTATTGTGCTGAAAATTTCAAGCTTCCAAGAGGTTTTTCTCCTTAAAATTTCGGTGGAAAAATATGGAGAAGAAGATGACCATTTGATTTTTACCTATACCCAATTTTTTGACTTTTTGACTTTTCATTTATTACACTTCATGTACAGCCATACACATATATAATGGCCTAATTACTCATTAAGGACCACAAATTTTAAGTTCTATAGCTATTTAACACCTTTAGCTAATGGAACACAACTTTTGCATTTTACGTGATTTGGTCCTTTTTCACAAATTAAGCATTCAAACGGCAAAATTTTTTAACAAAACTTTTACACAATCATATTATCATGTCGTAGACCTCAAAGGAATATTAAAATAATTTTTTATGACCTCAGATTGTGGTCCCAAAACCACTGTTCCGACTAGGCCCAAAATCAGGATGTTACAACCAAATTGAAGAATTTTCTTCCACGAAGAAACTTTCAGAAATACTTTGTTGTCGATATGAAATTTAATGTCTTTTCTTTTTAAATCTGCATATGATTTCTGTCAATCTGAAGCTACTTTTAGACTATCGCAAATTACTTTTACTTTCTCTTCAGTCTCTATGATCAAATCAACCCCGTGAATTTTTTTCACTAAGCTCGGTCCAATACAATGGAGTTTGACATTTGCAACAATACAAAGCTTCATACGATGCCATCTTTAAGCTCGATTGAAAACTGTTGTTATACGCAAATTCAACTAACGGCAATAATTGCTCCCAATTGCCTTCAAATTCTAAAACACAACAATGAAGCATATCTTTAAGAATCTAAATTACTATCTCAAACTGACATCAGCTTGTGTAATAGCCCGATTTTAGCTAAATCAGAACAATGGTTTTGAAACCACAAATTTGATGTTGGAAAATTATTTTAATATTATTTTTGGTGTTTATAGCATGATAGTATGTATGTATGAAAATTTCTTGAACTAATTTTATCATTTAATTGCTCAATTTGAGAAAAATGATTAATCGCGTAAAATGCAAAAGTTGCATGCTATTAGTTAAAGGTTTCAATTGGTCTTGGCTTTTACATATGATGGCCTTAATTGGTAATTAGACCATTTAAAAGGTTAATGGACATATATGGACATTTAATGAATGCTTGAAATGGTTTTTCATTAAGGTTAAAATAGTAAAATAGTTAATAATGGTTAATAAATAAATAAAAATTGAATTTTTTCCATCTTTATATCATTTTGGCCGAACATTAAGGGAGAAGAAAGCCATTGTTGGTGTTTTAGGGTTCGACACAGGTTAAAGGTACGGTTTGAGCTTAGTTTTTGATGATTTTTATGTTTTTGTAATCGTTGCAGATCAATCTAGCTAGCCCGTACCTTAGATTTTGAAACTGTTAAAGATTTTGAGAGTTGCCATTGTTGTGTCCATGTGTCCTTTGAGGTTTCATGACAATTTATGAAAGCTTGGTGATAGATTTTCATGTTTTGTAAAGTGATTTCTGATGATGCATATTAGGGGTTAAATTCAGAAATGTTGAAAATGTGTGGTTAAAATGTGAAATAAATGAAAGTTTTGGGCTACTAGGGACTTATATGCAATTCAGCCTGGTATGGGTTGAGTGAAATTATATGAATTTTGTGTCACAAGCATAACTGAAAACTCATCACTTACTTAATACTTGATAATCTCAATTAATTAAAATCTCAATATTAAATAAGCCTTAAATGCATACATAGACTCTTTTTTCATTTCTCACATTGTCGTTTCTTTGACTTACTCTTTGGATTACTCGGGAACCTTTTTCCTTTTTGAACATACAATTTCCATGTCTTGATATGGTCTTACGTGGTATCCTTACCTTATGAACTCACCAATTCCATGCTTTGGCATGGTCTTACATAGGACCTTTGCCTTATAGTAACTCATCAATGCCATGTCTTGACATAGTTTTACATAATTTCCTTGCCTTATAGAACTTATCAATGCCATGCCTGGGCATGGTCTTACATGATATCCTTATCTTACCAAATGCCATGTTCCAAACATGGTCTTACATGGAATCCTTGTCTTACCAAATGCCATGTTCCAAACATGGTCTTACATGGTATCCTTGTCTTAGTGCCAAGCCACATCTTGACGTGGTCTTACATGGAGTCCTTAATCAATGCCGATGCCATGTCTTGACATGGTCTTACACGGGATCCTTGCCTTACCAATGCCATGTCTTGACATGGTCTTACATGGTATCCTTAACCATCAATTCCTCCTTAAATGCCATGTTATGAACAATGAATTTTCTGTCAATTGCTCCTTAATTGCCATGGTACAACCATGGACTTTGAGATATCAATGCCTTGTCAAGTCATAGCTGAAACATACTTGCTCAAATTCTCAAGGTTAGTCCCATAACTCAATAATAACAATACGAATACCAATAATTGCATAATAATAAAATACTACTCAACTTACATACTTACATTCTCAATCTCATCATATCATCAACTTAACTTATTCTCATCAAACTATGGTAGTCAATAATTTCTTGTTATCATACAAAGCCATAATACAAAATATGGTCTTACATATAAATTATACAAGTTCTCTTTCCAATATCGAATTATTATCAAACATTAATCATTATATCTGAAACTCAATACTAAAGTATTTATGGCCAAAATATCAATTTATCATTCAAATATGCATAATTAAATGCTTATTAAACATATGAACTTACCTTGATACCAAAACGACCATTTTACCAACTTTCTCGATTTTTGATTTTTCTCCCGTTCTAGGTCCAAATCTCACTTTTCGGGATCTAAAACATCGTATTTAACTTATTTAATTAATGTACTATTCAAAACATTCCCTAACTTAAATTTTGGAAAAATTACAATTTTGCCCCTAAAACTTTGCAAAATTACAATTTTGCCCCTATGCTTGGAAATTAAAATTTATCCATTTGTCTTATGTTTTATGGCACGCTGAACTTTTTTCCCTTCTATGGAAACATCAAATTCCCACTCTATCATGTACTTATGAACATTAGGTATTTTTACCGATTATGTCGTTTTACACGTTTTCACATAAAATCGCTTAGCAAAAGTTGTTTAACATAATTTCAAGCTTCATATTATACCATAAAACATCAAAATAAACAAATTTAACCTATGGGTATTTTTCCAAATATGAACCCGAGCATGAATTATTGCTAGAATAAGCTAAATCAAGTTACCGGGACTCAAAAAACGTAAAAAAAACATTAAAAATGAGGCTAGAATGGACTTACTATTGAGCTTGGAAAGCTTGGAAACCCTAACCGTTGCTTCCCCCATGCTATATTCGGCCTCCATGAAGAAGATGGACCAATTTCGGCTTTATTTTCCCTTTGTACTTCTTTTAATTACTAAATGACCAAAATGCCCTTAAAGGCTTTTCTTTCAAATTTGTCCTATTCTTGCCCATTTTTTTCCAAACTTAAAAATAATGGTCTAATTACTAAATAAGGACCACCACTTTAAGAACCCATTTCAATTAAATCCCCTTTATTATCTAGAACACACATTTTGCTAATTTTACAATTTAGTCCTAATTATCAAATTAGGCACTTATACATAAAATTTCTTCATGAAATTTTCACACAATTATTAAATCAATGAATAAACCTTAAAACTTAATTGGAATAAATTTTTTTTGACCTCGAATTCGTGGTTTTGCAACCACTATTCTGTTTAGGCCCTATTTCGAGATGTTACATTTCTTCCCCCTTTAGGGATTTTCGTCCCCAAAAATGTTACCTACAAATGGATTCGAAATTGATTTCCAGCAACACTTTCAAATTCTCATTCAGCCTTGGCATACCCAACATTTTACTTCTTAAACTAAAGCTTTGAACTGGAATACCTACTGATAAGTAACTGACCTTATTTTATCATTAACCTCACTCTTTGATGAAACGCAACTAACTCTTCTTTTGTTACCGAAATGGAAATTCTCTGCCACTAAGGTACTTTAAAAAAAGTACTTGTTTCTTTTTTGAGTGTCAATATTCTTACCTTTCGTTTCTGTATACAATTTTTGATAATCTGTCACTTCTTTCTAAAAATAATTTTCAGTTTCCTCTAATCCTTTCTGCTCAATTTAATTCTACGAATTTCTGTTCCTCAATTCAACTATCAGTACAAAGGTGACATGTAGTAACATTTAGCAATCTCATGGTCAAAACTTACTATAGCTTTCTTCTGAAGCCACGGTGCAACCCTAGATTTCCAACCATAACAACTAAAATTTACACTCTGAATGAATTGACAACCTCCAAATGAATAACTCAGATAATATTTCAGTAGAAAAACTCATTTGTACTAAGAAGAATACACAAACTTCTTCGAGGAATCAACCATAGCTCATTTAACCTTTCGGTGATAATGCTAATTATGTTGCACAATTCTTCGAAATACCCTCACATTTTCACACAAACATCAATACTAACTGTAATAACTTCTGAGATACTTGAAAATTAACTTTAACTCTCTAAAAGTTCAGGTATCAGATTCAAACTCTGGTACATAACATTTCACACTCTTACTAGTATAACTAAATCAAGTTATCATCCATCTCTGTACTTCTCAAATAATCAAATAATTATCACTGCGTTAGGTATCATAACTATTGCAAAATCACTTGACTTCTCCTTAACACATTTCTAGAAACCATAAACTCTTTATTCAAACCAAGTTGAATCATAACGGATACTTCAATTGTCAATATCTTCAACTGTTTATACTTTATTAGCATGAATTCAAGCCAAACTAAACTTCATACAATGAGAACTTTAACAATCAGACAACTTGGATTCGCAAAAATATACATCTGATGCAACCATTCTGATATGCGTATACAACTTTGTACCATAACCTCTAGAATATGTACTATTTACTTGGGTCATTTATCTATTTATACATGAAAAATCAGCATTTACCTCTGAAGCCATGAATAATTCAAACATACATATAACTCAATCAACTGCTCAACTGCATCAGTCTCAACTAAAACACAATAAATTTTTAAAAACTGTTCTTCTCTATGCTGTCATGATATCTCAAACATACATTCTGTCGTGATTTCTTCAAAGAGCTAATCACAAATCATTATTACTGTATAATTCGAAAGAACATAGCATTCGGTCTTTAACTCACTGATATATATGAAGATTATGTGAAAAATGAAAATCAAAACACATGTCTGAACTGAACTACACTGAGGCCACAATACTCATACTACTTAGAAATCATGATGCCATAATAAGACTGACTTCTCAATTACTTTAGTAAATAATGTCTCGGGTGAAAATAAAACATCCTGATCATTTGAGAGATTTAAACACAAATTTCAATAACAACCAGTGCAAAAGTAGAATCTTTATACCTGTAACGCCCCCACGCCCGAGACCATCGCCAGAGTCGAGCTTGAGGGGTTACCGAACATAATTTATCAAATTAAGAACTTCAAATCATTTGTTTCTACATTCACAGCTTTCTAGTTACCCGCGTCACAGTTACAAGAAAAATCATATCTCGAGTTACGAAACTCGAAATCAAGATCTGTAAATTTTCCCCGAATCTAGACTCATATATCTATTTACTAATTTTTTTTCTATAATTTTTGGTTGGGCCTATTAGTACAGTTTATTAATTAAAGTCTCCCCTATTTCAGGGTTTGACTGCTCTGACCTCTGTGTATTACGAATCAGATATCTCTCTATAAAAAAATTCAATGACTATGAGGTTTGTTTCTCTTAAAACTAGACTCAATAAGGAATCTGTACATATAAAGAAAAGCTTCTAATTATTTTTTTAAAATTTATTATAAATATTTAAAGTCAGAATAGGGGATCCAGAAATCACTCTGGCCCTGTTTCATAAAAGTTTAAATATCTCATAAAATATAATTTATATGCCTGTTTTGTTCAATCCACATGAAATCACATAGACAATGCCTCTGATTTATCTAATTCAACCCGCAGAGTTTCACCGTTTTCACACTTTAATTCTATAACCCTTTCTTTGCAATTTACTATAGCATCATGCAATGTCAACCAATCCATACCCAAAATAACATCAAATTCATCAAACGGCAACAACATCAAGTCGGCCAGAAAGTAATGACCCCGAATCATTAAAGGGCATTTCTTGCTTACTTTATTAACTATCACGCATTTGCCTAACGGGTTCGACACTCTAATCGTAAATTCTGTGTTCTCAACAGGTATATTCATACTAGACACCAGTTTCATGCATACATATGAATGAGTAGATCCAGGATCAATCAAAGCAATAACATTAATATCATAAAGAGAAAATGATCCGGTAATCACATCGGGTGAGGAAGCATATTCACGTGCTTTAATAGCATAAGTTCTAGCCGGAGCTCTTCCTTCAGATCTAACTGCTGCATCTCTGGCTACATTCTTACTGCTTGTTTCAATTCCAGCTTTTCTCGGACACCTTCCCCTCGAGTCTGTACCACTAGCTTTTACACTCTGAAATTTTTCTTTCTCGACTCTCTCTGGGCAGTCTCTAATAAAATGATCCGGAGAACCACATCGAAAACATTCATTTGCTCTGCACGGACCAAAATGATTTCTACCATACCACTGGCACTCAGGTTTAACAAATCTCGAGTTCCCTACACTGGCTGCAGAAGTATTCTGAGATTTAAGACCCACATTTGGCTTCTTAAAATTTCCATATGATTGCCCAACTGAAACTTGGGAACGAGGATTCATATTTCTTGACTTTCCGGGTTACTGTGAAGGTGTCTTACTCATTGGCCTTTTCTTCCAATTTCGTGTCTCAGCCTCTACCTTTCTCTTCTCTTTAAGTAGTTCTTCAGCCTTGCAAGCTCGATCAACCAGTACTACCATTTCTATCAGTTCAGGGATCCCGACAAATACCTTAATGTCTTCGTTGAGCCCGTCTTCAAATCAACGGCACATCTTGGCTTTTGTAGGAACATATTCCCTGGCATACTTACTCAATCGAACAAACTCTCTTTCATATTCTGAGACTGTCATATTACCTTGCTTCAGCTCAAGAAACTCTTTACATTTTTGATCAATAAATCTTTCACTAATATATTTCTTCCAAACTCTTCTTGAAAGAATTCCCGTGTTACCCTCTCTTTCGGTACCATGAAATCAAAGTCTTCCACCAATTATAGGTGAATCCTCAACAAAGATGTAGCACATTTCAAACATTCTTCGTGTACAAGATAATTCATCAAATACCCGGATAGGATTTTCAAGCCAGAACTCTGCTTTCTCTGCATCATCATCAATATTTGCTCTAAATTCTTCAGCCCCTTGTTTATGAATTCTATCAACGGGGGTTCTGTGAAATTTTATCATATCCACTCCTTGAGGCATTGAAGGCATAGGTTGAGGAATTGGGGGAGGTGGGGGAGGTCGTACATTTGGGTTCGTACGAATGAACTCAGTGTACCATGCACTCATCATTTGGAGAGAGGCTTCCCGGTCCCTTT
This sequence comes from Gossypium arboreum, assembly GCF_025698485.1. NCBI lineage: Eukaryota > Viridiplantae > Streptophyta > Magnoliopsida > Malvales > Malvaceae > Gossypium > Gossypium arboreum. The sequence goes on along the minus strand of NC_069079.1, from coordinate 77,805,629 downwards.
CTCCTCCTCCCTGACCAACAATAGGAGGTGGGTTTTCATCAAGCCTTGCTTCAAAGGAGATGACGATTACTCTCTACTTTATCTGCCACAGCTGGATCGGGATCCATTTACTATATAAAAATCATTTAAAAAGGTCAGAAATCGTCACACTATCACAATTCATACATATGACATGTATAGCAACAATCCGTACATACAACACGTAGTCCGAGAACTGACTAAACCTGCTCTGATAACACTAACAGTACGTTTGGTTCACTGTAATGGAATAGGGCTGTAATGGAATAGAGCTGTAATTGAATAGAGCTGTAATGGAATAGAGCTGTAATAAGTAATTCAACTGTTTGGTTGAATGGAATGGAATAGAACTGTAATAGTATTCTTATGTTTGGTTGAATGGAATGATGTTGTAATAGCATAAAGAAAAAAACTAAAATGACCAGAGTACCCTTAGCAGAGTTTTTGTTAGGTAGATGATTATTGTTATTGTTATTAAATTTTAATAAGATTATTATTAAAAATAATTTAATAAAAATAATAAATAATTTAACCATATTTTAACATAATTATTATTAAATATAATTTAATAAAATAATATATAATTTAATAAAATTCTTAATATAATTATTATTATATGAATTAAAAATCATAATATATAATACTATAAAAATAATATATAATCTACTTTATTATTTTTAAACTGCAATACATATTTAATGTGCTAAAATATCATTTTTTTATATATGTATAATGATAAATTTAACTCTTAATGTTTACCTATTTTGTTAATTTAATATTTATTCTTTTTTAACTAAATTTTACCTTGAACCTTTTCAAAACAATTGAATTTGACCATCAATCTTCCAAAAGAGTTGAATTATTTATATTGACTAAAACATTAAAATTTTAAGCATGACAACTTTTATGACAAATAACAATTCACAAGTACTTCATGCATTTTTTTTAAAATTATGAGCTTTTATAAATTTGATTTTATTTGAATATTTTTATGAATTTTAAATTATTTTTTGATGTGTATAAGACAAATAAATTATGTCAAAATAAAGTATATATAAATTATCATACGGGATATCAAATTAATATTTTAACCAACATTTCCATTTAAAAAAATCCCCTCTTTTTTAATACATTAATTATCAAAGTTAACTTAGGAAAAAAAATAACTATGAATTGACAAAAGATTTTCAGGTTGAGGGAAAAATTCAAAACCAACGAAACCGATGAAATCCAAAATTTCAGTTTGGTTATTTTAAATTTTGACTTATATAGTCAATTAATTGTGTCAGGTCTTTTAGGTGATTACCGGTATATTCGATTTTTAATATAAAAATCACACTTACAAATTCATACAAAAGGAAAGATGGTAAAAAGTTTTCTTTGGGAATTTTATGTGCAACAAAATGATAATGATGGTGATGCTCAAATCCTCAATGGACTACTACTAATCTGTGATTTTATGATTTCATAATTGCAGAGAACAAATTCGCTAGATAATGAAAATTTTCTCGAATTTAAATAAGAATCTAAGTTATACAATGCAATTTTTCAAATATAAATTGCTCCCTTGTTAACATGGTAAATATGGCTGGAAATAGGACAATGTGAGAGAGAGACAGTCGGATGCCCTTGAAAATTTGAATCAAGATCCTGTATTATCTCATCCATTGAATACACAAAACTTTTCAACGCCACAATTACCCCTACGATCATCCGAGATATCTGTTTGTCGTTCCTTCTTGCTCTCAAGATCAAGTAGCTTTTCTCTAAGTTTCATCACAAGTTCTTCAAGAGCACTTCTATTTTCAGCTAAAACCTTCGAAGGCTTCCTTGCCATGGAGTTTCTGTCGTTGAAACCGTAGAATGCGCCAAAATTTGTAACAAGTTTGTGTTTCGTTGCCAAATCTATGATCTCCCTTTCCGGATATTCCTTGCCAAACTCAAGCTCAAATTCAACATTCTTAAATGGAGGGGCAAGCTTGTTCTTCACAATCTTCACAAGAACTTGACTTCCAATAGTCTACAGATTAGACATTTCAAAAACACAATGAGACATAGAATATATACAAGAGTGAGATTTGCTAGATTGCAGATAAAGCTACATGTTTAACTTGCTTGGGAGTGTAAGAGACAGTTCAAAGGACATTTTACTAGGTTGATCAAGAGAGTTTCAACCAAGCTAAGATTAAATAAACAAACCATTTGTATGCGTTTACCCACTATACATAAATCCAACCAACAAACTGAATATGAAAGAAAGGGTGCGAGTTTGATACCTCTTCTCCTTTCTTGACAAGCCATGTTCTCCTTATATTTAGACGCACTAAAGCATAAAACTTCAAGGCATTACCACCGTAGGTAACTTCAGTTGGCCCACCAGATCCAAATGTCTAAAGTTTTGACCTCACCTGATATGTTTAAATAGTTGGTATGTGCTAAAAAAATATTATAAGCTACATTTAATTAGCGGTAACAATTTAGCTAGGAAATATTGCACCAATCAAACAACCAACTAATTAGTGGTTAGAATTATTAATAAAAGCCTTTAAATGGGGTAAAATTCAAAAAGTTGACCGAAGGGCAAAATTCACAATGTACACAGAGTCAGAGACTACAACATTAATCAAACTAATTAGTGGTTAGAATGATTAATAAAGCAAGAAGGAAGTGAGAGAAACAATATGTGAAAAGTACATGTTGGGCTCCAGCTTTTTGATCTGCTTGCATTTGAAAATATTCATGTAGAATTAGGGGCCAACCGATGATGCAAGTCGCAAGAATTAGCAATAAGCAAGTGCACAAAATATCTATCTACAAAAGGAAAGAGAGAAGAAAAGAAATAGTAAGAGTAAACCATGTTAAGAGACATAGTGCAACACCCCTATTTCTTGGTATGAGAAGAACTGAAGTAAATAGGTGAAAGAATGCTCCCAAGCATGCAGAATGCTACTACTAAGGATCATATTTATGCCATTAACATATCTCGCCACAAAGACAATAAGATGGCTTTTAAAAGTTGACCCTAGCCTGGGTGAAATTAAAATCTTAAAATGAATGCATCTTACCCCGATTGGTCCCTAACGCTTTCAAGGGTACCCCATGGAACACAGGTCATTGCAGCCATTTAAGCATCAAATTTAGTTTCGCCATGCACAAAGGTTACTAAAGATTTTGTTATAACCACTGAAAATTCATCTTGTAAAATAGCAAGACCTTGTAGAATCAATGAAGCAATGTTGCGAAATGAATTTGTTATGAAGTAAGCAATACCTACACTTTAGACATATCCACCGGTCGCAAATTGAGAATCGATGATTTTGGATACACTTTTAGCCGTTCATCGATTGTAAAAAAATTAGATGTGGGTTACTAAAACTCTAAAATCAATTTTCATTAGCAATGTAAGCATGAATCTAAGTTCGTCTATAACTAGAATACACGGGCATGATGTACATCTATATCAATAAATAATACACATGCATGATACTTGAAGCTTCAAGATTCCCAAAACCAAGTCATTGATGTAACAAAAGCTAGATGCCTCACACATCTTGGCATGATGTAAACCACCAGCCCAATTTATAGCAATATCACATAAGCGATTGTTTAATCTTCTTGCAGATCTCGCCACCATGACAATCAATTACAACTGAAAATGCACAAATCAAATTAAGAGAAACAGCCCACCATATGAAAATTTACCTATTGTCCCAAAACATAAATTTGACAAAATTCAAACAAGTTTTCAAGCATGTATGTCTTCTCCAAGATTGTCTGGGAAGAAGAAAATAGAAAAGATGGAAATCAAACTCCAAACCCATATACATCAAAAAAGCATAACCTAATCCTTTCTCCACATGATATTTGCATGTTCATTGGAACGGGTAAAATATGATGACAATTTTGATAGAGAATTTCAAAGAGGGAAAGAATAAGAAAATAGACAATGAAGGAAGAAGACTAACAACAATCGTTGATAATTGATCGAGCCTCGCTGCTCCCACAATCGCTGGGCTCCACGGTGGGAGACGTGCACATTTCTTTGAAAGCTCCGCCTTCAACATCGATTTCTCCATATTTTCTAGCACACGAACCGCCACACCCAAAATCCAAAAACAGAGAGTATTCTATGCATTTTATGAAAACCCAATAAGATTTTCGTCTAAATGATGAGTGGAAGTGGGAGGAGATTTTCGTCCGAAATAAAAAAAAAGCTATTACAAGAGCCATTGAATAGGCATTCAGTGCCCAACCCTCTGAATGGTTATGCAGCATTTACGCGTAATAGAGCCCGCACGGAATAGCTATTCAACGGTCAAATTTCAACCAAACAAACGGGTCACTGTAGCGCGTGGAATAGGGGTGAAATGGAATGGCCATTCCGTCGAACCAAACATGCTGTAAATGTAACGCCCCCACACCCGAGACCATCGTCGGAGTCGAGCTTGAGGGGTTACCGAACATAATTTATCAAATTAAGAACTTCAAACCATTTGCTTCTACATTCACAGCTTTCTAGTTACCCGCGTCATAGTTACAAGAAAAATCATATCTTGAGTTACAAAACTCAAAATCAAGATCCAAAAATTTTCCCCAAATCTAGACTCACATATCTATTTAATAATTTTTTTCTATAATTTTTGGTTGGGCCTATTAGTACAGTTTATTAATTAAATTCTCCCCTATTTCAGGGTTCAACTACTCTGAACTCTGTGTATTACGAATTAGATATCTCTCTATAAAAAATTTAAATAACTATGAGATTTGTTTCTCTTAAAACTAGACTCGATAAGGAATCTCTACATATAAAGAAAAACTTATAATTATTTTTTAAAATTTATTATAAATTTTTAAAATCAGAATAGGGGATCCTGAAATCACTCTCGCCCTGTTTCACAAAAGTTTATATATCTCATAAAATATAATTTATATGCCTGTTTTGTTCAATCCACATGAAAATAGACTCATTAAGCTTCAATTTCATAACTTACTCATTATTTATTTCCATTTATACTATTTTTAGTGATTTTTCAAATTCATGTCATTACTGCAGCAATATTCTGTTTTAAGGCAAGTTTCATCTTTCCATGAATTTTTATGAACTAGATAACCTATTAAACTTCCATGATATCACGCATGATCTAAATTAGCCATCACCATGACTTATCAATATCAAACATTTTCTCAACCAAACATGGCCATATCATAAAATTATTTACACAAAATAGGTATATTGCTATACATGCCATACTTAAGTAGTTGTACAAGCCATTTACCAAGATAAAAGTCCTTTGGATAGTGTGATCAAACTTTCGACCTGTCCCGATTCCTGAGCTGGCTTGTTCAAAACTATAGTGAATGAAAAGGAAGGAGTAAGCATAAATGCTTAGTAAGTTCATATGCAAATAACAAGTAACATAACAATACAATCATACCAAACAAACTTAACATGGTATCACCAAAACATTTATCACACTTCTAAATATCATTCATCATCTTACGATCTTATCGTCGTTGTATCTATTTACAACCCAAGCGTTAAGAACATACCTATCCAAAGTGTCCATTTCACAACACTTACCCAAAACGTCATTTATATCTCAAGTGCTCTTCCATTAAACTAGAAATTTCACCCGTTGAACACATCGGAATATAACTCGGATACATGGATAATTTGCACATAAGTGCCACATATGTAATCAAGAAATCATGTAACCCGCCCCTAAGTGAACTCAGACTCAACTCAACGAGCTCGGGCATTTGCATCCAGAAATGAACTCGGACTCAACTCAACGAGTTCGGATGCCTAGTTACATCTCACGAACTCGGACTCAACTCAACGAGTTCGGACATTTGCATCCATAAGTGAACTCGGACTCAACTCAACGAGTTCAGATGCTCAACCATCCTAGTGACATGTCACTTGTATCCTAATCTATTCCTAAGGTTCAAACGGGCTTTTTCCCTTGATCTCACATTTGCCGTCTTCCATGGAATATCGGAACCGATACTCGGTAGCAATTCATATTTATCAAGTAGTAAACATAATTTGCATATTACTCAACATTAACCACAAAGCATAATATTTCACGATTAAAAATCAGCATATCATATAATTAACATCAATAACTTAAAAATAACAATTATGCTACATTATTTACACATGAACTTACCTTGGTACCAAAATATAAAGATTTTGCAATTTAGTCCACAATCTTTTCTTTTCCTCGATCGCGACTTGAATCTCATTTCTCTTGATCTATAATACCAAATTAATCTTATTTAATACATACATTCATCAAAACAACATTTAATACGAACTTTGAAAAAATTACACTTTTGCCCCTAAACTTTTGCATAATTACACTTTTGCCCCTAGGCTCGGGAGTTAAACTTTATTCCTTATTCTTATGTTTTATAACATGCTGATCACTTTTCCCTTCTTTGGCAACATCAAATTCTCACTCTAACATATACTTGTGACTATTAGGTATTTTTACCGATTAAGCCTTTTTACTCGTTTTCACTCAAAACTGAGTAGCACAAGTTGTCTAACATAATTTAAAACGCTAGGTTGAATTATTGCTAGCATAAGCTTAATCGAGCTTCCGGGATTCCAAAAACGTAAAGAACATTAAAAACGGGGCTTGGAATCACTTACTATGGAGCTTGAAAGTTGAAGAAACCCTAGCTATAGAGAGAGGGAGAATTCGGCAGCAACTAAGGAGGATGATGACCAATTTTTGTGTTATTTTTACCATTTTATTTCATTTAATATCCAAATAACCAAAATGCCCCTCCTTACTAAGCTTTCAAAAATTCCTTCCATGTCCTAATTTTTTCCATGAACTTAAAATTGGTCAAATTGCTATTTAAGACCTCCTAATTAATATTTCAATGCAATTTCATACTAAAAGCTTCTAGAATGAAAATTTTGCAACTTATTCGATTTAGTCCCTACTTTCAATTTAAACACTTTAGGCATAGAATTTCATCACAAAATTTTCACACAACCATGCTGTAACATCCTAAATTTGGGGCCTAGAAGAGTTGGGTTTTGAGTCTGGGATTCGAATAGAAGAAAACCTGAATAATTAGGAAGTTTTAAATATTATCGTTCAGAAAAAAATTATTTTATTAAATTACCACTAGAAAATTTTTACTGTATTTATTATTACGGATATTTTAAATTTTTATGAAATTTTAATTAGTATTATTATTATTAGAAAATATTATCTTGTATGTATGTTTGAAAATTTTTATGAAAATTATTATTATGTAATTGTATTATTGATATTTGAAATTTTATTATTAGATATATTTATAAAATTATTATTATTATCGGAAAGGAAAAAAATATTAGTTGTAATGCCTTGATTTTCGGATTTTTTTGGGTTTTTGTGATTTTTAGTAAATCTTGAAATTTTCATGTTCTAAATATTGGAATTATGTTTAAATGTGTTAGTAGACCTTTAGAAGGCCCAAGACTAAGCTAAACACGGTAAAATATCAAGGTGGGATTTTTAAGTGAATAGGAAATTTGGTTAAGTGGGCTTTTAAGAAGAACTGCGTAAGTTATGACACAAATGAGCCTTTGGTAAAGTGGCTAAGTGACGCCACTAGGGAGCTATGAAGGTGGCGTGTAAGTGTTGGGGGAAGACCTGGGTTCGATTCCCTTTGTTGGCAAATAGATGCATTTATTTTTTAGTGCAGGAGGGGTAAGTGTTGGAGTTCAGGTGGATTCTGCTAGAGGAGAGTTGGATCAGTTTAACTGCTTGGATTAAGGAGTGATAAGGGGAGAGATTTAAGGGATTGGGATGAGGCTAGGAGTTAGCCGAATGGGGGGAATTGAAGAGGGAAAATCGGCAGGGGGGTTATGAGGGTAGTATTTCGGCACTTAGGGTATTGTTGGTGCCGTTTTCTTCTGCTTTTACACCTTAGGATTGTTCTTTTCTCTCTTTTTCCTCTCTAACCGAAACTACCACCTCCCCTATTCTTCTTCTTCTATTTTTTTCTTCTTCAAACTATTCATCATACCTACTATTCATCAACACTTTGTCGAATCCATAAAAGCCGAAACTCGTGATCACCGCCAGCCGATTTCTTCAAAGCCGTGTTCTCCTATGTTCTTTTGCTTTTATTAATTTACAAATTATCTTTTCTTAATCTCGGATTCTGACCGCAATTCTACTTCAAGGTTGTAGCCCGCATTATCATCTCCTTCATCACACAAAAGCCGAAAAACCATAGAATTGGGGGCTTATAGTCAAACTTCGAACTCCGGAGTCGAAGTTTTACCATCGCTTGAAAGATAAATCGCACTGATTGCGTGGAGATCAAAAAGGAGTAAGGGTAAGTGTTCATCATCTCGATCTGGTTATATTTTACAAAGTTAGGAAAAGTCAAGTCCCTAAAATATAGAGAGGTGTCGAATTGGGCATGCGGCTCTAAAGGTTTTTAACTGACGTTTTCTGTCAATGATTAGTGTCTTCTTAAGTGTTGGATTAAAGGCATGGTTTATTGGAGCAATCAGATTCGGAGCTAGCTATCGATTTTGGCAAAAAGGTAAGGTTTCGAAGGCTTTTTAGGGATATGGTTCGATCATAGATAAGTAAGTTTTGGGGGTTTAGTGATTATGGTTTGTAAATAAGAACTATGCTAATCAATTGTAGGACATCGGAAGTGATCTCAGTAGCAGTCGTCGCGAATCAGGTGTGTACCGAACACCCTTTCTTAGTTCAATTCGGCAAAAGTTTAAATGCCAAATTCGCATTTCATGGTCATGTAAGTATGTGAATGCTCTCAAGTCATAGAGGAATTGTTAGATCTGCACCGCAAGGTGGTAAGCATGTTCGTCTGATGCTTTAGCGTATTTCGAAAAAAGGGGCTTGATGGGCCAAAACTGGGCCCAATGGGCTTACGGACCAATATGGGTAAGAGATGGGCAAATTAGCCTGTTAGGTAGATGGTGGAATCAAATTGCATAAAACTGATAAAAATTACTGAATTAGCTTGTGCAGTAGCGTAGATCACGAAATTACCCCTAAAGAGCAAAATTACCGAAATTATCCCTAAAGAGCAAAATTACCGATATACCCCTAGGGTTTTAAATTGGCTGAACTGCATGATTGATCAATGTTGTATTTTACATGATATGCTTTTATTAATATCTGTTGCATGGGGTTGGGGTATTAATGGAGGAAGTACTGAAAGTGGTTCATCCACGATTGGAGGCTTTGCCTCAATCGATCGAAATTTGAGCAGCTTTTGCCGCAACTGTGTGTGTAGGGTTTGGGTGGGTTGAGATATTCCCACATGGTGTGTAGGGTTGGTACAGGCGGTGTAGTGGTTGGTGGGTTGAGTAGTCTCCCGGATGGGCTTGCATTCATTATTACTGTTGATACTCATGTTATGAACGGGCCTATGGGCCACACTGTTATGTAAAAGGGCTAAGGCCTTGCTATCAGATTCGAAAAGGGCTTGACCATCTGTAATTGTTATCTGAATTGGGCTCAGCCCAATGGGCTCGAGCTGAATTGGGCTTTGGATGGGTTTCAGATACACCGAGTTTTCCCAAACTCACCCCTTCCTCTTCCATCCTTGCGTGAGCCCTAGAATTGGTGGACTTGGGAGTCGGGATTCAGAGTGGCCATGAAGATTGATTGCTGATTTTAAATAAGTTTAATATTTATTTTGGATTATTTTTATTATGCTTAAAGTTGTAATAAGGTCGCTCTTTTTAATTACTTATATTTTGGGGATTATTAAACTGCTAGCACTAGGGTTCGCTTTTATAAAATCTACTTGTTTTTAAAAGATCACGATGACGCGCAAAGTTTCCGCAAAGTAAATGTTTTCCCAAGAAAAATAAATATTTTAAGCAAACGATTTGCAACCTTAATCATTTTCTTAAGCTGGTCATAATCAAACGGTTTTCTCAAAATTATACGAGATGATAGAGTGTGGCAATGGCGGTGTGCATGTCTAGGATTGGATCCGAAGAGAGCTTGGTACTTAAGCAGTCCGACGGACTCACCTCCTCTTCTTCCTAGTTTCCTACCTGGTGCGCAGCTTCCATTCACTTTAACTTACTTTCAAAAGTGTCTTTTACAACACCAACTCAGCTTTTCCAAACTAAGTGTTTTGAATGCATCAATGTGGCGCATCAGATCCGGTCATAACATCCAGGCCGGGTTTGGGGTGTTACACATGCAATCATATCATAATCATCAAAATAATTATAAAATAATTATTTCTATCTCGGATTTGTGGTCACGAAACCACTATTCCGATTAAGCCCTAATTCAGGATATTACAATACCTCTGATAACTATACCTCTGTACTTTAATTATCAAGCCTGAACTCGTAATCAACATAAACATATTCATAATAAGAAGAAACCATTTTCATCAATAGAGCATTTTCTGCTAATGTCTAATGGCTGATACTTTGAATAATAATTTATTAATAAAATCTAAGAACATGGAGCTACACAGAATTCCTGGTAACCACATCTCATGTAGAACAGTTAAGGTTTCAATAGCATCTCAAAAAATTTACAAAAGGAAAGGATAATACTGACAAGCACTGGGAACAACTATGACAGAAGCCATAAAATTTTCCTTTACTTTCATTGAGCAATAGTTAACAATACATATCACTAACATCATACAGATCTTACTATCAACTTTCCATCTACACGCTGAAGTAGAAAATTGGAATAGATAGAAGCTCAAACGAACTATAATGCTTTCATCTGTTTATAAATTTAACTAACATTCTCATACTGCAGGAATTGCATCTATGATCTTGCATATATTTTTATATATATCTGAAAGTTAATGTACACATATAATAGTCGAAAAAGATTTTTCTATAATTTCTCAACTATAAACTCTACATTCAACTATTAATACGGCTCAATTGTTATTCCTCTGTCTAATTCTATCATTATTATATCCCATTCACAGTTGGAATTTATTCGGAAGAAAATCTAGCAATCATATACCTTACACATCATACTTGAATGAGTGCATTAGCTGAGCCTGACCTTTCTTTTACTGTGACATTTTAGTTATTCGGATGATTTTATTATTAACCTAGCATCCATTCTGCAACTGTGTTCATTTGCTAAATCATTCTTGACTTTGATTACATCATCAATAATCTGTCATTGTACTCTTTAGTTTTCCACTTTAGTCTATTCAATATGAATTTCATGAAATCTCATTCTGAATTGCCTTGCTGATAAGGGGGGTGAGGTTGTAACACCTCTGACTTACCTCTTGTATACTCATGCATATAACTTACACTCATCATATTAAAATATTATCACAATTATACAATTTGCTTCAAGCAACTTAACATGCATGTTCATAATACAATGACTTCATGATCATCTTATGCAAATTAGTGCACTTATACATGCATTCATAAATCTTGAGTAAAATTACTCATAGCATTCACTTAACTTCTCTAGTTATACATATAGCATCATACAAATGCCAATTTAACACGAACACTTATCTCAATATAAACTTTCCTTTCATCTTATCTCGTCTTTCATATTTCTCAAACAATTCTTATTCACAATTTATTCATTATCACATAAATATCATGAACCATTATTCTTACATTTTATGAGCCTCAACTCATCATAAACATACTGTCTGTACTATAAAACTTAGCTCGGCTGGAGTGCGCATCTGTCTGGCAAAACATTTTATATCTGGGTCGGGAGTCGTCACACTATGATAGTTCAATATGCCATGTATAGATAGACTCTTACTCATACTGGATATTTTGAGAACCGATTAAACCTTTGCTCTAATACCAATAAATGTAACACCCCTTACCTGAGACCATCGCTGGAGTCGAGCACAATGTGTTACTAGACTTAACTTGCTAATTCGGGGCAAAAAATTTACTTTTAAAATTAATTTATTTACATTCCTTCACTATGTCCCTAAAAAGAGCCCTCGAGACCCTAAAACATGCAATTGAAATGGTTCGGGACCAAACCAGGAACTTTAAAAATTTTCTGAATACTTAGACAAATCAAAACAATTTATTTCATTATTGCTTATAAAACTACCCACCTACGTCATTGTCACTAAATAAATCATAACTTAAGTCAAAAAACTCAAAATTTAAATTCGTGAATTTTCCATGAAACTAGACTCATATATCTTCTTATAAATATTTTTTCCAGAATTTTTGGTCCAGCCAATTAGTACAGTTTATTAGTTAAATTTTCCCCTATTGCACTACTCGACTACTCTGACCTCTCCTCACTACAAATCAATTTTCTCCCTGTACAGAATTCAAATAACCATGCTGTTTGTTTCTTTTAAAAATAGATTCAATAAGGAATCTATAAATATAAACTATATCTCCTAATTCTTTTTGTACAATGCTTGGTGAATTTATAAAATTAGAACAGGGGATTCAGAAATCGTTCTGACCCTATCTCACTAAAATTCAAATATCTCGTAATATACACTTCTTTTGCTTACTCTGTTTCTTTCATATGAAAATAAACAAAATAAGCTTTAATTATATATCTCATTCATCACCTAATTCCATTTATACTATTCTTGGTGATTTTTCAAGATCATGTCACTACTGCTGTTAAATATTGTTTTAATGCTAATTTCATTTTTTCATGATTTCTTTGTATTAACTACCATTTAGGCATACATAAAACCAAAACATGTTTTTCATTAGCCATTTCAATAGCTAATAATTATCAAATATTTGAATACCATTCTTTAGCCATATCATAAGGACATACACACAAAATGGCTAAGTCCCTATACATGCCATAAACTAGAATGTTTATAAACAAAGATACCCATTTGGTAACATGATAGTCGATAGTGTGAAGTGATCTCCGACGACCTCCAACCCGAGCTTGCTTTTAAGTACTCTAAAACATGGGAAAGTGAAAGAATTAAGCTTATAAATCTTAGTAAGTTCACTTGTAAAATAATAAGCATTAGCAATCAATTTAGCTTACTACTATGCTATCATAATTTGCTTAAATAATGTTTAGTTCTTACTTTCCCATCTTACTCATTGGTAATGTTACCAAAGGCTCAGAATACAAAAGGCACCTTACTTAATTGCTTGCTTACATACCTACAACATCTCACTTAGCACATGAGTACTCTTTCATAATATAGGCATCTTGCCAATCATGTTATAAAGTGTCACAAGCATAACTGAAAACTCATCACTTACTTAATACTTGATAATCTCAATTACTTACAATCTCAACATTAAATAAGCCTTAAATGCATACATGTACTCTTTATTCGTGTTCTCACCTTGTCGTTTCTTTGACTTACTCTTTGGATTACTCGGGAACCTTTTCCTTTTTGAACATACCATTGACATGTCTTGACATGGTCTTATGTGGTATCCTTGCCTTATGAACTCACCAATGTCATGCATTGGCATAGTCTTACATGGGACCTTTGCCTTATAGTAACTCATCAATGCCATGTCTTGACATGGTCTTACATGATTTCCTTTCCTTATAGAACTTATCAATGCCCTGCCTTGGCATGGTCTTACATGATATCCTTATCTTACCAAATGCCATGTTCCAAACATGGTCTTACATGGTATCCTTGTCTTACCAAATTCTATGATCCAAACATGGTCTTACATGGTATCCTTGTCTTAATGCCAATGTCACATCTTGATGTGGTCTTACATGTAGTCTTTAATCAATGCCGATGCCATGTCTAGACATGATTTTACACGGAATCCTTGCCTTACCAATGCCATGTCTTGACATGGTCTTACATGGTATCCTTAACCATCAATTCCTCCTTAAATGCCATGTTATGAACATGGGCTTTTCAGTCAATTCTTCCTTAATTGCGATGGTACAACCATGGACTTTGATATATCAATGCCTTGTCCAGTCATAGCTGAAACATGCTCAAAATCTCAAGGTTAGTTGCATAGCACAATAATAACAATACTAATAACAATAATTGCATAATAATAAAATGCTACTCAACTTACATACTTACATTCTCAATCTCATCATATCATCAACTTAACTTATTCTCATCAAACTATGGTAGTCAATACTTTCTTGTTATCAGACAAAGCCATAATACAAAATATGCTCTTACATGTAAATTATACAAGTTCTCTTTCCAATATCAAATTATTATCGAACATTAATCATTAAATCTGAAACTCAATACTAAAGTATTTATGGCCAGAATATCAATTTATCATTCAAATATGCATAATTAAATGCTTATTAAACATATGAATTTACCTCGATACCAAAATGACTGTTTTACCAACTTTCCCGATTTTCAGTTTTTCTCCCGTTCTAGGTCCAAATCTCACTTTTCAGGATCTAAAACATCATATTTCACTTATTTAATTAATTTACTATTCAAAACATTCCCTAACTCAAACTTTGGAAAAATTACAATTTTGCCCTTAAACCAATGTAGAATTACGATTTTTCCCCTAGGCTCAGAAATTAAAATTTATCCACTTTTCTTATGTTTTATGACATGCCGAACATTTTTCCCTTCTATGGAAACATCAAATTCCCAATTTATCATGTACTTATGAACATTAGGTATTTTTACCGATTATGTCGTTTTACTCGTTTTCACTTAAAATAGCTTTGCAAAAGTTGTTTAACATAATTTCAAGCTTCATATTCTACCGTAAAACATAAAAATAAACACATTTAACCTATGGGTATTTTTCCAAATATGAACCCGAGCATGAATTATTGCTAGAATAAACTAAATCAAGTTATCGGGACTCAAAAAACGTAAAGAACATTAAAAACGAGGATAGAACAGACTTACTATTGAGGTTGGAAAGCTTGGAAGCCCTAACCATGGCTTTGCCCATGCTATATCCGGCCCCCATGAAGAAGATGGACCAATTTTGGCTTTATTTTCCCTTTTTAATTCTTTTAATTACTAAATGACCAAAATGCCTTTAAAGGCTTTTCTTTCAAATTTGTCCTATTCTTGCCCATTTTTGTCTAACTTAAAAATAATGGTCTAATTACTAAATAAGGATCTCCACTTTAAGAACCCATTTCAATTAAATCCCCTTTATTATCTAGAACACACATTTTGCTAATTTTACAATTCAGTCATAATTATCAAATTAGGCACTTATACATAAAATTTCTTCACGAAATTTTCACACAATTATTCAATCAATGAATAAACCTTAAAAATTAATCGGAATAAAATTTTTTTTGACCTCAAATTCGTGGTTTTGCAACCACTATAATGTTTAGGCCTTATTTCGGGATGTTATAGGATTAAATTGTAAAAATGTGAAAGTTTAGGGACTAATGTGCAATTTTTTTTAAATGTGTGTTATGGACTAAATTGAAAGAATATGTGATTGAATAAGTTAATTTTGAATATATTTAGATCAAGAAAAGTGGAATCTGAAATTAGATCGAGGGAAATAAAAGATTGTCGAGTAATTGATTCATTTCGCCATTTTCATACTCAAGGTAAGTTTGTATGTAACGAGCTCTATTATAGTCATATTTAAATGTTTTTATATTGTATAAATTATAAATTTTAGAGTATGAACTTGTTCGACCATGATTCGACAATGATTTCACTATGAATTGGTATTGGAAATTCCCGATTGAACCTTAGGAATAGTCTAGGATATTAATGACATGTCATTAAGATAATAAGTTGGCTTCGAGCCATGATATCGAAACTTCGAGTGTGAGTTATACCTTGATTTGGCTACGAGCCATGGTATAGGTACTCCAGGATAAGTTACCTTGATTTGGCTATGGGTCATGGTATAGGTACTTAACGATTGAGATCCTTAAATATCCGACTTCTATTCTGAATGGTTCAATGGGAAAATTGAAAGATGTAGATTAGAATGAGATTGGTACTAGTTAGTACAAGTACATATGTAAATTTTATAAACATTGAATCCATGAAATGAATGAATTTTTGGTAAGCTATTGAATGAATGATTGAATGGTTTAAGATTTAATGTATTTGTATTATTTTGCATTTATGTTGATCGAATTGTGAACGAATGGTGAAGTTGCTCATTAAGTTAATACTAACTTACAAAGTTGTGTAGCTTACTTTGTGGTATTTTCCTATGTTTTATAGAGAATCAAGGCTAGCTCAGATCTAGAAGTCATCAGGAATATCATCACACTATCGAACATCTATTTTGGGTACCAATGATTTCAATATTTTGATATATGGCATGTATAGGTTTGAGTTATTTTGGTATGTTTGATGAATATGTATTTTAGCCATTTGAGTTGGCATAAGATGATGAACTTGATAATGCTTATAAATGTGCAAATAGTTCTACTTTTAATGTTTGGTAATAGACCTATAATGATTGAATGAGATTGAAGTGGTTATGTATGTTTGGATTGGTTTTGCTAAATGAATTATACTTGTGAATTATGCTTAGTACAGCGAGTTAAATTGTTTTGTATTTGAATAGGTAAATGGTATGGATTTGAGTATTGAATTTAGTTGAAATGGATATGGTATGATTATGTATTGGTTGATGACTTTTGGGTGCATAATTGTGTCTTAAAATGATAACATATGTGCTTGTGTAGGTATGTGCAAAAAGGGTGGCAAATTGGCTTTACAAATGGCCTATTTTTGTCCACACGGGCAGAGACACGAGCATGTGTCTCAACCGTGTACAACACACGGTTAGGTTACACGGTCGTGTGTCCCTTGGTGTTGAAATTGATTTGAAGTCAGTATGCTCCACATGGTCTCACACACGGGTGTGTGACTGGCCGTGTGGTATAAGTCAGTATGCCACCTTAAATGGCACACAGCCCAGCACACGGGCTTGTGCTAGCATTTCGTAAGGCACACAAGCTAGACACATGGGTGTGTGGTCAGCTGTGTGACCCAAGTCAGTATACTCTCTAGTTTTCACACGGTCTAGCACATGGGCGTGTCCTCGGCCATGTGATACAAGTCAGTATGTTTGCCCTATCCACACGGCCTAAGACACGGGCGTGTCTACTAGCCGTGTGAGGCACACGAGCGTGTGACTTCTGTTTACATGAAAAATTTCTAAGCTTTTTGAAATTATTATATGTTGTCGGTTTAGTCCCGAACCATTTCTAAAGCATGTTTAAGGCCTCATAGGTCTTTATAAGGGACAATGTGGTTGTATAAAATGAGGTATGAGAATGAATAATATATGTTGTGTATTGATCGATAATACCTCGTAACCCTATTTCGGCAACAGATATGGGTTAGGGGTGTTATAGTCTGCCGATGAAATGCAGTATTAAAGTTTAACCTCGTACCCAGAGCTTCTTGTAATTTCTTCTAATTTTGCGATGTAAACCTCGAATCTTTATTTGAAATAATCGAAACTGGCATCCCATGCAATCTAAGGATCTTATAAATGTATAATTCAGCCAATTTATCAAGCGACTAGTGTCATGGGTTGCGGAGGGAAACTTGCAACCATGACGGACTTGTACGATTTATCGCTTTTTAATAAGGTCATTTGGCCCAATCAGACCGGCCTGCTGCTTGAAGAGATTAAAGGCCCATCTACAAGTTAGACAAATATGGAAACATGATCTTTTAAGATATTATTTTATATTCTTAAAGATTTGGTGGTAGGTGGCCTTTAATCTTAGCCATTGATATACTTGATTTTGTACCGTTGGATGTGGAGAGGCTCAACTATAAATAAGAGACCTCTTCCCTCATTGTAAATCACTTGAGTTTTGAGAAATAAGAAATCTTGAGAGCATTCACTCAAATCTCTCTCTCTCTCTTGAGTTCTTATTTTCTTTGGCTTGTTCTTGTCTCGTTCTTCTTTCATATTGTTTGGCCTCGAGTTGCCTTCGCTTGAGTTGTGTTTTGGGAAGAATTCTGTTGAATCCTTCTTTTGTGGAAGTTAGGCTGACTTAGGCGTTTTTGGAGTAAGAAACTGCCTAAGGCCGCACGGATTGTGAGGCAAGAATCCTAAGTCCGTGACAGTTGGTATCAGAGCTAGCATTCGGAGGCACCGTTGGACGATGTCGAAAGAAGCTACTGAGAATATTGATGGAATGGAGACTCGTGGGAGGGCTAGGAAAGCTAGCCGTTCAAGGGACATACTGTCGGCTTTGGAAGATCGAGTTGTCACTCTTGAAGCATCCATGGGGGATGTCAAGGAGAGGGTTGATGATATCGATGATAAAGTCCATGATGGGTTGCAGTCTATGCAAGAGCAACTCAAAGAGTATGTATTGGACAACATTGAGAAGATGACGAGTAGGGATGATGCCATCGAGACTATGATGGTTGATAAGACTGATGCCATGGAGGCTATGTTGACGGCCTTGAAAGAGGAGATTGCGGAGCTCAAGGGTGAACTCACAATCTACAAGGCTGCTTTGGGCAATGGAGGGTTGGCTGCTGTCACACCCAAGCCTAGCGTAGATGTTCCCAAGCCAAAGGAGTTTAAGGGAACAAGGTCCGCAAGAGAAGTGGACAATTTCCTGTGGGGAGTCGAGCAATACTTTCGTGCCAAGGGCATTGCTGATGATGCTACTAAGGTAATTACTGCTGCTATGTATCTTACTGACATTGCCTTATTGTGGTGGCGTCGTAGGTCCACCGATGTGAGACGCGGTGGGACAGAAATTGGAACTTGGAAGGAGTTTCAATATGAGTTTAAAGCGCAGTTTTACCCTGAGTATGCCGAGGAGGAAGCTCGAGCAAAGTTGCGACGGCTTTCGCAACAAGGCACTGTGAGGGAGTATGTGCAGGAGTTTAGCGAACTCATGCTTCAAATTTCTGATATGGGTGAGAAAGAGGCATTCTTTTCCTTCATGGATGGGTTGAAACCATGGGCGAAGCAAGAGTTGCAACGCCGAGGAGTTCAAGAACTTACCAAGGCCATGTCTGTAGCAGAATCGTTGGCTGAATTTGGTGGGAAGAAAGACAGGCATGAGTCTTTTAAGCCCAAGTCCCAGCCAAGGGGGAATAGTGGGGGAGACAAAGAAAGGCCCCCTAGAAATGACGACGGCAAGAAGCCTTGGGATAAAAGAAAGAGTGGGCCTATAAGGTGCTTTCATTGTGATGGACCACACATGATTAAGGATTGTCCAAAGAAGGCGGCGCTCTCCGCTGTGGAATCAAAAGTGGAGTCCGATGAGGAGGATAACAATCTTGGTTCAATACTAGGGGGTGTTGAAGACAAGATGTGTCATGGACTGATGTTTGCAAAAATCATGGTAGCTGGCAAAAAGTTGAATGCACTTGTCGACACACAAAAGGCCTCGATTTATTCATGTCCGAAGGGGTCATGATAAACTTGGCCTCAAGATTGAAAATGAGCCGGGTCGAATTAAGACGGTAAATTCGGAAAGTGTTCCAATCAAGGGGGTTGCAAAGGGAGTAAAACTTCAATTCGGCGATTGGAATGGTACGGCACCCATCAAGGTAATACCACTTGATGACTATGATTTTGTAGTTGGATTGAGTTTTCTTGATCAAGTTAATGCGATGATCTTTCCTTCTGGTAATTTCATGGTGATTTCGGATTCGAACCATCAATGTATGGTGAGATTGACAAGAAAGGGGAGCCTGGAAGAGAAAACATTGTCTGCAATCCAATTTGCTAAGGGAGTACGTAGAGATGAAGTCTCCTACTTAGCCACCTTGAAGATTGAGGAAACCGGCAAGACCGTGGGTGAGATCCCTAAGGAAGTGGGCCAAGTATTACAATCCTTTCGAGACGTGATGCCTACAAAGTTGCCAAAGAATTTGCCACCCAAGAGGGAGGTGGATCATAAGATCGAATTGGTGTCCAATATGGTGCCGCCAGCTAGGGCCCCATACCGTATGTCCCCACCAGAATTGGAGGAATTACGTAAACAGTTAAAGGAGCTTTTAGATGCGGGATTTATTAGGCCATCTAAATCTCCGTATGGCGCACCGGTGCTATTTCAAAAGAAACATGATGGGTCATTACGGATGTGTATTGATTATCGGGCCTTAAACAAGATCACTGTGAGGAATAGGTACCCTATTCCCCTCATTGCAGACTTGTTCGACCAGCTTGGTAGTGCGAAATGGTTTTCCAAGTTAGACTTGAGATCGGGGTACCATCAAGTTCGGATAGCCAAAGGAGACGAGCCGAAGACAGCTTGTGTGACACGGTATGGCTCATATGAGTTTTTAGTGATGCCATTCGGACTCACGAATGCCCCAGCTACATTCTGCACCTTGATGAATAAGGTACTTCAACCTTTCCTTGATCGTTTCGTGGTTGTTTACCTTGACGATATTGTGGTGTACAGTAAATCACTCGATGAACATGTGGAACATTTGAGGGAGGTGTTCCAAACTTTGAGGGAAAATGAGTTGTTCGTCAAAGAGGAGAAATGTACTTTTGCTCAACGAGAGGTGCCATTTTTAGGCCATATTGTGGGAGGTGGCATGATCCGGATGGATGAAAACAAGGTTCGAGCCATTGCCGAATGGGAGGCTCCAACCAAGGTGACAGAGTTGAGATCTTTTCTTGGGTTGACAAACTACTATAGACGCTTTATCGAAGGCTACTCTAGAATTACCGCACCCTTGACGGATATGTTGAAAAAGGGTAAGGTATGGGATTGGAACCCACAGTGTGAGAGGGCCTTCAATCAATTGAAACAAGTAATGACAAGTGAGCCCGTACTTGCATTACCAGATTATTCGAAACCTTATGAAGTACGCACAGATGCGTCAGATTATGCCATTGGGGGAGTACTGATGCAAGAAGGTCATCCCATTGCTTTCGAAAGTCGAAAGCTTAATGAGACAGAGCGGAGATATACAGTCCAAGAGAAGGAAATGACCGCCGTGGTACATTGCTTGCGCACATGGAGGCATTACTTACTTGGTTCTAGGTTCGTGGTCCTTACCGATAATGTTGCCAACAGTTATTTTCTAACCCAGAAAAAGTTGTCTCCCAAACAGGCTCGTTGGCAGGTTTTTCTAGCGGAGTTTGATTTCACAATGGAATACAAGCCAGGAAGTGCCAACATGGTGGCTGATGCACTTAGTCGAAAGATGGAATTCGCGGCCATCAGTCAACCCGACGGGTCCCTATTGGAACGCATTCAAGAAGGGTTGTCCCATGACCCCACAGCCAAAAACTTGATTGAGCTGGCTAAGGAGGGGAGAACAAGGAGATTTTGGCTTGATGGGGAATTACTATACACCCATGGGCACCGCCTCTATGTGCCTCATTATGGGAAATTGCGCAAGGAAGTCCTGAAAGAATGCCATGACTCACGATGGGCGGGCCATCCAGGAATGCACCGTACCTTAGCCCTTTTGGAGGATCGATACTATTGGCCTCACATGGGTGAGGATGTGGAGACCTATGTGAAGACTTGTCTAGTGTGCCAACAAGACAAGGTTGAGTTAAAGAGTCCCACGGCTTGCTACAACCCTTGCCCATTCCGTAAAGGCCATGGGAGAGTGTATCCATGGATTTTATTGTGGGTTTGCCTAAGTCTGACGGATTTGCAAGTATTCTTGTTGTGGTAGACAGGTTTTCAAAGTATGCGACATTTATTCCTGCTACCAAGGAGTGCCATCTTGAGGAGGCACTGCTTATTTCTTAGACATGTGGTAAAATATTGGGGAGTACCACTGTCATCATCGATGATCGAGATGGGAGATTTACTGGCAGATTTTGGATGAGCTATTCAAGTCAATGGGCTCAGACTTGAACTTCTCCACAAGCATGCATCCACAAACTGATGGGCAAACTGAACGAGTGAATGCATTGTTGGAGACCTATCTTCGACACTATGTGAGTGCCACGCAAAGGGATTGGCCCAAGTTGTTAGATGTTGCCCAATTTTCATACAACTTGCAACGAAGTGGGGCAACGAACCAAAGTCCGTTCGAGATAGTGACGGGCCAACAGCCACTCACACCCAACGCTGTTGCGACCCATTATACAGGCCAAACTCGCTGCGTATCGATTTGCGAAGGATTGGCAAGAAAAGAATGACTTGGCTAGGGCTTGTTTACACAAAGCAAGTAAGCGCAACAAGAAGTGGGCCGATCAGAATCGAAGGGATGTGCGATTCTGTGGGGACTCGGTCCTTGCCAAACTACACTTGATGTTGCGATATACGGTTTGCACAAGGGGCAAAAGCGAAGGTATGAGGGGCGTTTAAAGTCTTGAAGAGGGTAGGCAAGGTGGCCTACAAACTTGAGTTGCCCCAAAGTTGAAGCTCCACCCAGTGTTCCATGTAAGTATGCTCAAGCCATACCATAGGGATCAAGAGGATCCAAATCGAGGCAAGTCAGAACGAGCACCAATGGGGGTAAAAGTCTCTTATGATCGAGAAGTTGAAAACATTGAGGCAGATCGGTGGTGAGACAAAGGTATCATCGGCCACGACATGAATACTTGGTACGATGGAAAGGACTACCTGACAGTGAAGCAAGTTGGGAACCTGCTGAGGCATTGTGGCAATTTCAAGAGAAGATAGCCCAGTTCCACGAGGGGGACGCGACGAGGGCGTCGCTAGAACAAGTGGGGGAGAATGTCATGGGTTGCGGAGGGAAACTTGCAACCATGACGGACTTGTACGATTTATCGCTTTTTAATAAGGTCATTTGGCCCAATCGACCGCTTCTTTGCTTGAAGAGATTAAAGGCCCATCTACAAGTTAGACAAATATGGAAACATGATCTTTAAGATATTATTTTATATTCTTAAAGATTTGGTGGTAGGTGGCCTTTAATCTTAGCCATTGATATACTTGATTTTGTACCGTTGGATGTGGAGAGGCTCAACTATAAATAAGAGACCTCTTCCCTCATTGTAAATCACTTGAGTTTTGAGAAATAAGAAATCTTGAGAGCATTCACTCAAATCTCTCTCTCTCTCTTGAGTTCTTATTTTCTTTGGCTTGTTCTTGTCTCGTTCTTCTTTCATATTGTTTGGCCTCGAGTTGCCTTCGCTTGAGTTGTGTTTTGGGAAGAATTCTGTTGAATCCTTCTTTTGTGGAAGTTAGGCTGACTTAGGCGTTTTTGGAGTAAGAAACTGCCTAAGGCCGCACGGATTGTGAGGCAAGAATCCTAAGTCCGTGACACTAGTCATCACATAACTGAAAGAAATGTGCAGATTTTGTCAGTCGATCAACGACAACCCAAATAACATCTTTCTTCTTTAGAGACAGAGGTAATTCTGATATGAAATCCATTGTAACTCTATCCCATTTGCAATCTGCTATAATCACTGGTGGTAGCAAACCCGAAGGTACCTAATGTTCAGCTTTAACTTGTTGACACACCAAACATCTCGACACAAACTATGAAATTTCTCGTTTCATGCCTGACCACCAATAAAATTGTTTCAAATCATTGTACATTTTAGTAGTTCCCGAGTGAACATATAAACAACCACTATGTGCTTCGTGTAGAATTTTCTGAATAAACTCGAAATTCCTAGGTTTACAAATTCTGTTTCAGAATATTAAACAATCATCGAATCCTATCTGATAGTCTGAATCACTATTCGACTCAAACTGCACTCTTTTAGCTTGTAACTCGTTATCAAACTTCTGAGCTTCATAAATTTGTTGAGGAAATATAGGTTTAGCTTTTAATTCAGCCAAGACCGAACCATCAGTATACAAAGTTAGATGTGTGTTCATCGCTTGCAAAGAAAATAAAGATTTTCTACTCAAAGCATCCGTGACTACATTCGCTTTCCCTAGATGGTAATCAATCACTAACTCAAAGTCTTTCAGCAACTTGTGCCATCTTCGTTGTCGCAAATTCAAATCTTTCTAAGTCATTATATACTTTAAGCTTTTGTCACCGTATAAATGATGTCGCCAAATTTTCAATGCAAAAACAATAACAACCAATTCTAAACCATGCGTCGGATAATTCTTTTCATGCAGTTTCAATTTTCTAGAGGCATAAACTATCACTTTACCCTCTTTCATTAAAACACAACCCAAACTGTTCAACTGTCTGGACGCTCATATGATTTACATACATACCTATACTGATATGTATCAGTTTCTTACCTTTCATATCATTAATATGCCCGTTGAACCATTTGGAATAATATCAGATACTCGGGAATCTCGCACCCTAAGTGGCAATATATGGTCAAAACCATCTCAATTTCATATCTCACATGTAAATGCTCATATCAAGCTATCACTGGGTGTGCTCACACAAGCTGATGGTCAAGACATAGCTACAGGGTGCTGCTCACACAAGCTGATGAGAATCCGCAGCACATGCCGAAAAATGTAGCCACCGGTAGAACGTACAAACCGACACCCAAAACACAATAACCCTTAATGACATGTCATTTGTATCCTATCTATTCCAAAGGTTCAACCGAGATTTCAAACGTTGCCAAATCTTTGTCGAATATTTCTGTGAAGTCTTATTTATCAATAAAGCAATAATAAAACATTTAAAACACAATTACATTAATGCTTATTAACATACGAACTTACCTCGATTACAAAAACGACGTTATGGGATCAACTATTCCAAAACTTTATCTTTCCCTCGATCTAGTTCTGTACGAGGCTTAACTTGATCTAAATAGTCAAATTCAATCCATTTAGTATTAATTATATTCATTTCAGCTCAAAATACATATTTCTCAATTTTGCACTGTTACCCCTAATATTCTAACTTCTTTACAATTTAGTCCTTAGCTCATAAAAATGCAAATTTCAAGCAATTTAACCCACACCCATGCTAGCCGAATTATATATGTACACATAGCAACCTATATTTTTCATTATTTCACACATTTACCACATAATTTTCACATTTCTCAATTTAATCCCTAATTTGCAATTTCATTCAAAATCACTTGACAAGTGTTGTTTATTTAACAACAACTATTCATTTTCTATCATCAAACATAAAAAAACACACATATTCATCAATGATAAAACCCTAAACCTTAAATAGTTTTGTAAATTAGTCTTGGGTTAGCTTGATTAAGCTATAACGACTCCAAAAACATAGAAATCATTAAAAATAAAATAAAAAATCACTTACATGCATGGATGATACATAACTGAACCTTCAAGCTCTATTAATGGTGTTTCCTTAGCTAAATTTTGGTGGATGAATGCACTTAGGAAGATGAAAATTTAGTTTTTCTTTATTTTACTTAGTTTAATAATAAATTACAACCTTAACCTTAATCACTAAACTTTAAAACACTTAAAAATGTGTCCATATATGTCCACTCACATTATGGATGGTTTAATAACAACACAAGGACCTTTATTTGAAATTTCTATAGCTATTAGACACCTTTAGCTAATAGAACTGAACTTTTACACTTTACATGATTTAGTCCTTTTTATCGATTATCGAATTAAGCATTCAAACGACTAAATTTCTTAACAAATTTTTTATACGTCACTACTAACATGATATAGACATTAAAATATTAATAAAATAAATATTTTGACCTTAGATTTGTGGTCCCAAAACCACTATTCTGATTTGACTAAAAACGGGCTATTACATTATGTGGATGAATATATGTTAGCCTTGTAATCAAGTTGAGTTGTAGTAAATTATGTTTCGATTACTTAATTTTTGAATGATGGTAAGTTATACTTATTAGCAATACAAGCTTTCTTAGCTTTATAGCTTACTCTGTTTACTTTTCCGTGTTTAATAGTGATTTCAAAGCTTGCTCAGATTTAGGAGTTGTCAGAGATCTCATCACACTATCTAGCTATCATTTTGGTACTTTTGAACTTGTGTACTTGGTTATATGGCATGTATAGGTGTTAATGGGTAATATGGTTTAAATTATGTTTTCATATAGTAATAGATCCCAATTAAGCAGTTGCTAATGACGTAGAAAGTAATGCGCCAGCCTCTGTTCACAAAGCAGTGCCGTTTGAATCGAGACCTGTGTTTGAGAGTCAAAGAGGAGAGGCCAGGGAAGCCTTCCTCCAAATGAGGAACGAATGGATCACTGAGTTTGTCCGAATGAACCTGGCTGCTCAGCAACATCCACCCCCACATATTCCCTAACTGGTTCCCACAGCTCCTTAAGGTTTGGAACATTTACCTTTAAGAAAGCTGCCTTTGGATAAAATTCGTGTAACATCCTGATTTTGGGCCTAGTCAAAATAGTGGTTTTGAGACCACAAATATAAAGTAGAAATAATTATTTTATGAGTATTATGAGGTCTACAATATGATTGCTTACTTGTGTGAAAATTTCATGAAGAAATTTTATTGATACAGTGTCCAGTTTGACATTTAGGACTAAACTGCAAAAGTTGCAAAATGTGAGTTCTAGAAGCTTTAAGCATTAAATTGCCATGGATTATTAATTAGAGGCCCTTAACAATTTTCCCAATTTATATTTTTATGGACAAAAATGGGCATGAATAGGAAAATTTTGAAAGACAGGCCTTAAAGGCATTTTTGTCATTTGATTAATAAAAGAATAAAAAAGGGTAAATAAGTAAAAAATTGGTGTCCATCTTCTTCATGTGTGCCAAAATTTCTAAGGGTTCCATTGTTAGGGTTTCGTCAACCTTCAAGCTCAATGTAAGTGCATCCTAGCCCCGTTTTTAATGCTCTTTACATTTTTGAAACCCTCGTACTTGATTTACCTATTTCTATCCATATTTTAAAGTAGGGTTCATGTTTGAAATTTTACCAATGTATAACATGCATGTGTTTTGATGTTTAATTAAAGAATGTGAATGTTTGATGTGTGATAAACATCTTTTACTAATTGATTTCTAGTGAAAATGGCTAAAAAGGACTCATTGGTAAAGTTTGTAAAATGAGTAGTAAGATGTATGATTTAATAAGAAATGTGGGCTACTTGAGTATGTTATAAGTTCAGCTAGGCTTGGGTAACAAATAAAATGAACACATTTCATTTTACAAGCCTATGGGCTAATTTGTGATTATGTGAAAGTTTAGGGGCAAAATTGTAATTTTTCCAAAGTATGATTTATGGATTGATTTGAACAATGTGATAATTAAATAAGTGAAATTTACTATTATAGATCAAGAAAAATAGAGTTCAGACCTAAGTCGAAGATAGAGCAAGGTTGTGGATTAAATCGAATAGTTACTCATATTTTGGTAGCAAGGTAAGTTCGTGTGTAAATAATGCAACATTACATTATTATGTTTTTAATGTTTTAATATTGTATAAAATGTGTAATTGTCTTTGTGGATTTAATTAATGATGACTCGATGACGATTCAATGAAGTTTGATAAATGAAACCCGGTTGAACCTTAAGAATAGTTAGGATACAAATGTCATGACATTAGGGTTATGTGTGATCCTATGTAAGACCATGTCTAGGACATGGCATTGGCATTGATATGTGATCCCATGTAAGACCATGTCTGGGACGTGGCATTGGCATCGATATTTGATCCTATGCAAGACCATATGGCATTGATATGAGACATCGTGTAAGACAATAGTTGGGCTATCGGCTTCGATATATGATCCCATGTAAGACCATATTTGGGATATGGAATTGGCATTTTACTATGTGCATGAGAGTTCCCGAGCATCCTTTAATATTCCAAGTGGTTTAATGGGTAATCCAATGATTATGTCAAAGAGATGACAAGGTATGATCATTTTGAAAGGGTACAGGCTTGTGCAAAAAGCTCATAAATATTGAAATTATGAATCGATGAGACCTCGGTAAGAACTGAATGAACGAATTATGATCATGAGTTTTATTGTACGTTATGTAAATGACATGACTTAAAATGTACCTATGATATTTGATGACATTATGATAAAGATTATTATGTTATGTGTATAATAATGCATGGTTAATATTGTTAATTATTTACATGCAAACTTACTAAGCTTTATGCTTACTCCCCTTTCTTTTTCATTTTTCTTATAGTATCACCAAGCTAGCTTAGGGATCAAAGGACGTCGGGGCTCGATTCACACTATCAGACTAATCTTTTAGGTATAATGAATTCAAGTATTTTGAGTATGGCATGTATAGGGACTTGGTCTTTTTGTTATATGTCATATTGGTTTAGCCAAATGTGTTGGCTTATAATGATTTGATGATTCATTTTGTATATGGCCATGAGATATGGCTTATGTTAATTATGGGGATGTAATCCTATTCTATATACATGCATGTGCTATGGTCACTCATGATGTGGTTAAATTCACTTGGCATGGATGAATTGTGAATATGATCATGGATGTTTGGTGATGGAATTGTGAGTAAATGGCATAATAATAACTAAGGCATGAATGTATAAAATGGAAGTAATTTGTTTTTACATATTGCATGTGATTTGGTAAGCTTGGTCTAAATAAAATATGAAGTATTAGCTAGTGTAAATTGATAAGAAGTTGATAAACATGAGCTATGTTTATGAATGTGTAAGTGCTCATTTATGCCATGTAGGATGTCATTGAGATGTGTAATGGTGCATGTGTTCTTGAGGGTGACAGAAGGCTTGGAAAATAGCCTCAAAGTTGTCCACATAGGTAGACACACGGGCGTGTGTCAAGACCATGTGTGACACACAGTCTGCTCCATGGGCATGTGATCCTGCCGTGTGTCCCCTACACCCTAATTAAGTAAAACAGAATGCCCAGTTGTAAACACACGAGCAGAGACAAGACTGTGTGTCTCGGTCGTGTAAAGGATACGACCTTAGGACATGGGCGTGTGCCCTAGTCGTGTGAAGTCTGCACCTGATTTTTAGAATTTAATTCGCCACATGGCCTAAGCACACGGGCATGTGACTTGGCCGTGAGACCCTAATTGTGTTGATGACATCATAAATAGAGAGTTATAGGGGCTGAGGATACGAGCATGTCCCAAGCCACACGGTCATGTGTGACCACACGGCCTACCTACACGGGCGTGTAACCCTCCAAAACTAGAAAATTTTTAAAGTATCGTAAAAGTTTTGAAAGTTCTTGGTTTAGTCCCGAACCACACCTAAAGGATGTTTTGGGCCTCGTGGGTTCGTATAAGGGACAATATGCTTGTGTATAAATGGTTTTAATTTGGGCGAAATTTTTTTGGGTCGATTTTGTATGAATGTTTTTGTTTGAGTTCTGTAACGCCTTGGACCCTGTTCCAGTGTCGGATACGTGTAAGGGGTGTTACATTTAGTGGTATCAAAGCTATGATTTAGTCAATTCTCGGACTGACGTAGCATGTGTACGAGTCTAGCTATACATGCCATAAATGAATTATGATAGTGTGACGACTCCTGACCTTTCTAAATTGTGTTTTCATATAGTAATGGATCCCAATCAAGCTGAAGTTGATGATGTAGAAAGTAATGTATCAGCTCCTGCTTAAGGGGCAGTGCCAGTTGAGAGTAGACTCGTGATCATGAATCAGGGAGGAGGAGAAGGGGCTAGGGAAGCCTTTCTTCATATGATGAATGCTTGGTATACGGAGTTCGTTCGAACGAACCCGAACGCTCCACCCCCTCCACCCCCACCTATTCCTTAGCATGTTCCTATAGCACCCCAAGGCATGGATTTTATGAGATTGAATATACCTCCAGTGGATAAAATTCGAAAGCAAGGAGCTAAAGAGTTCCGAGCTAGCATAGATGATGACCCTAAGAGGGCAAAATTCTTGTAACATCTAGATTTTGGGCTTAGTCGAAACAGTGGTTTTGGGACCATAAATCTGATGAGGAAAATTTCATTTTTATTATATTTTTATGGTCTACGATTTCATGAAATGATTTCGTAAAAATTTCGTTAGAAAATTTTGACGTTTGGGCACTCAATTTAGTAAAAAGGACTAAATTGTAAAAAGTACAAAAGTTGAGTTCTACATGTTAAAGGTATCAAATTGTTATGAAATTTTAAATGGGAGGTCCTTAAATGATAATTAAACCATTGTATAACTTGTTGGGAAAAAATGGCCTTAATTGGGTAAAATTTGAAAGAATAGTAAAAATGGCATTTTTGTCATTTAGGGGTAAAATGAATTAAAAGACAAATTTTAAACTCCAAATGTGTCCCTTTCTTCTTGATATAGAAGAATGTACCAAGAGCAGACATGGTTAGGGTTTGGCCAAGCTTCCAAGCTTAATAGTAAGTGATTCCGAGTTCCGTTTTTAATGTTCTATGTATTTTTGAAATCCCAGTAACATGATCTGCTCATTTCTACCATTATTTTGAGCTAGGATTTATGTTTAAAAATTTATCCATGAATTATATGCATGTATTTTGATGTTTAATGGTAGAATATGAAGCTTGAAATTGTGTTAAACAATTTTTGCTAAGCGATTTTACGTGAAAACGAGTAAAACGGTATAATCGGTAAAAATACCTAATGTTCATAAGTACATGTTAGAGTGAGAATTTGATGTTTCCATAGAAAGGAAAAAATGATCAGCATGTCATAAAATAGGAAGAAGTTTAATTTCTGAACCTTGGGGCAAAAGTGAAAATATGCAAAAGTTTAGGGGTCAAAATGAAAATTTGTAAAAATATGATTTTTAGACCCATATGAATATTGTGACTAATTACTAGGCTAAATGTGATATTATAAATCAAGAAAATCGAGATTTGAGCTTAAATCGGGAAAATACAAGGTTGTAGACTAGAATGGTAAACTGCCATTTCTGGATCTGAGGTAAGTTTGTACGTAAATAATTTATCAATTATTTTTATTTTATTATATTTTGTTATCATATGAAATGTGGCTGCCTATAGAATGATTATTTGTTGTAAATTGCAAATTAAAAAAGGACTATGAATAAATTGTAACATGTTGGAAAGTGAGGAATTTCCCGGTTGAGCCTTCGGAATAGAAACGATACGAATGATCTATTGTGAGGTCACATGTGTAGTACTAAGTGTAGGCTACTACGTGTACCGGATAATTGGTCGCATGTGTAGTACTAAGTGCAGGCTACTATGCGTACCAGATAGGTTTGGCTACAAGTGTGAAAATGTGTGCAGGCAACTGAGTATCAGTTCTTATTCCGAAGAGTTCAAGGGGAAAATCGATTAAGTAAAAATACATGTGAACATGATTATATGATGAATAAGTGCAGGTATATGTTTAAGAAAATTTTGAGCAATATGCTCGATATTTGAGTGAACTTCGATAAGACAAAATGGATTAAGTGAAATTATGTAAGAGTGAATTTTAGTAGTAAAATAGTGTTGGACAGCAGCAGTTGTGTGACTTTGAAAATTCACCAAAAATAGTGTAAGTTGAATTAAATTTCAAATAAATTATGGAATTAAATCTTAATGAGTCTATTTTCATGTAAAAGAAACAGGGGGATCAAAAGAGTTGTATATCATGTGATATTCTAATATTTGTGAGACAATATTAGAATGAATTCGAGATCCCCTGTTATGACTTAGAAAAATTGTTAAAAATTGTAGAAAAATAATTATGGGTTGTAATTTATATGCTTAGAATATTGATGAGTATACTTTTAATAGAAACAAACAGAAACATTATCCAAGTCTCGTACTTTGAGATAAATAAATTTTAGTGAAGAAAGGTCAAAGCTGTCAAACAACGAAACAAGGGAGAATTTGAATAATAAAATGTACTTATTTATTGGATAAAAAATTCTGAAAATTTTTATGGTGGAAATATATATGAGTCTAGTGTCATGGGTCGTGCATGGGAGCCTGCAACCATGGCACATCTGTGCGATCCATCAAGAGGGAAGGAGGTCATTTGGCCCAATCAGACTGGCCCGTTGCGTGAAGAGATTGAAGGTCCATCTACAAGCTCGACGAATATGGAAACATGATCATCGAAGATATGCAATCTTAGATATGATATGTAATCTTAGAAGATATGATTTTGTAATCCTAGAGATTTGATTTGTAGATACCCTTTAATCGTAGCCGTTGATGTACTTGATTTGTACCGTTGGATTTGGAGAGGCTCAACTATAAATAGAGGCCTCTCCCCTCATTGTGAATCACTTGAGTTTTTTTTTGAACAATAAGAATTCTTGAGAGCATTCACTCAAATTTCTCTCTCTCTTTTGTGTTCTTATTTTCTGTGGCTTGTTAACAATAAGAATTATTGAGAGCATTCACTCGAATTTCTCTCTCTCTCTTGTGTTCTTATTTTCTGTGGCTTGTTCTTGTCTCGTTCTTTGTTCATCTTGTTTGGCTTGGAGTTGCTTTCATTTGAGTTATGTTTTTGGGAGGAATTCTGTTGAATCCTTCTTTTGTGGAAGATAAGCTGACTTAAGCCTTTTTAGAGCAAGAAACTACCTAAGGTCGCACGGATTGTGAGGTAAGAATCTTAAGTCTGTGGCAGTTGGTATCCGAGCCAGTTCGAAAGCATTTTTGAGAGATGTCGAAAGAAGTTGTTGATCAGAATGAGCCAATGGAGACCTGCAGGAGGGCTAGAAAGGCTAGTCGATCGAGGGATATGCTGTCGAGCTTGGAAAATTGAGTGGTTAGTCTCGAGGAGTCTGTTGGTGACATGAAGGAGACACTCGAAGTGGTCCTGATCCGTATGGAGGAATTGGGGGAAGATAGCAAGGAGTTTGTGTTGGACACCCTCAGATCCACTTCAGAGAAACTGACAGTGAAGGACGAAACTCTTGAGGCCCTGGTGACTGCCATGAAGGAGGAGATTGCTGAGCTTAAAGGGGAGTTCAGAATCTGTAAGGCTGCCCTGGGAAGTGGGATGTTGGCTTCGGGACCGAAGCAACGTCATGTGGATGTTCCAAAACCCGAGAAGTTTAAGGGGGCTAGGTCCGCGAGAGAAGTGGACAACTTCCTGTGGGAATTGGAGCAATATTTTCGAGCAATAGGCATTGAGGATGATGCCACCAAGGTAAACACTACTTCAATTTACTTTTTTGATGTTGCTCTCTTGTGGTGGAGACGTAGGTCCACGGATGAGAAACGTGGAGGAACGGCTATTGGGACTT
Organism: Gossypium arboreum; assembly: GCF_025698485.1. Lineage (NCBI taxonomy): Eukaryota > Viridiplantae > Streptophyta > Magnoliopsida > Malvales > Malvaceae > Gossypium > Gossypium arboreum. The sequence continues at coordinate 77,772,634 of NC_069079.1, read as the reverse complement.
GGGAGGAGTTCCAAAGAGAGTTGAAGAAGCAGTTTTATCTGCAACATGCTGAAAGGGAGGCTCATGCTAAGTTGCGCTGGCTTATGCAACAAGGCATTGTTCGAGATTATGTTTGGGAATTTATCGAGTTGATGCTTCAGATCTCAGACTTGAACGAGAAGGAAGCATTCTATTGGTTCGAGGATGGGCTAAAAATGTAGGCTAAGTAAGAGTTGCGTCGCCTAGGTATCACCGAATTGACTGAAGCCATGGCCGAGGCAGAAAATTTCTACGATGTTGGGGGAAGAATGTTTGAAAATAATGATTCTTCCAAGCCCAAGTTGAGACCCAAAGGCAATGGTGAGGGAGAAAAGGATCAAGGGGAAAAGAATGGTGAAGTCTTAAGGTCTAGTCAAGGTAAGCCTTGGGATAGGAAGGGACCAATGAAGTACTATCTTTGCCAAGGCCCACATGAATAAGTGTCTGTCCAAAGAAAGCCACTTTCAATGCCATGGAGGCGCACGAGGAAGCCGAAGATGACACCAAAAGCCTTAACTCAATATTAGGAGGTGTCGAAGAGAAGTCAAGTAATGGATTGATGCTTGTGGACATCATCGTAGCTGGCAGAGGATAGAATGCACTTGTTGATATTGGTGCATCAAATTTATTCATGTCCGAAGAGATGGCGAAGGAACTTGGCCTCAGAATCGAGGAAGATTCGGGTCAAATCAAAACGGTGAATTCAGAAAGCATTCCCATAACGGGTGTGGCAAAAGGGGTGGAACTCCAACTTAGCGAGTGGACGGGCAAAGAAACCATTAAGGTAATCCAACTTGATGATTACAATTTTGTAGTTGGATTAAGTTTACTTGACAGGCTTAATGCGGATATTAATCCTTCTGAGAATTACATGACATTCTCCGATGCGAACAAACGATATATGGTGCGAATGAAAAGGAAGGGAAGCATGGAGGGAAAAACCTTGTGGGCAATACAATTTGCCAAATAAGTCCGTCGAAATGAAGTCTCCTACCTAGCTACCTTGAGGAACAATATCGATGATAAATTTGAGGGGGAAATTCCAAAGGAAATGGAATGGTTGCTAAAGTTATTTCAAGATGTGATGCCCATGGAGTTGCCCAAAAGATTGCCACCTAAGAGGGAGGTGGACCACAAGCTTGAGCTGTTGCCCAATGCTGAACCGCCAACAAGGGCACCCTATCGATGGCTCCACCCTAGTTAGAGGAATTGCGGAAGCAGTTGATAGAGCTTTTAGATGCCAGGTTCATTAGACCATCTAAAGCCCCGTTCGGTGCGCCTGTGTTATCTCAAAAGAAGCATGATGGATCTTTAAGAATATGCATCGACTATAGGGCCTTAAACAAAATCACTGTAAAAACAGGTATCCCATTCCTCTTATTGCAGATTTGTTCAATCAACTTGGTAGCGCAAGATGGTTTACTAAGTTGGATTTGCGATCGGGGTACCACCAAGTGAGAGTAGCCGAAAGGGATGAGCCCAAGACAGCCTGTGTGACTCGGTATGGGTCTTTTGAGTTCCTTGTGATGTCGTTCGGGTTGACAAATGCTCCAGCCACGTTTTGCACCCTAATGAATAAGGTACTACAACCTTTGCTGGATCGTTTTGTGGTTGTTTATCTTGACGATATTGTGGTGTATAGTTAGACGCTTGAAAAGCATGTGGGACATTTGGGGGAGGTGTTCCAAACTCTACTAGAAAATGAGCTATATGTCAAAAAGGAGAAATGTTCCTTTGCCGAACGAGAAGTTCCGTTTCTAGGCCATATTGTGGGAGGTGGTACGGTCCGAATGGATGAAAGTAAAGTTCGAGCAATTGCCGATTAGGAGCCACCAACCAATGTGACAGAGTTGCGATCTTTCCTTGGATTAGCAAATTACTACCATCGCTTCATTGAAGGCTATTCCAAGATCACTGCACCCTTGACGGAATTGTTGAAAAAAGTCAAAATGTGGGATTGGGCCACTTGGTGTGAGAAAGCCTTCAACCAAGTGAAGCAAGTAATGACGAGTGAGCCTGTACTCGCATTGCCAAATTTTTTGAAGGCATATGAGGTACGCACGGATGCTTCGGAGTATGTGATTGGAGGGGTGTTGATGCAAGATGGACATATGATTGCTTTCGAGAGTCGAAAGCTTAACGAGACAGAACGAAGATGCACGGTCCAAGAAAAAGAGATGACAGTGGTGATGCATTGTTTGCGCACATGGAGACACTATTTGCTGGGTTCTAGGTTCGTTGTATTCGCTAATAATGTTGTAAATAGCTATTTCTTAACCCATAACAAGTTGTCCCCCAAGCAGGCTCGTTGGTAGGTTTTCCTAGCGGAGTTTGATTTTATCATGGAATACAAGCCGGGGAGTGCCAACATTGTAGCTGATGCACTTAGCAGAAAAATGGAATTTGCAACGATAAGCCAACCTGAGAGTCCCTTATTGGAGTGCATTCAAGAAGGACTATCCCATGATCCCACGGCCAAGAATCTGATGGAGCTTGCCAAAGATGGAAAGACGAGGCGGTTTTGGCTCGAGGGAGAATTGCTATACACACATGGACAACATCTATATGTGCCTCAACATGGGAATTTGCAAAGAGAAGTCATGATTCAAAATGGGCTGGCCATCCAGGAATACACCACACCTTGGCTCTATTGCAGGATCGGTTTTATTGGCCTCACATGGGTGATGATGTTGAGACCTATGTGAGAACTTGTTTGGTATGCCAACAAGATAAGGTTGAGTTGAAAGCCCCTGCTGGTTTGTTACAACCGTTTCCCATTCCGAAGCACCCATGAGAGAGTTTATCCATGGACTTTATCTCAGGTTTGCCTAAATCTGATGGATTTGCGAGTATTTTTGTTGTGGTGGACAGGTTTTCAAAGTATGCAACTTTCATCCTTGCAACCAATGAGTGTCTCGCTGAAGAGGCAGCTCGCTTGTTCCTTAGACATGTGGTGAAGTATTGGGGAGTACTGCAGTCCATCGTCAGTGATCGAGATGGGCGATTCATGGGTCAGTTTTGGACGGAGTTGTTCAAGTTAATGGGATCAAACTTGAACTTTTCCACTAGTATGCATCCCCAAACTGAAGGGCAAACTGAACGAGTGAATGCATTGTTGGAGACGTATCTTCGGCACTATGTAAGTGCGACACAAAGAGATTGGCCGAAGTTGTTGGACGTGGCCCAATTTTCGTACAACTTACAACGAAGTGGGGCGACGAACCAGAGTCCGTTCGAGATAGTGATGGGGTAACAACCACTTACACCCAATGCTATTGCAACTCGTTATGCGGGACTGAATTTAGCAGCTTATCGATTTGCGAGGGATTGGCAAGAGCAAAATGATCTAGCTAGAGCTTGTCTACATAAGGCAAGTAAGCGAAACAAGAAGTGGGCAGATCGAAATCGAAGGGACGTGCAATTTCAGGTCGGTGACCCAGTTCTTGCTAACTACACCTGATTTTGCGACATGATGGGTTACACAAAGGACTCGTGCAACGATATAAGGGGCCATTTCGAGTTGTGAAGAAGGTAGGCAAGGTGGCCTACAAGCTTGAGTTGCCTGAAAAGCTCAAAGTTCATCCAGTATTCCATGTGAGTATGCTTAAGCCATTCCATGAAGATGGAGAAGACCCAAAGCGAAGTAAGTCTGAATGAGCACCAATGGGGGTAAAAGTTTCCTATGATCGAGAGGTCGAGAACATCGAGCGGGATCGTGTGGTTAGACGGAAGTACTATTGACCGTGATATGAATACTTAGTTTAATGGAAGGGATTTCCAGATAGTGAGACGAGTTGGGAACCTACTGAAGCCTTGTGGCAATTCCAAGACAAGATAGATCGGTACCATGCGGAGGACGCAACGAGGGCATCGCTAGATTCGGTAGGGGAGAATGTCATGGGTTGCGCATGGGAGCCCGCAACCATGACACATCTGTGCGATCCATCAAGAGGGAAGGAGGTCATTTGGCCCAATCAGACTGGCCCTTGAAGAGATTGAAGGTCCATCTACAAGCTCGACAAATATGGAAACATGATCTTCGAAGATATGCAATCTTAGATATGATATGTAATATTAGAAGATATGATTTTGTAATCTCAGAGATTTAATTTGTAGATACCCTTTAATCGTAGCCGTTGATGTACTTGATTTGTACCATTGGATTTGGAGAGGCTTAACTATAAATAGAGGCCTCTTCCCTCATTGTAAATCACTTAAGTTTTTTTTTTTGAGCAATAAGAATTCTTGAGAGCATTCACTCAAATTTCTCTCTCTCTCTTGTGTTCTTATTTTCTGTGGCTTATTTTTGTCTCGTTCTTCATTCATCTTGTTTGGCTTTGAGTTGCTTTCGTTTGAGTTGTGTTTTTGGGAGGAATTCTATTGAATCCTTTTTTTGTGGAATATAGGCTGACTTAGGCATTTTTAGAGCAAGAAACTGCCTAAGGCCACACGGATTGTGAGGCAAGAATCCTAAGTCCGTGACACTTTTTTCTGGTAAAATTTATGGATCTTAATTTGGAGTTTCGTAACTCCAGATATAAATGATTTAGTGACTGTGACTCAAGAAAGTAGCTTAACCAGAACATGTGTAAATGTACAATTGGGTTAGTTTTACTATGGAAAGCATGTTAGTAAATTGCTTATTATTATTTCATGTGAGCTTACTAAGCGTAAAGCTTACCCCCTCCTTTCCATTTCTTTTAGTGTTGTCAGGTTAGCTCAGGGTTGAAGATCGTCGGAGGCAACATCACATTATCAAGCCAACACATTGACAGTATAAACACATATGCTAGAATTATCAAGTGAGTGGTATGTATAGGGACCTAGTTTTATAACATGTGAGTGGCATGTGTAGGGACCTAGTTTTATAACATGTGTTATTATAATTTGGCCAAATATATTGGTCTTTAGTGAGCTAATGATTCTGACTTATAAATCTAGCTATTTATGTTATGTTTGATATTAGTGATGTGCATATGCTTGTTTGCCATGCATGGTTGGTAATATGTTATGTGTTGTTATGAATGTTTAAGTCCGTTAACGCCTCGAACCCTATCCCGATGTTGGATACGGGTGAAGGGAGTTACAGTTCTAGCTCGAGAATACCATCAAGGTATTTGATGAGTTATCATGGACACCTAAGAAATGCATGAAGTGTGTTGTGTCACTCTTGAGAGACTCGGCTTATCAGTGGTGGAACACCCTTGTGTTGGTTGTATCGAAGGAGAAAGTTAATTGGAAATTTTTCCATGAAGAGTTCCGTAAGAAGTATATTAGCCAGAGGTGTATTGATTAGAAAAGGAAGGAATTCCTTGAGCTAAAACAGGGTCAAATGATGGTAACGAAATATGAGCATGAGTTTGTGAGACTTAGGAAGTACGCTCGAGAATGTGTATCGACTGAGGCCATCATGTGTAAGAGGTTTGAGGATGGGTTAAATGAGGACATCCGTTTGCTGGTTGGCATCCTAAGATTAAAAGAGTTTGTTGTACTAGTTGATAGAGCTTGCAAGGCTGAAGAATTGGCTAAAGAAAAAATAAAAGCTGAGTTTAAGTCTCGAGATTCGAAGAAGAGACAGAAGAGTAAGTCACTGCAATCCTTATCTAAGAAACCGAGAGAGTTTAATACTCGACCAAGTGCTTCAGTTGGGTACTCAAATAGAAATAAGGGTAAGCCGTACTCGTTTCAAAAGCTTAGACTACTTCAATTGCTTGTGTTGTTAATGCCCGGTCGAGTAGACCAAAGTGTTCACATTGTGGTAGACGTCACCTCGGCAAGTGCCGAGTTAATGATGGAGCTTGTTTTAAGTCTGGTTCCCAAGATCACTTCATTATAGATTGCCTTGAGATAGTTGAAAAGGAGAGATTTTAGAGTGCAAGATCGGGCAATGCTACTTCTAGAGAGAGACCACAGAGAAATTTGAGAAATAAAGTGAGTAGTAAGAGTGCACCTAAAATCCCAGTTGTGGGACCCAAGGGTATTGCACCTATGAGGACTTATGCCATTCGCGCTTGCGAAGAAGCCTCATCCCCTGATGTGATTACGAGTACTTTTTCTCTTTATGATACTTCTGTTGTTTCTTTGATTGATTCGAGATCTACCCATTCGCATATTTGTGTGAAATTGGTGTCGAGCATAAATATGCCTGTTGAGTCTACAGAATTTATGATAAAAGTGTCAAACCTCTAGGCAAGCATGTGTTAGTTAACAAAGTATGTAGCAATTGCCCTCTATTGATTAAAATCCATTGTTTTTCGACTAATCTTATGCTTTTTCCATTTGTTGAAATTGATATAATACTTGGTATAGATTGGTTGACCATGCATGATGTAGTAGTAAACTGTGGAAGGAAAATCATTGAATTAAAATGTGAAAGTGGTGATATTCTTCGGGTTGAACCAGATGAATCAGATAGCTTGCATGTAGTGATTTCTTCTATGACTTCTTAGAAATGTATAAGAAAGGGTTGTGAAGCTTATCTTGCCTTTTTGTTGAATACAAAGGAGTATGAGTTGAAAATTGAGTCATTGCTAGTAGTATGTGATTATTCGAATGTGTTTTCGAAAGAGTTGCCCGAATTACCTCTGATTAGGGAAGCTGAGTTTGGTATTAAGTTAATTCCTAGTACTGCACTATTTTGATTGCTCAGTATAGGATGGCTCCGACGAAATTAAAGGAGATGAAAGTTCAACTACAAGAGTTAACGGATAAAGTTTTTTGCGAGACCTAGTTATTCTCCGTTGGGTGCACCGGTACTATTTGTGAAAAAGAAAGATTGTTCAATGAGATTGTGCATTAACTACTGACAGCTGAATAAGGTAACCATAAAGAACAATTATCTCTTGCCAAGGATCGATGATTTGTTTGATCAATTGAAGGGAGTCACAATGTTTTCAAAGGTAGACTTGAGGTCTGGTCTAGTTGAGAGTTAAGGAGTCTGATGTATCGAAAACTACATTTCGAATGAGGTATGATCACTATGAATTTTTGGTTATGCCTTTTGGTTTAACGAATGCTTCTGTTGTATTTATGAATTTGATGAAACATATTTTTTGACCATACTTGGATAAATTTGTTGTTGTTTTTATTAATGATATACTGATTTATTCTCATGATGAGACTGAGCATGCCGAGCACTTGAGAACGGTTTTGCAAACTTTGAGAGACAAGCAGTTGTATGGTAAGTTTAGGAAAAGTGAATTTTGGCTTCGAGAAGTCGGATTCTTGGGGCAGATTGTTTCGAGTGATGGTATTAGAGTTGACCCGAGTTGAATGAAAACTGCCGAGGAATGTGTCAAAGGTTAAAAGCTTTCTAGGCTTAGTCGGTTATTACAGATGGTTTATTAAAGGATTTTCCATGATTGCTACTTCGATGAAGAGGTTGTTACAGAAAGATGTCAAGTTTGAATGGAGGGTGAAGTGCCAATAGAGTTTTGAGAGACTAAAGGCATTGTTGACTGAGGCACCGGTTTTAGTGCAACCTGAACCGAGAAAAGAATTTGTGGTTTATAGTGATGCATCCTTGAATGGATTGGTTTGTGTACTTATGCAAAAAGGTAAGGTAATAGCTTATGCCTCGAGAGAGCCGAAGCCATATGAGAAAAATTATCTGACACATGATTTGGAGCTAGCCGCCATTGTGTTTGCGTTGAAGAATTGGAGACACCATTTATTTGGCGAAAAATGTCGAATATTCACTGATCATAAAAGTCTAAAGTATTTGATGACTCAAAAGGATTTGAACCTGCAACAAAGGAAATGGTTGGAGTTGTTAAAAGATTATGAGTTAGTGATTGACTACCACCCAGAAAAGGTGAATGTGGCTGTCGATGCTTTGAGTAGGAAGTTGTTATTTGCTTTGAGGGCTATGAACACTCAGTTGGCTTTATCAGATGATGGCCCGATTCTATCTGAGTTAAGAGCTAGACTGATGTTCCTTCAAGAGATTTATGAAGCTCAGAAAAGTAACAGTGGGTTACAAGACAAGAGAGTTTAGTGTGAGTAGGGTATTGAATCAGATTTTCAGATTGATTCACAAGGTTGCTTGATGTTCTACTACAGGATTTGTGTTCCAAGAAATACTGAGTTGATTCAGAAGCTTTTGTATGAGGCACATGGTGGTTGTTTGTGTATTCACCTGGGTAGTACGAAAATGTACAGTGACTTGAAGAAACTGTATTGGTGGGCGAATATGAAAAGAGATATTTCTAAGTTTGTGTCGACATGCATGATTTGTCAGCAAGTAAAAGCCGAACACCAAGTACCTTTAGGCTTACTTTAGCCTGTGATAGTTCCTGAGTGGAAGTGGGACCGTTTTACTATGGATTTTGTGACTGGTTTGCCATTGAGACCGAGAAAGAAAGATGCTTTATGCATTGTTGTATATCAATTGACAAAGTCGGCTCATTTTATACTGGTATGTACCGACTATTCACTTGATAAGTTAGCCGAGTTGTACATTTCTGAAATTGTGAGATTGCAAGATTGCTTTCATCTATTATATCCGATAGAGATCTGAGGTTCACTTCACGATTTTAGAAAAAAAGTTACAAGAAGTGTTAGGTATGAAATTGAATTTTAGCACCGCTTTCCATCCACAAATCGATAGTCAATCTGAAAGGGTAATTTAGATTCTTGAAGATACGTTATGGTGTTGTGTTCTTGAGTTCCAAGGTATTTGGGAAATGTATTTACCGTTGGTAGAATTTGCCTACAACAACAGTTTTCAGTCGAGTTTGAAAATGGTGCCTTATGAGGTATTATGTGGACGTAAGTGTCGAACCCCTTTATATTGGACCGAACTCAGAGAAAATTAGATTCATGGAGTTGATCTAGTCAAAGAAACAAAAGAGAAAGTAAAGGTAATTCATGATTGTCTTAAAGCTATTTCGGATAGACAGAAATCCTATGCGGATTTGAAACAGAAAGAGATTGAGTTTTAGGTTGGCGATAAGGTATTCCTGAAAGTATCTCTATGGAAGAAAGTCCTCAGATTTGGCCGAAAAGGCAAGTTGAGTCCGCATTTTATGGGACCGTATGAGATTACCAAAAGGATAGGGCCAGTAGCATATTGGTTGGCTTTGCCATCTGAGTTGGAAAGAATTCATAATGTGTTCCATGTGTCTATGCTGCATTGATACCAATCTGATCCTTCGCATGTGATTTCATCAATAGAGGTTGAGATTCAATTGGATATGACTTATGGCGAGGTGCCGACTAAGATTTTGGCTCGAGAAGTCAAACTATTGAGAAATAAAAGCATTACTCTTGTAAAAGTCTTGTGGCAAAGGCATGGGGTTGAAGAGGCTACATGGGAGACCGAAGAAAACATGAGAAACCAATACTCAAATCTTTTCACTGGTAAGATTTTCGAGGACAGAAATCCCTAAGAGGGAAGAGTTGTAACATCCTGATTTTGGGCCTAGTCGGAATAGTGGTTTGGAGACCACAAATCCAAAGTAGAATAATTATTTTATGGTTATTATGAGGTCTTTGATATGATTGCATGCTTGTATGAAAATTTCATGAAGAAATTTTATTGATAAAATGTCCAAGTTGACTTTTAGTACTAAATTGCAAAAGTTACAAAAATGTGAGCTCTAGAAGCTTTAAGCATGAAATTTCCATGGATTATTAATTAGAGGTCCTTAAATAGCAATTTGCCCAATTTTTATTTTTATGGACAAAAATGGGCATGAATAGGAAAATTTTGAAAGAAAGACCTTAAGGGCATTTTTGTCATTTGGTTAATAAAAGAATAAAAGGGGAAAATAAGTCAAAAATTGGTGTCCATCTTCTTCATGTGTGCCGAAATTTCTAAGGGTTCCAGAGCTAGGGTTTCTTCAACTTTCAAGCTCAATAGCAAGTGCGTCCTAGCCCCGTTTTTAATGCTCTTTACATTTTTGAAACCCTCGTAACCTGATTTACCTATTTCTAGCCATATTTTAAAGTAGGATTCATGTTTGAAATTTGACCTATTTATTACATGCATGTGTTTTGATACTTAATGGAAGAATATGAATGTTTGATGTGTGATAGACATCTTTTACTAAGTGAAAATGGTTAAAAAGGGCTTATTTGTAAAGTTTGCAAAATGAGTAGGATTATGTATGATTTAATGAGAAATGTGGGTTGCTATGAGTATGTTATAAGTTCGGCTAGGCTAGAGTAACAAAGAAAATGAACACATTTCATTTTACGAACCTAAGGGCTAAGTTGTAATTATTTGAAAGTTTAGGGGAAAAATTATAATTTTTGCAAAGTATGATTTATAGACTGATTTGAACAATGTGATAATTAAGTAAGTGAAATTTTCTATTATAGATCAAGAAAAATAGAGTCCGGACCTAAACCGAGGAAAGAACAAGGTTGTGGACTAAATCGAATAGTTAGTCATATTTTGGTGGCAAGGTAAGTTCGTGTGTAAATAATGCAACATTACATTATTATGTTTTTAATGTTTTAATGTTGCATGAATTGTGTAATTGTCTTTGTGGGTCTAATTAATGATGACTCGATGACGATCGACGAAGTTTGCTATCTCGAAACCCGGTTAAACCTTAGGAATAGCTAGGATACAAATGTCATGTCATTAGGGTTATGTGTGATCCCATGTAAAACCATGTCTGGGACATGACATTAGCATCGATATATGATCCCATGTAAGACCATGTCTGGGACATGGCATTGGCATCGATAGTTGATCCCATGTAAGACCATATCTGGGATATGGCATTGGCATAGATATGAGACATCGTGTAAGACCATAGTTGGGCTATCGGTTTCAATCTGTGATCCCATGTAAGACCTTATCTGGGATATGGCATTGGCATCTTACTGTAACACCCTAAATTTTGGGGCTAGAATAATGGGCCTTGAGTGTGGGATCGGTTAGAAGATGGCTTAAATAACTTAAATGTGTTTCAATATTTTATAATTGCATATTTAGTTTAACTGTTAAGTGATTTCGGAAGGGTTGGTAGTGTGGAAAAAGTCCTGGGTTCGATCCAGGGCTTTACCAAAATTTTGTATTTTTTTAAAGACCCTGAGCATTAGGTGGAAAGCTTATTAATAAGGCCTGGTAAAATCTGACACAAGGAAACACTTGGCCTAGTGGCGAAAGGCGTTGGTAGCAAGCAGGAAGTCCAAGGTTCAAGTCTTGGCCTTGGCGAAAAATTTTATTGCGCATATGATTAGTAAGGAAGCTAGTGTTTAGGCCTTATAAATATGTTTGGTGGAAATATGGCACAAGAGCGCCTGGGGGGTAGTGGCGAGGAGCATGCAATGGATCTAAGAGGTTGCAGGTTCGAATCCCAGGCCTGGCAAAGTTTTAAATTTTTATTCTTTAAGGAAACTAAGACTTAGGCATATAAGCTTTATAGTTAATTGTGATCGAATGGTAGCACTAGATAGGCGGCGGTGCAGTGGCTAGCAGCATGTTGGGAAGTTGGAGGGCTGGAGTTCGACTGGTTTCATGTGTAAAAGGGAATTCAATTTTTCTGCGCAACGCAAGGAAGGATCGCCTTTCAGTGGAAGCAATTTGAATGCAATTATGGGCTAAAATCAAGGTTATGGTGGAGATATGGATAAGGATTAACTGTGGATATGATGGGTTATAAAATTGGAGAAATTGAAGCTTAACGAGTTTAAGTCGATTGAGGAGTGTAGGTTTGTATTTTGTTTAGTATATATACGTCTGTTGTATGGGCAAGTAATGGCATTTGTTGTTTTTGTGTGCTTCAGTCGCATATTCTTGGGGGAAATTTCTTCCAACCTCTTGACTCTTTTATTTATTTATTTATTTTTTTGCAAATACCTGAGTAATCTCAAACCCTTCATCTCCTCTTTTCTTTAAGCCAAACTCTTGATTTTTTCTTCCCTATTTTAATCAAATCAACCTCTTCTCTCTTTAACTTAGTCGGTTGCTTCTTTTTCATTTAAAAGCCAATTCATACACTTTGGGGGTTGATTTCTTGTTGGCAAGTGATCTCGTGATCGGTAAGTGAATTAGATCTTCTTTGGCTTTTGTTAAATATTCTAAGTTCTTTCGTTTCTACACTCTTAAAAGCCGATTTTTCTTTATCCTTTCCAATACCATTACTTTCGTTAACCTATGGTTTCTCCATTTATTTCTCTTTCTCTCTTTCATTCAAGAGTGTGATCGCTGGCTAAGTATTACTTGATGATAAAAGGGGGTTCTAGTAGAGAGGTTGGGGTAGAGGCTCCCAAGTTTAAGCAACCTAGGGTGTCAGCCATGAGGAACTTTTCTCTTGGATGTGGAAGGGGGACTACATCAAATTTTGAGTTGCGTAGGCAGATCGCAGCTGATCAATCTAGTCAAGGCAAGTATAGGTTGTTCTTCGGTAAGTAGTGGATTTCTTTTGAATTAATAGCATGTGACTAATGGAGTATAATGTTGAATATAGGTTTGGCGGATTATGAATACTTAGTACTCCAGGTGATAAGGTGTGTACTTCTAGCTATGATAGCTTGATATAAAGCCGAAGGTGTGTGCATACACTGCACACACGTTAGATCGACAAATCCCGAAATGCCGAAAAGTCAAAATGTCGAAAAGCTGAAAGTCTGGCTACGATAGTCTTGCGAGTGCGCGAACACTCGTAAGGGGGAAACCGATACATTGACAGAGGCCCCATAAGCAATCTCATGGATTTGGGCCGTACTTAGGCCATTTGGGCCGGAATGGGCTAAATCGGTCCGTCGGGCTGTGGGCCCAAAATAAGCGAATTTGTTGATTCGATAATAAGTGATGAACTAGCCATGTTTGTTACATGGCTTGGAATTGATTCGGGCCAGATGGGCCATATGAATGTGATTTGGGCCTAATGGGCAATATGAATGAGATTGGGCCTAGTGGGCCATATGCATGTATGTAGAATTCTTTGGGCTTTGTAAGGGGTTTTGGGCCTAGTATCTGATAACTGCTTAAACTGACATAAAACTTAATTAATTAATTAATCGTGATTGTGGACAAGCCATAGGGTTAAAGTGTGGCAATGGGTATATGCATGTCTAGGATTGGGTCTAGGCAGAGTTTAGTACTTAAGTGGTCTTAATGACTCACGTCCTCTTCACCGGAATCCTACCTGGTGCATAGTATCTATTCACTTTAGCCAACAGGGACTTCTTAACAGGCCGAGATAGGTCATAAACCCATAATAAAGAGAAATTACTGAAATGCCCCTAAAAGCAAAAAATGACTAAAATACCCTTATGTGTTGAATGTAAGATTTATGGATGTTACATGTATACCTGCTGCATTCATATGATATTCTGTTTAGGTTGCATATGGGTTGGGAATTATGGAACGGAGGAAGTATATGAGGATCGCATATTTACTTGACAACCGTGGATCCACCGATGGCTATTAAGCCCAATATTTCATTAGCAGCTTGCTGCAATGAAGGTAGTACCACAACCGGGCTACCATTGATGTGTATCGGATGGGTGGGTCGATATTTATATCCCCACATGATGTGTACTGGGGGACGGAGTTGGTATGTAGCAGTTGGATTATTGGAGTGGGTTGCACAGCATTGCGTGTATGATATTATTGTGATATTATTGCGATGTGGGCTTCGGCCCAACTGAGGCTAATATGGGCTAAGGCCCAAAGACCACCGTTATTGAATTGTGCTCAGGCCCAAAATGATTAATGATTGCTTTAAACTCATTGAAGGTTGTACACATTGAGTTTTCGAAACTCACCCCCCTTCTTTTAAATTTTTTAGGTGATCCTCAGTAGGCGGTTTGGCGGATGGAGGGACTCGAAGGTGGCCAACTAACAAAACGTTTAGACTTAGTCTTTTATGTAATTTTTAATATTTGATTTTAATTTTTTTTTTTGATTTGGGGTGTAATAAGGCCTTTCCTCTGGTTATTATTTCAAATTAGGATTATTATTATTTTTATGCTTTATATTTGCTAGAAGTAGAACATGGTTTTTCCTAAACCATAACTGTTTTTTTAAATACTACGTTTCCGGAACTTAATTTTTAAATGACAAGTTTTCATAGATCATCTGTTTTACATAATGCTTCCTTAACTGAAAAGAGATTTTACAAAAGTAATTATTATCATACAAGAAGGAATAGTTTCTTTTTTAAATACACCTCGCTTTGAAAGCAACAAATACAAGCTGGGATTTTACACAAGGTTTTTATTTTAAAGAAGGGTTTTCAATGAAAACAAGGTTTTCGAAAAACACTTCAGTGTGATACGCTAGGTTCAACCATAACGTCTAGGCTGGGTTTGGGGTGTTACACTTACTATGTGCATGAGAGTTCCCGAGTATCCTTTAGTATTCTAAGTGGTTCAATGGGTAATCCAACGATTATGTCAAAGAGATGACAAGGTATGATCATGTTGAAAGGGTATAGGCATGTACACAAAGCTCATAAATATTGAAATTATGAATTGATGAGACCTTGGTAAGAAGTGAATGAATTAATTATGACCATGATTTTTATTGTACATTATGCAATTGACATAACTTAAAATGTACCTATGATACGTGATGACATTGTGATAAATATTATTATGTTATGTATATAATAATGCATGGTTAATGTTGTTAATTATTTACATGCAAACTTACTAAGCTTTATGCTTACTCCCCTTTCTTCTTCATTTTTCTTATAGTATTGCCAAGCTAGCTTAGGGATTGAAGGACGTCGGGGCTCGATTCACACTATCAGACTAATCTTTTGGCTATAGTGAATTCAAGTATTTTGAGTATGGCATGCATAAGGACTTAGTATTTTTGTTATATGTCATATTGGTTTAGCCAAATGTGTTGGCTTATAATGACTTGATGACTAATTTTGCATATAGCTCATATTAATTATGGGGATGTAATCCTTTTCGTATATGCATGCATGTGCTATGGTCACTCATGGTGTGGCTAAGTTCATTACGCACGGATGAATTGTGAATATGATCATGGATGTTTGATGATGGAATTGTGAGTAAATGGCATAATAATAACTAAGGCATGAATGTATAAAATGGAAGTAATTTGATGTTACACATTGCACTTCATTTGGTAAGCTTGGTCTAAATAAAATATGAAGTCTTAAGCTAGTGTAAATTGATAAGAAGTTGATATGCATGAGCCATGTTTATGAATGTGTAAGTGATCATTATGCCATGTAGGATGTCATTGATATGTGTAAGGGCACATGTATTATTAAAGGTGACAAAAGGCTTGGAAAATAGCCTCAAAGTTGTCCACACGGGTAGATACACAGGTGTGTGTCAAGACCGTGTGTGAAACACGATTTGTCCCATGGGTGTGTGATCCGGTCGTGTATCCCCTACACCCTAATTAGGTAAAACAGAATGCCCAGTATTAAACACACGGGTAGAGACAAGGCCGTGTGTCTTGGCCTTGTGCTGGACACAGCTTTAGGACATGGGCGTGTACCCTGGCCATGTGAAGTTTGCACCTGATTTTTGGAATTTAATTCATCACACGACTTAAGCACACGGGCGTGTGACTTGGCCGTGTGACCCTAATTGTGTTGATGACGTCATAAACATAGAGTTACATGGGCTGAGGACACGGCCGTGTCCCAAGCCACACGGGTGTATATGACCACATGGCCTACCAACACGGGCATGTAACCCTCCAAAAGTAGAAAAATTTCTAAGTATCACAAAAGTTCTGAAAGTTCTCGGTTTATTCCGAAGCCACACCCAATGGATGTTTTGGGCCTCATGGGTTCGTATAAGGGACAACATCTTATGTATAAATGGTTTTAATTTGGGCAAAATTTTTATGGCCCAGTTTTTATGAATGTTTATGTTTGAGTCCAGTAACGCTTCGGACCCTGTTCTTGTAATAGCCCAAAATTGGGTCTAGTTGGAACAGAGGTTTCAGGACCACAAAATCTGAGATATAAATAATTATTTTATGATTATTTTGAGGTCTATAATATGATTGCATGATTGTGTGAAAATTTCGTGAAGAAATTCTATGCATAAAGTGCTTAATTCAAAGTTAGGGACTAAATTGAAGAAGTTGCAAAACTTGCATTCTAGAAGTTTCTAGTATGAAATTGATTTGAAATATTAATTAGGAGGTCTTAAATAGCAATTTTACCAATTTCTAAGTTATGGACAAAAATTGGACATGGATGGAATTTTTGGAAAGTTTAGTAGTAAGGGTATTTTGGTCATTTAGGGGTAAAATGAATTAAAATACAAAATTAAAGGCCAATTTTGCTCATCTTCTTCACAATGGACGTGTATGCCAAGGGAGACTCCATGCCTAGGGTTTTCAAGTTTCCCAAGCTCAATTGTAAGTCCGTTCTAACCCGCTTTTCAAGTTCTTTACGTTTTGGAGTCCCAGAACTTGATTTAGCTTATGCTAGCAATAATTCAACCTAGGGTTCATATTTGGAAAATAAACCATAGGTAAAATTTGTGTATTCTGGTGTTTTATGATACAATATGAGGTTTTAAATTATGTTAGACAACTTGTGCTACTCGGTTTTAAGTGAAAACGAGCAAAAGGGCTTAATCGGTAAAAATACCTAATAGTCATAAGTATACGTTAGAGTGAGAATTTGATGTTGCTATAGAAGGGAAAAGTGATCATCATGTCATAAAACATAAGAATAAGGGATGAAGTTTAATTCCCTAGCCTAGGGGCAAAAGTGTAAATATGCAAAAGTTTAGGGGCAAAATTGTAATTTTTCCAAAGTTTGAGTTAAGGACTATTTTGAATAGTACATTAATTAAATAAGTAAAATATGATGTTTTCGATCCCGGAAAATGAGATTTGAACCTAGAATGAGAGAAAAATTGAAAATTGGGAAAGTTGGTAAAATGGCCGTTTTAATATCAAGGTAAGTTCATATGTATAATAAGCATTAATTTATGCATGTTTCAATGTAAAATTGTTATATTTACTATGATCTCCGAGATGTTGAAAGTATGTAAGTTGGTATGATAATAATACAACAATAATGTTGTAATTTATATTTGAAAGTTAAATTTAGTGAATTAATTGAATTATGTTAAATTAAATGATTATGGTGCCAAGTTTATGAATTGATTTAACAATATGTCTATGGTACATGAAGTGCATTGAATTATCATACATAAATGTGCTTTCTATGATTATGGATATTATGGGAAATTGTAAGTTCATATGATTTTTAATAAGACAATGTGTAATTTAATGTTATTGCGTTGATATTAAATGAGATGTAAGTTTATATGTAAGTAATACATCACTATTACTTGTATTATGATATTTTATAAAAATATTGGAAATATGTTTGTAATTACTTGATTGGTGAAATTGTTAGAAAAGAGAGAGAAATCCCGATTGAACCTTCGGAAAGATTGGGTGATACAGATGGTATGTAGCTAGGTCACATGTATAGTACTGAGTGCACATCATGTGTACAAGAGAGCTACAAGACATTATGATGTAGCTAGGTCGCATGGATAATACTATGTGTACACCATGTAGACAAGAGAGCTACGGGATATATGTAGCTAGGTCGCATGCATGGTTCCAAGTGAAGGACACTATGTAGACAAGAGAGCTACGAGATAAACTGGCTAGGACACATGGGTGGTACTAAGTGTTCACCATGTGTACAAGAGAGCCGAACTATATGATGGGTGGAGCTATGTGCTGAAACCACCAAGTATCGAGGATTGATCCGAAGTGTTCAACAAGAGACTCTCTATGTATTGCTTTGTGAGTTTTGTGATGAATATGTGTAGGAACTTGGTTATGTGAATGATGTGTTCATTAAGTGACCAGGATGTGGTAAGGTTATAAACAAGTAAGTTATACATGAGGATGATTTTATGGTGACCTTCTGATCATGGGCCTATACTTGTGATGTATGAAACGTGGTGAAAATGATTTGTGATATATATGTTAAAATGAGTTTAATACAAAGAAAGTGTGAAAGAGTGAATTAGCAATAAAAGCTGTTTTGGACGAAGCGATGGACGTGATTTTGAAAAATCACGAAAAATAGTATAAATTGAATCGAGACTGAATTAGATATCAAATTAAATCTTAATGAGTCCATTTTCATATAAAAGAAACATAAAGGAGTTTTATATTTTGAGATTTTTATGTTTTCGTCGGATCGATTCGAATGATTAAGTGATCCCTGCTTTGAATTTGGAAAATCACAAAATTTGGAGAAAAATAATTAGAGGCTCAAAATTATATTTTAAAATCAATAATGAGTCTATTTTCAAGATAAATCAACAAGAACATTATCCGAGTTCAGATTGTGAGATAATTACTTTTTAGTGAAGACAGTCGAAGCGTCGAGAGAAAGTGAAACAGGGAAATTTTAATGAATAAACTGTACTAATTGGCTAAACCAAAAATTATGAAAATTTTATGGTGAAACGATACGTGAGTCTAGTTTTATGGGAAATTTACGGATCTTAATTTGGAGCTCTGTAGCTCAAATTATAAATAATTAAGTGACTATTACTCGTGTGGATAGTTTGATGTGAACATTTATTAGTAAATTGTGAAATCGTACTTACAAGAATGCTATATACATTAAGGATGTGGAATGGAGAGGAGGAGGAGGAAACTAAATATATGTGGAATGCATGGAAACTATGGTATATGAAATATTGATATAATGAAATAAATGATATGTGTTTATAAGAAAACAAAAAGAGAATGTTATGTATCATGACATGTATATATATATATATGACTAGTCTCAATGTAATGCTTGTTGGGTATGGAATTGAATTGAAATGTTTCAGCAAACATGTTATTCTGTGCATCTGAATCGTGGTATTTTATAAAGATATGATCTAGCTTTAAATATGAATGCTTCATGATTAAGTTGAAGATATTTGGTAAGATGATAATCTTGGTATAAATGTATAAGTGGTACTATAATAAACAAGGTGAAATGAGTATGAGAGACACATGTATGATGACATACAAATGCTATGTTTGTGGTTTAATTGAGGATGTTTAATCATTAAATGAATACCATGTTATATGCTTTTGATTGTTTTATAAGTGTGTAAGAGATCAAGGTTGACCAAAGCTTGGAAAATAACCTAGGTATATTCCACACATGCAGAGACACGACCATGTGTCTCAGCCGTGTATAGAACACGACTTTGGGGCACGGGCCTGTGGAGCCTTAAAGCATGAAATTTCCAAGATTTTGTAAGTTCTCGGTTTAGTCCCAAACCCTTTCTAAAGTATGTTTTGGGCTCCGTAGACTCAAATAAGGGACTATGTGTAAGAGAATGAATGCTTTGAAATATGAATAAAATTTTATGGCTCGTATTTTGTTTAATGTTTGTATGTTTGTCTGGTAACGCCCCGTTCCTTAGCCCGACCTCAGACACGGGTAAAGGGTGTTACATTTAGTGGTATCAGAGCAGGTTTAGTCGATTCTCGGACTAACGTAGCAAGTGTAAAAGTTTAGTTATACATGCCACAAATATGTGATAGTGTGATGTCTCTCGACACTAATAAGGACTATTTTGTTTAAAATGAAATATTCTCCAACCGAGCTACATCTGACCATTTGATAGCGATATTGAAGTATTTGAATAAAGTGTAGCTATGATGTGTTAAACTCGGAAAGGTATGAATAAGAATTCGTGATATATGTATATGTGATAATATGTGAGATGAAAGTTTATATAGTGATATATTTATTCATATTTGTTTGGCCTTCATATGCTGTTGCATGCTTGACTAAATTAATTAGTAAATGTGATGATTAAAGTTATTCAAAATTCATAGAATGTATGAGTGAGTGCACTTGTTTGAAATGAGATAATTGGAAATTTTATGTAAGACAGGTATGAATAATAAATTGTTTGAAGTGGATAGTATGATTATAATGACATATGTGGATAATGAAAGAAATGTGTCATATATTTATATGTCAGAATCGAGTTAGAGACTGTACGAGCTCACCCCCTTACCGATGAGGTGTATATAACGGAAATTCATGAGAATCCTGTTGACTATGTTCCTAAGTGTGGAATCAAAGAGTTTAGTGATAAAATAATTATAGATATAACCAGAGTCTGAGAATGGTTGACAAGTGAAGGACAGAGTTAGAGAAATATCAGAGTTTACTGAGTTATCTTGGGATTCAAATTGATGACAGGGTGTTTCTGAAAGTATCGTCTTGAAAACAATTAGTTAGTAATGCTGGAAATTATGAGAAAGATACTAAACCTCACTCCAGTAAGATTTTCGAGGACGAAAATCTCTGAAGGGGGGAGAGTTGTAATAGCCCAAAATTGGGTCTAGTTGGAACAGAGGTTTCAGGACCACAAAATCTGAGATATAAATAATTATTTTATGATTATTTTGAGGTCTATGATATGATTGCATGATTGTGTGAAAATTTCGTGAAGAAATTCTATGCATAAAGTGCTTAATTCAAAGTTAGGGACGAAATTGAAGAAGTTGCAAAACTTGCATTCTAGAAGTTTCTAGTATGAAATTGATTTGAAATATTAATTAGGAGGTCGTAAATAGCAATTTGATCAATTTCTAAGTTATGGACAAAAATTGGACATGGATGGAATTTTTGGAAAGTTTAGTAGTAAGGGTATTTTGGTCATTTAGGGGTAAAATGAATTAAAATACAAAATTAAAAGCCAATTTTGCTCATCTTCTTCACCATGGACGTGTATACCAAGGGAGACTCCATGGCTAGAGTTTTCAAGTTTCCCAAGCTCAATTGTAAGTCCGTTCTAACCCCGTTTTTCAAGTTCTTTACGTTTTTGGAGTCCCGGTAACTTGATTTAGCTTATGCTAGCAATAAATCAACCTAGGGTTCATATTTGGAAAAATACCCAGAGGTAAAATTTGTGTATTCTGGTGTTTTATGATACAATATGAGGTTTTAAATTATGTTAGACAACTTGTGCTACTCGGTTTTAAGTGAAAACGAGCAAAAGGGCTTAATCGGTAAAAATACCTAATAGTCATAAGTATATGTTAGAGTGAGGATTTGATGTTGCTATAGAAGGGAAAAGTGATCAACATGTCATAAAACATAAGAATAAGGGATGAAGTTTAATTCCCTAGCCTAGGGGCAAAAGTGTAAATATGCAAAAGTTTAGGGGCAAAATTGAAATTTTTCCAAAGTTTGAGTTAAGGACTATTTTGAATAGTACATTAATTAAATAAGTAAAATATGATGTTTTAGATCCCGAAAAACGAGATTTGAACCTAGAATGAGAGAAAAATTGAAAATTGGGAAAGTTGGTAAAATGGCCGTTTTAATATCAAGGTAAGTTCATATGTATAATAAGCATTAATTTATGCATGTTTCAATGTAAAATTGTTATATTTACTATGATCTCCGAGATGTTGAAAGTATGTAAGTTGGTATGATAATAATAAAACAATAATCTTGTAATTTATATTTGAAAGTTAAATTTAGTGAATTAATTGAATTATGTTAATTTAAATGATTATGGTGCCAAATTTATGAATTGATTTAAAAATATGTCTATGGTACATGAAGTGCATTGAATTATCATACATAAATGTGCTTTCTATGATTATGGATATTATGTGAAATTGTAAGTTCATATGATTTTTAATAAGACAATGTGTAATTTAATGTTATTGCGTTGATATTAAATGAGATGTAAGTTTATATGTAAGTTATACATCACTATTACTTGTATTATGATATTTTATAAAAATATTGGAAATATGTTTGTGGATAGTTACTTGATTGGTGAAATTGTTAGAAAAAAGAGAAATCCGATTGAACCTTGGAAAGATTGGGTGATCTGATGGTATGTAGCTAGGTCACATGTATAGTCTTGAGTGCACATCATGTGTACAAGAGAGCTACAAGACATTATGATGTAGCTAGGTCGCATGGGTGATACTATGTGTACACCATGTAGACAAGAGAGCTACGGGATATATGTAGCTAGGTCGCATGCGTTGTTCCAAGTGAAGGACACCATGTAGACAAGAGAGCTACGAGATAAATCAGCTAGGTCACATGGGTGGTACTAAGTGTTCACCATGTGTACAAGAGAGCCGAACTATATGATGGGTGGAGCTATGTGCTGAAACCACCAAGTATCGAGGATTGATCCGAAGTGTTCAACAAGAGACTCTCTATGTATTGCTTTGTGAGTTTTGTGATGAATATGTGCAGGAACTTGGTTATGTGAATGATGTGTTCATTAAGTGACCAGGATGTGGTAAGGTTATAAACAAGTAAGTAATACATGAGGATGATTTTATGGTGACCTTGTGATCATGGGCCTATACTTGTGATGTATGAAACGTGGTGAAAATGATTTGTGATATGTATGTTAAAATGAGGTTAATACAAAGAAAGTGTGAAAGAGTGAATTAGCAATAAAACTGT
Source organism: Gossypium arboreum (assembly GCF_025698485.1). Classification (NCBI taxonomy): domain Eukaryota; kingdom Viridiplantae; phylum Streptophyta; class Magnoliopsida; order Malvales; family Malvaceae; genus Gossypium; species Gossypium arboreum. Next base: position 77,750,207 of record NC_069079.1, on the reverse strand, counting down.
TTTGGACAGTAGCAGTGACGTGATTTTGAAAAATCACGAAAAATAGTATAAACTTAATCAGAGACTAAATTAGATATCAAATTAAATCTTAATGAGTCTATTTTGATATAAAAGAAACATAAAAAGCAAAGGAGTTCTATATTTTGAGATATTTATGTTTTCATCAGACATATGCAGAATGATTACGTGATCCCCTGTTCTGAATTTGGAAAATCACAAAAATTTGGAGAAAAATAATTAGAGGCTCAAAATTATATTTTTAAAATCCATAATGAGTCTATTTTCATGATAAATCAACAAGAACATTATCCGAGTTCTGTACTATGAGATAATTATTTTTTAGTGAAGACAGGTCAGAACTGTCAGAAAGTGAAACAGGGGAAAATTTAATGAATAAACTATATTAATTGGCTAAACCAAAAATTATGAAAATTTTATGGTGAAACGATACATGAGTCTACTTTTATGGGAAATTTACGGGTCTTAATTTGGAGCTCTGTAGCTCGAATTATAAATAATTAAGTGACTATGACTCGTGGGGATAGTTTGATGTGAATATTTATTAGTAAATTGTGAAATCGTACTTACAAGAATGCTATATACATTAAGGATGTGGAATGGAGAGGAGGAGGAGGAAAATAAATATATGTGGAATGCATGGAAACTATGGTATATGAAATATTGATATAATGAAATAAATGATATGTGTTTATAAGAAAACAAAAAGAGAATGTTATGTATCATGACATGTATATATATATATATGACTAGTCTCAATGTAATGCTTGTTGGGTATGGAATTGAATTGAAATGTTTCAGCAAACATGTTATTCTGTGCATCTGAATCGTGGTATTTTATAAAGATATGATCTAGCTTTAAATATGAATGCTTGATGATTAAGCTAAAGATATTTGGTAAGATGATAGTCTTGGTATAAATGTATAAGTGGTACTATAATAAACAAGGTAAAATGAGTATGAGAGACACATGTATGATGACATACAAATGCTATGTTTGTGGTTTAATTGAGGATGTTTAATCATTAAATGAATACCATGTTATATGCTTTTGATTTTTTTATAAGTGTGTAAGAGATCAAGGTTGACCAAAGCTTGGAAAATAGCCTAGGTATATTCCACACAGGCAGAGACACGACCATGTGTCTCAGCCGTGTATAGAACATGACTTTGGGGCACGGGCATGTGGAGCCTTAAAGCATGAAATTTCCAAGATTTTCGTAAGTTCTCGGTTTAGTCCCAAACCCTTTCTAAAGTATGTTTTGGGCTCCGTAGACTCAAATAAGGGACGATGTGTAAGAGAATGAATGCTTTGAAATATGAATAAAATTTTATGGCTCGTATTTTAGTTTAATGTTTGTATGTTTGTCTGGTAACGCCTCGTACCTTAGCCCGACCTCAGACACGGGTAAGGGGTGTTACATTTAGTGGTATCAGAGCAGGTTTAGTCGATTCTCGGACTAACATAGCAAGTGTAAAAGTTTAGTTATACATGCCACAAATATGTGATAGTGTGATGTCTCCCGACACTAATAAGGACTATTTTGTTTAAAATGAAATATTCTCCAACCGAGCTACATCTGACCATTTGATAGCGATATTGAAGTATTTGAATAAAGTGTAGCTATGATGTGTTAAACTCGGAAAGGTATGAATAAGAATTCGTGATATATGTATATGTGATAATATGTGAGATGAAAGTTTATATAGTGATATATTTATTCATATTTGTTTGGCCTTCATATGCTGTTGCATGCTTGACTAAATTAATTAGTAAATGTGATGATTAAAGTTATTCAAAATTCATAGAATGTATGAGTGAGTGCACTTGTTTGAAATTAGATAATTGGAAATTTTATGTAAGACAGGTATGAATAATAAATTGTTTGAAGTGGATAGTATGATTATAATGACATATGTGGATAATGAAAAAAATGTGTCATATAGATATATGTCAGAATCGAGTTAGAGACTGTACGACCTCACCCCCTTACCGATGAGGTGTATATAACGGAAATTCATGAGAATCATGTTGACTATGTTCCTAAGTGTGGAATCAAAGAGTTTAGTGATAAAATAATTATAGATATGACCAGAGTCTGAGAATGGTCGACAAGTGAAGGATAGAGTTAGAGAAATATCAGTGTTTACTGAGTTATCCTGGGATTCAAATTGATGACAGGGTGTTTCTGAAAGTATCGTCTTGAAAAAAATTAGTTAGTATTGCTGGAAATTATGAGAAAGATACTAAACCTCACTCCGGTAAGATTTTTGAGGACGAAAATCTCTGAAGGGGGGGAGAGTTGTAATAGCCCAAAATTGGGTCTAGTTGGAACAGAGGTTTCAAGACCACAAAATCTGAGATATAAATAATTATTTTATGATTATTTTGAGGTCTATGATATGATTGCATGATTGTGTGAAAATTTCGTGAAGAAATTCTATGCATAAAGTGCTTAATTCGAAGTTAGGGACTAAATTGAAGAAGTTGCAAAACTTGCATTCTAGAAGTTTCTAGTATGAAATTGATTTGAAATATTAATTAGGAGGTCGTAAATAGCAATTTGACCAATTTCTAAGTTATGGACAAAAATGGGACATGGATGGAATTTTGGAAAGTTTAGTAGTAAGGGTATTTTGGTCATTTAGGGTAAAATGAATTAAAATACAAAATTAAAAGCCAATTTTGCTCATCTCCTTCACCATGGATGTGTATACCAAGGAGACTCCATGGCTAGGGTTTTCAAGCTTCCCAAGCTCAATTGTAAGTCCGTTCTAACCCGCTTTTCAAGTTCTTTACGTTTTGGAGTCCCAGAACTTGATTTAGCTTATGCTAGCAATAATTCAACCTAGGGTTCATATTTGGAAAAATACCCATAGGTAAAATTTGTGTATTCTGGTGTTTTATGATACAATATGAGGTTTTAAATTATGTTAGACAACTTGTGCTACTCGGTTTTAAGTGAAAACGAGCAAAAGGGCTTAATCGGTAAAAATACCTAATAGTCATAAGTATATGTTAGAGTGAGAATTTGATGTTGCTATAGAAGGGAAAAGTGATCATCATGTCATAAAACATAAGAATAAGGGATGAAGTTTAATTCCCTAGCCTAGGGGCAAAAGTGTAAATATGCAAAAGTTTAGGGGCAAAATTGTAATTTTTCCAAAGTTTGAGTTAAGGACTATTTTGAATAGTACATTAATTAAATAAGTAAAATATGATGTTTTAGATCCCGGAAAACGAGATTTGAACCTAGAATGAGAGAAAAATTAAAAATTGGGAAAGTTGGTAAAATGGCCGTTTTAATATCAAGGTAAGTTCATATGTATAATAAGCATTAATTTATGCATGTTTCAATGTAAAATTGTTATATTTACTATGATCTCCGAGATGTTGACAGTATGTAAGTTGGTATGATAATAATACCAATAATATCTGTAATTTATATTTGAAAGTTAAATTTAGTGAATTAATTGAATTATGTTAAATTAAATGATTATGGTGCCAAGTTTATGAATTGATTTAAAAATATGTCTATGGTACATGAAGTGCATTGAATTATCATACATAAATGTGCTTTCTATGATTATGGATATTATGGGAAATTGTAAGTTCATATGATTTTAATAAGACAATGTGTAATTTAATGTTATTGCGTTGATATTAAATGAGATGTAAGTTTATATGTAAGTAATACATCACTATTACTTGTATTATGATATTTTATAAAAATATTGGAAATATATTTGTGGATAATTACTTGATTGGTGAAATTGTTAGAAAAGAGAGAGAAATCCCGATTGAACCTTCGGAAAGATTGGGTGATTTTGAAAAATCACGAAAAATAGTATAAACTGAATCAGAGACTAAATTAGATATCAAATTAAATCTTAATGAGTCTATTTTGATATAAAAGAAACATAAAAAGCAAAGGTGTTCTATATTTTGAGATATTTATGTTTTCGTGAGACTGAATCAGAATGATTACGTGATCCCCTGTTCTGAATTTGGAAAATCACAAAAATTTGGAGAAAAATAATTAGAGGCTCAAAATTATATTTTTAAAATCCATAATGAGTCTATTTTCATGATAAATCAACAAGAACATTATCCGAGTTTTGTACTATGAGATAATTATTTTTTAGTGAAGACAGGTAAGAACTATCAGAAAGTGAAACAGGGGAAAATTTAATGAATAAACTATATTAATTGGCTAAACCAAAAATTATGAAAATTTTATGGTGAAACGATACATGAGTCTAGTTTTATGGGAAATTTACGGGTCTTAATTTGGAGCTCTGTAGCTCGAATTATAAATAATTAAGTGACTATGACTAGTGTGGATAGTTTGATGTGAACATTTATTAGTAAATTGTGAAATCGTACTTACAAGAATGCTATATACATTAAGGATGTGGAATGGAGAGGAGGAGGAGGAAACTAAATATATGTGGAATGCATGGAAACTATGGTATATGAAATATTGATATAATGAAATAAATGATATGTGTTTATAAGAAAACAAAAGAGAATGTTATGTATCATGACATGTATATATATATATATATATATATATGACTAGTCTCAATGTAATGCTTGTTGGGTATGGAATTGAATTGAAATGTTTCAACAAACATGTTATTCGTGCATCTGAATCGTGGTATTTTATAAAGATATGATCTAGCTTTAAATATGAATGCTTGATGATTAAGTGAAGATATTTGGTAAGATGATAATCTTGGTATAAATGTATAAGTGGTACTATAATAAACAAGGTAAAATGAGTATGAGAGACACATGTATGATGACATACAAATGCTATGTTTGTGGTTTAATTGAGGATGTTTAATCATTAAATGAATACCATGTTATATGCTTTTGATTTTTTATAAGTGTGTAAGAGATCAAGGTTGACCAAAGCTTGGAAAATAGCCTAGGTATATTCCACACAGGTAGAGACACGACCATGTGTCTCAGTCGTGTATAGAACATGACTTTGGGACACGGGCATGTGGAGCCTTAAAGCATGAAATTTCCAAGATTTTCGTAAGTTCTCGGTTTAGTGCCAAACCCTTTCTAAAGTATGTTTTGGGCTTCGTAGACTCAAATAAGGGACTATGTGTAAGAGAATGAATGCTTTGAAATATGAATAAAATTTTATGGCTCGTATTTTAGTTTAATGTTTGTATGTTTGTCTGGTAACGCCTCGTACCTTAGCCCGACCTCGGACACGGGTAAGGGGTGTTACAGTTCTGGTGTTGGATACAGGTAAAGGGTGTTACAATTTGAAAGTACAGGGCTGAAGAGTTTGGAGCTATAGTTTGTAATGATCCTGAGGGAGCTGAGTTTTGGCTAGAGAATACGAATTGGGTATTTGATGAATTGTCTTGTACGCCGACAGAATGTGTTAAATGCGCTATATCACTTCTGAGAGATACTGCTTATCAGTGGTGGAACACTTTGATATCTGTGGTACTGAGAGAACGAGTCACGTGGGAATTCTTTCAGACTGAGTTCAAAATGAAATACATAAGCCAGCGGTTTATCGATCGAAAGCGCAAAGAATTTATGGAACTGAAGCAAGATCATATGACTATGACTGAGTACCAAAAAAGAATTTGTGAGACTAAGTAAATACACTTGAGAATGTGTTTCCACTGAAGAGATTATGTGGAAGCGGTTCAAAGACGGGTTGAATGAAGATATTAAGCTTCTAGTCAGGATTCTTGTAACAACCCGTTTTTAGCCAAATTAGAATAGTGGTTTTGGGACCACAAATCTAAGGTTTTCTATAGTATGATGTATGAGTGAAAATTTTGTTAAGAAGTTTTATCGTTTAAATGCTTAATTTGATAAAAAGGACAAAATCGCGTAAAGTGTAAAACTTGTGTTCTATTAGCTAAAGGTGACTAATAGCTATGGAATATTAAATTGAAGGTCCTTATGTATTAATTAGCCCGTTGTTAATATGAGTGGACAAATAGGGGCACTAATTAGGTGATTTTAATGGGTTATTAATAAGGTTAAAAACGTAATTTAGTAAAATAATTAAGTAAAATAATAAAACAACAAAAGCTATCATCTTTCACTCATCTTTCCCACTAAAATTAAGAAGATAGAAGCCTTCATGTAAGCTTTCTAGGGTTCGGCTCCTTCATTGTTAAATTGGTAAGTGATTTTTGTATTATTTTTAATGATTTCTATGTTTTTGATATCGTTGCAGCTTAATCTAGCTAGCCTAGGGACTAATTTGCAAAATTTTTAATAGTTTAGAGTTTTTCCATTGATGAATGTCTATGTATTTTGATGTTTGATGATAGAAAATGTATGCTTGTTGTTAGATAAACAACATTTGTAAAGTGATTTTTGGTAAAATTGCCATTTAGGGATTAAATTGAGAAATGTGAAATAAATGAAAATTTTAGGCTGATAGGGACTTAATTCATATTAGGCTGTGATGGGCTGAAATTGAATTGCATGAATTTGTACTTTTATGAGATAAGGACTAAATTGTAAAAATGTTCAAAAATTAGGGGCAAAAGTGTAAAGTTTCCATAATGTGATTTTTTAGGTTAAATTGAATAGAATGATAATTAAATAAGTTAAATTTGATTAATATAGATCAAGAAAAGTGAAGTTCGAATCTAGACCGAGGAAAGAATAAAGTATCAGACTAGTTGATTCGTTTCGTCATTTTTATTAATCGAGGTAAGTTTGTATGTTAATAAGCATTGATATATTTGTATTTTAAATGCTTTGTATTTGAATTATTGATGAATACGATGGTACAGAAATGTTCGATGAAGATTCAAAAATGATAAATCCCGGTTGAACCTTAGGAATAGATTAGGATACAAATGACATCTCATTAGGGGTTATGTGATTTGGTTGCTGGTCCGTACGTCCTACCGGTGGCTAAGTTATCAGGCATGTGTTGCAGATTCTCGTCAAGTTGTATGAGCAACACTGTGTAACTACACCATGATCGTCAGCTAGTGTGAGCAGACTCGTTGATAGCTCGAGAGTGAGTATTATATGAGATATGAGATTGAGATATCTTCGGCTATGTATTGGCACTTAGGGTGCGAGATTCCTGAGTATCTGATAGTATTCCAAATGGTTTAATGGGTATATCAAAGAAATGAAATGGTAAGAAATACATATGTATCAGTATAGGTATGTACAAAAACTATATGACCACTGAACCTATGAAAGTTGTGAGTTTATAGTTACTTATGTGATTGAATATATGTTAACCTCATGATTTAATGATTTTGTAGTATACTATGTTCATACAACTTGATTTGTGAATGAATGGTGAGCTTTACTTATTAACTATACAAGCTTACTAAGCTTCATAGCTTAGTTTATTTACATTTTCGTATTTTATAGTGTCTATTGAAGCTAGCTCAGATTGGGAATCATCGGAAATCTCATCACATTATTAAGCTTTCACTTTAGTACTTTTGAACTTATATATTTGGTTATATGGCATGTATAGGAGCTATGGTCATTTTTATATATGATAGTAATGGATTTAGCCATTTGAGTTGGCTTGTAATTGATGAATGGTTAGTTATGTGTATAGCCATGTAACTTGGCTTATTTTGGTTGATTTGGTTGTGTATTTATATGCAAATTGCCTTTGTCATGCACTTGGTAATTGCTATGTAAATGCTTGTGGTGGAAGGTTGTTTGTGAATTGGTAATTTGAGTATCAAATAGTTGATAATTGAGAATTGGTATGTTTGTGATTTTAGGCAAAGTGATGTATAAATGAAAGTGACCATTTAGGTGATTTGAGAATGTAAAATTGGCCTGAGTTGAATAGCATATTATGGTACTTGTGTGCCTTGTAGTTGTTGGTGTTGATATAGCATGAATCGAACTTAGTTTAGATGAGTTTAGATGCCATTTGAAGTTGTGCTTATATGCAAATTTGGTTAGTTTAGGTGTATGTAATTTGGGTGAGAAAGTTGGAAAGTAGCCTATTTTTGTCCACACGGGCAGAGACATGGGTGTGTGTCTCAGCCGTGTGTGACACATGGTCAGGTGACACAGCCTTGTGTCCTTTGGTGTTTAATTAGAAATCAAGTCAGTATGCTCACACGGCTCAGCACACGGGCATGTGACTTGGCCGTGTGTTATAATTGAATATACCCTATAGGTTTGGCACGGCCTAGCACACTGCCTGGCACACAGATGTGTGAGGCCATTTTGAAGGGCACAGGGGCTGGTCACACGAGCGTGTGGTTGGCCGTGTGACCCAAGTTAGGGAGTTACATGGGGTTGGATACGGGCTGGGACACGACCATGTGATCCCATTTTGAATGTCCACATGGCCTGTGACACGGGCGTGCCTTTGGCCATGTGAGACACACGGCTGGGCCACATGGGCGTGTGTCCCCTGTATTATCAATGTACTCCCAAACCACTCCTAAAGCATGTTTTAGGCCTCATAGGCTCAGATTAGGGACGATATGAATGATTTTTTTTTTAAAATTGGAAAAATGTATGAGAAATGTATGTTATTTGGCTAATAAGTCCGGTAATGTTCCGTAACCCTATTTCGACGTTCAAAACGAGTGAGGGGTGTTACTATTCTGGAATTGAAAGAATTTGTTGTTTTGGTTGACAGAGCCTAAAAAGCCTAGGAACTTAGCAAAGAAAAGAGAAAAGCTAATTTTGAGGAAAAAGATTCGAGAAAGAGGTCGATAAGTAAACCCTATCATTCTTCTTCAAAGAAATCAAGGGATTCGTATAATCGTTCGAATGCTTTAGTGAGGTATTCTACTAAAGATCGTGGGAAACAACACATAAGTCCAACAACTCAAGGTACCTCAAGATCGAGTGTTGGTAGTGTCAGAACCAACAAACCTGAGTGTTAGCAGTGTGGAAGATGGCATTTTTGAGACTATTGGATGAATAATAAAACATGTTTTAGATGTGGCTCACAAGATCATTTCATTAGGGATTATCCTGAGTTTCCCGAGAAAGACAAATATTAGAATACAAGGCCAAGTAATACATCTATCAGAGGAAGACCACCTAGAAATACGAAAAATGGGACTAGTAGCAGAGGTGCGATGCTCACAAGATCATTTCATTCGGGATTCTCCTAGGTTACCCAAGAAAGACTAATATCTAAATACAATGCCAAGTAATATAGCTATCAGAGGGAGACTACCTATAAATACGAGAAATGTGACTAGTAGCAAAGGTGCGACAAAGGATTCTACTGTGAGATCCAAGGCTTGAGCACCAGCCAGAGTTTATGCTATTCATGCTTGCCAAGATACGTCGTCACCATATGTTATCACCAGTGCATTTTGTCTTTATGACATTGATGTAATTACTTTAACTGATCCTAGATTGACTCATTCATATGTTTGTATGTATTTAGTGTCTAGTAAAAGTTTACTTATTGAGTCAACTAAATTTGTGATTAAGTATCGAACCCCTTGGGCTAGTATGTCCTTGTTGATAAAGTTTGCAAGAATTGTCCTTTGATGACTCGGGGTCATTGTTTTCCGGCTAATTTAATACTTTTACCGTTTGATGAATTTGATTTGATCTTGGGTATGGATTGATTGACTCTGCATGATGCTATTGTAAACTGTGGACGGAAGACTATTAAGTTGAAATGTCAGAATAGTAAAATTCTTCATATCGAATCTGATGATTTGAGTAGGTTGCCTATTGTGATATTGATGATGTTAGCACAGAAATATGGGAGGAAAGGTTGCGATGCTTATCTTGTGTATGTATTAGATACAAAAGTGTCTGAATCAAAGATTGAACAGTGTCAATGGTTTGTGAATATTGAGATGTGTTTATAGAAGAGTTACCTGGGTTGCCACCGATCAGAGAGGTTGAGTTTGCTATTGAATTAGTATCAAGAACATCACCGATATCGATAGCTCCGTATAGAATGGCTCCTCTAGAATTGTAAGAATTGAAAGCTCAGCTGCAAGAGTTAACAGATAGAGGTTTTGCACGATCTAGTTTTTCGCCTTGTGATGCACCAGTTCTATTCGTAAAGAAGAAAGATGGATTGATGAGACTGTGTATTGATTATCGTCAGCTTAACAAGGTTACAATTTGGAATAAGTATCCTTTGTTGAGAATTGATGATTTATTTGATCAGTTGAAAGGAGTTATAGTATTTTCAAAGATTGATTTATGATCTAGCTATTATTAGTTGTGAGTTAAAGATTCGGATGTGCCGAAAACTGCGATCATAACTAGGTATGGATATTATGAATTTCTTGCTATGCCATTTGGATTAACTAGCGCTCCTGGAGTATTTATGGATTTGATGAATTGAATCTTTAGATCGTATTTGGACAGATTTGTTGTTGTATTCATTGATGACATTTTTATCTATTCTCGAGATGAATCTAAGCATGCCAAGCATTTGAGAATTGTATTGCAGAATTTACGAGATAAGCAACTATTTCTAAATTCAGTAAATGTAAGTTTTGGCTCTGAGAAGTTGGATTTTTGGGACATATTGTTTCAGCAGAAGGTATTCAAGTTAATCCGAGTAAGATTTTAATAGTTGTTGAGTGAAAACCACCAAGAAACGTATTTAAATCAGAAATTTTCTGGGATTAGCTGGCTACTATCGGTGTTTTGTAAAAGGGTTCTTGATGATTGTTACACCCATGACTCAATTGTTACAAAAAGATGTGAAGCTTGAGTGGTCTGAGATGTAACACCCCAAACCTGGCTAGAATTTATGGGCGAATTTGGCGTGTCACATCAAAGCATCGTTCAAAAATTGAGTTGTCGTTAAAAGTTCATTTCTATAATTAAAATCTTTTGCTTGAGGTTAGCAAATCATCTCGACAAAAATGTCTACTTAATGTCTGGTATTGATACTTTAAGTTATTTCAAATCATGGAAGCTACTAAAGTTTGAAATATAAACTGTCTGTTTTTAAATGTTTTTGAAAATAGTTATTAATTTTTGAAAATTCGTGTTTAGCAGTTTTAAATAAGAAAATCAAAAGCCCAATTAAATATTTAATCCCTCAAAGGCCTTATTACAGAATAAAACCCTAAAACATAAAATTTAAATAAAAAGTCTACAGCAGAGCATCAGTGGTCGTGTGGCCACCTCCGAGTCTCTCACGGCTCTAAATTGCCTAAGACTGGGGATTACCCGCACAATTAATAAACAGGGTGAGTTTATGAAAACTCAGTTTGTAATCCCCTCCTAAATTAAAATAGTTAGTAAACAGACAGAATTCAGAATCAGTCTGGGCCAGAGCCCATTACAGTAAAAGAACAATGAGTGTGGACCTAAGCCAGTACAATTTCACTTGGGTCTCAGCCCTTATCAGAGTCAATTGGGCCTAGCCCATCCTCAATATCAGTAACAATTAGGCCTAGCTCATTAACAGAATCAGGTGGTCCTAAGCCCAATACATAATCAATATCAGATGCAGATATACAGACAGATATCCAGCCCCGTCCAACCAATACACCACCCGTACCAACCAATACACCATGTGGGGATAAAATCGACCCACCCAGCCAACACACCAAGCTTAGCACCGGTTGCGGCACTAAGTCAACAAAATGGCTCAACATCATAGACAGAACGGCTAAAGGTCGTAAATATCACAGTAACACTGCCAGTTAATAGAACGGCTATAAGCTATAAGTATCACAGAAAGGCTGAAAGCCTTGTACAGAACGGCTACTGGCCGTACACTTCCTCCGTCAATAAAAAGCCAATCCCATTCAGTATGTCATGTCATAAATAATACGTGTATGCAAAGTCATACTCAGTGTAAATGATCATAACAGTGTAAATGGGCCCAAGGCCCATTACTCGGCCTAAGTGGGCCCACATGCTCATGTGGCCCAATTAGCCTAAATTCAATTACGGCTATGTGACCTACATAGCACAATCCAATGTTCATCACTTATCGTGAATCTAATCCATATGGGGCCACCAGCCCATTGGGCCCACACAGCCCATCTAGGCCTAACGTGGCCCAGAACTACCTAAGTTGTGTGCACGACATGACAAGTCTATCTACGTCCCACTTAATAGTGAAGTTTACCCTAAACCCTTAAGATCACTCATGATGGCCTCCCTCAATGTACGCCCACGTTTCGTGGGCTCGATTTACCACACGAGCGATCGCACGCTCGTGAGGCCTCAAATTCTGAAGTTTTGACTTTTTGACTTTTGTCGACTTCCAACAAAGAAGGGCGCGAATACACAACTATTTATGAGAACGCGTCAAAGTCCACGATCTTCAACTTTGGTGAACCAGGTATGAAATAATCCCTCCTAAAACCGGTGACCACCAACTCATCTTGTTCGTTCTATTTAAAGCCAGTTCCCTATGTGGGATTACTTTCAACATTAGGAAAATTCATTATTTTTTTATGGCCACTTCAACCACAGAGTTCCAGTCCAACTCCACCTCCTACACAGCTCAAACAGTAAAATAACTACTCCATTGCACATCTTAAGACTTGAACCTTAGACCTCATAGTTACACAACACGCCACCTTGCCACTACACCACAAGGCTCTTCCTCTGTCACAAAATATCCTCAATTAATTATAAGGTCTATAGGCCAAAGTCTAGGTTCCTTTAAAAGAAAAACCAAAATAAATTGCAAGAGCCAAGACTTGAACCTAGGCTTCCTTGCAACCTTAATGACGCCACCACTAGACCACATGCTTTCTTGTGTCATTTTTCTACCACAATAATTTACATGGAATAGATGAAATAAATCAAAAAATGGATTTTTTTCAAGAATGAAATCTTATTGGAACTGCCCAGTTCATCCTTTGGAACCATATCACATCCCGGATCTGATGAAATAGGATGAATTGAGACGGTATTTTGTAAATACGTAATTATCTTGAATATATTAACTATTTCTTGATTTTCCAATCGTCTGGAAGGGATAAAAGAAACATATTGTTCTTTCTTCAACAATTTCTGATCTCTAGTGGATCTCATCCAAGCACCCAGGGTTTTATTCACTTAAAACCAAAAATTTTTGCTAAAGCCCAAGTTTGAACCCAAGATTTCTCCAATACTTCTCAGGGCCATTAACCACCAAAGCAGACATTTAATTATGTCATTTTCTTGTACAATTAAATCCTTATATACAACCTCCTAATGGATCCATACTCAAGGCCCAATACTTCTAGGCCCAAATTCGGGGCATTACATGATAAATGCCAACAAAGTTTTGAATAGTTGAAAGAACTATTAACTGAAGCACCAATTTTAGTTCAGCTTGAGTCGGGTAAAGAGTTTGTGATTTTCAGTGACATGTCATTGAACGGTTTGGGATATGTTTAATGCAAGAAGGCAAAGTGATAGCTTATGCTTCTAGACTGTTAAAACCGCATGAAAAGGATTATCTAACACACGACTTAGAATTGGCTACTATTGTTTTTGCATTGAAAATTTGGCGACATCATTCATTTAGTGAGAAGTGCCACATATTTACTGACCACAAGAGCTTGAAGTATTTAATGTTTCAGAAAGATTTGAATTTGCGACAACGAAGATGGCTCAAGTTGTTGAAAGACTATGAGTTAGCTATTGATTATCTTTAAGAGAAAGCGAGTGTAGTCGCGGACGTTTTGATTAGAAAATCTTTATTTTCTTTGTGGGCAATGAAGACATAGTTAACTTTGTCTAATGATGGTTTGATTTTAGCTGAGTTAAAAGCTAAGCCGGTATTTCTTCAGCAAATTCGCGAAGCTCAGAAAAGTGATAATGAATTACAAGCTAAAAGAGTACAATGCGAGTTAACTACTGATTCAGAGTATTAGACCAGATCTGATGATTGTTTACTATTCTGTGGTAGAGTTTATGTGCCAAGGAATCTCGAGCTTATTCAAAAAATTCTACACGAAGCACACAGTGGTTGTTTATCTGTTCACTCTGGGAGTACTAAGATGTACAATGATTTGAAACAGTTTTACTGGTTGTCGGGCATGAAATGCGACATTTCAGAGTTTATGTCAAGATGCTTGATTTTTCAACAAGTTAAAGCCCAACATCAAGTGTCTTTGGGACTAGTACAGCTAGTGATGATACCTGAGTGGAAGTGGGATAGAGTTACGATGGATTTCGTATCGGGGTTACCCTTATCTCTAAAAAAGAAAGATGCTATTTGGGTTGCTATTGATCGTTTGACGAAATTTGAACATTTCATTCCAGTACGTACAGATTTTTCATGATAGATTAACTGAATTGTACATTTCTGAAATTGTCAGATTGCACGGGGTGCCAGTTTCTATTATTTTAGATAGAGATGCGAGGTTTATGTCGAGATTTTGGAAGAAATTAGAAGAAGTTGTGGGTACACGGTTGCATTTCAGTACTGCCTTTTATCCTTAAACAGATGGTCAGTCCAAGAGAGTTATTCAGATTCTCAAAGATATGCTTCACTGTTGTGTTTTAGAGTTTGAAGGCAACCGGGAAAATATTTACCATTGGTTGAATTCACGTATAATAATAGTTTTCAATAGAGTATAAAGATGGCACCGTATGAAGCTTTATATGGTCGTAAATGCCGAACTCTATTGTACTGGACTGAGCTTAGTGAGAACAAGATACATGGGGTTGATTTGGTTAGAGAGACTGGATACGAGCACGCCCTGGAGCTCATTAGACTCCGACAATGAGCTCCTCCAACTATTTGAAGTTCTAATGAGCCGATTGCAATATAAACGTTTCCTAGGAGCTGTTTTAGCTTCTAATGCAAAACCTTGGTTTGAAACAATGGACAATGCTCACAAAATCAGCTCGAAGCAACTATCCAAAGAACCCATGCATTGTTGGCAAGCTGATCCTAGCTAATTTCCAGGTCCTCGAGCTCCGTCCAGCTCAATTCAGCTTGTTTGAGTTTGTTTTAGCTAGTTTGAGCTCAACCGAGCTTACTTTTAGCTCGTTCTTTATTTCAATAAATTAAATTATGTTTTAGTTTTATATTAATTAGTTTGCTATAGCTCATTAATGAAAATTCTAGCTCAAATAAGTTCATTAAATGTTTTCACTTAGTTTGAGCTAGCCGAACTTAATGCTACTAGGTAGTCTTTAATTAATATGTTTAGTTTAGCTTAGCATGATATTTATGATGTCTAGTTCATTCTCTAACATGTTCAGCCAAATATAAATTGGGATTTAATGTGTTCATGTTTCTTGTAGGTTCAGCCGAATGTACTGAGTGCATTTAATGAGATACATGCACGGCAAGGTCCATGGATTATAAAAGTTCATACATTAACGAATTTATGCATGGTGGGTTGGCTATTGATGATCCCTAAGCAACCTTTTGGCCAAGAGTTAAGCTCCTCAAGGTGACCGAATGCATGAAGGAGCCATTAATGCAAGTACATGCATGCCTTAATACATCGTATGGAAGGATGCATGCACAACTAATGTTCAATGGATGGCATTTGAAGGAATTCATGTATTGGGGACGTTCATGCAAGTGGGGACTATTTTATCTAGATGTATTTGAAGATTCATGGACTGTAATTAAGGAAGAACATGCATTGGGACATTTTATGCATGTTTCATGCATATCAAAGATGTCCATTCAAGTATTCAAATATTCAAGCTTCATTCGGCCAAGGGAGATGTAAGAGCATCAAAGGGCTGCACATTCATGAACTATGGCTATCCTTCATTACCAAGCATGCATGAATGCATCAAGGAAACAACATGA
This sequence comes from Gossypium arboreum, assembly GCF_025698485.1. NCBI lineage: Eukaryota > Viridiplantae > Streptophyta > Magnoliopsida > Malvales > Malvaceae > Gossypium > Gossypium arboreum. Next base: position 77,734,464 of record NC_069079.1, on the reverse strand, counting down.
TGGTTCGGCCATTCATTCATCATTTTCCAAGCACTTTTTCTTATTCATGAAGCTGACTATTGAAGCTCCATTTAGCCGAATTTGGACCTTGTTTTTTAATTGTTTTCTTCTAGTTCATCCTAGAATTTTCTACCCGAATTTAATTAGCTTTTCAAGTCTACGCATTGTCAATTCAGCTACTCCAAACTAGGCTAGAAATAGTTGTTTACTTTCATTTTGTAAATGTTGCTAAACTTCAATTATTGTTTCTTTGTTAATGAAACCATTTGGTGAGATTCTTTTCTTCCTAATTTTGTTGAAGACTTGTTGGCTTATCTAGGAAGCCTTGTGGCGTCAACCTGTTTTTCATCTATCCCGAACTTATCATTATTCATAGTGTGGCGTTCGAAACTATACCAAGGTTCCTTCTTTGCTAAGTAGTGGGTCGAGGTTTACCTTTTTCATTCGATCACCTGAAAACCTATAAGCAATTGGGTCGATACTCTCTAGTATTGGTTCGTGCTTGCTTTTGAGTTTCTTTCTTTCCGTACTTACATTTTATATTTTAATCCCTATCTTTGAACCCCTTGAATAACTTTCGTATTATTTACTTAAAAACATCCTTTTGAACAAACTGAATGATACTTCTTCGTAGATGATCGGGCATTGCACATACGACTCGACTCATCCCCGAGGCTGATCGTATCATCTAGTATCAGAGCTATTTAAAACGAGAAGTACAGATGTTCAGAGACAACCTAGAATAGGTTCGTAAAGTGAAAAATATAAAAAAAATTCTTGACATTTGTTCTTATTGTATTTATCTTAATGTAGTAAAAAAAAAAGGAAATTCGAAGCTGAAAAAATTTCGTGAAAAAAAAAAGAAAAAAAGGAAAATATATATTTGAAAGTGCAAGTTTTGAAATCGTCAAAAAAAAAAGTGCTCAAAGAGGTTTGTGTTCATCTACTTGTGTTTTCGATCATTAAGTCCCAATTCTATCTTCTTCATGTACCTTAACGCCACACTCAAAACCATTTAAATTTTTCTTTCAGCCTATCATTGACCCCCACATCTTTATCCTTTGTTAAGCAACTTGCAACTGACCCCTAAGCCTACGGTAAGGCCTTGGTAAGTCTGACTATGAAGTTGTGAGAGAAAAGTTTGAGAGGTAAAAGGCTTGAGCGTGTGAGATTATTCGAGTGAGGAAAATGCCTATAAAGAGTGTAAACACAAGTGTGAGTGTCACTTTTCTTCTTTCTTTCTGAGTGAACTCGTGAGGATTTTGTAGTGAGGACTTTATTTCTATTTTACTTAACAATTTTCCTTTTCAGTGATAACAATCATGTCTCGCGAAGAATTTACGGAATCGGAATATCAATATTTGGTGCAAGAAGTGCGGAGAATGGTGAATACTAAGTTTGACAAATTGCATGAGAGATTAAATTGTGTGGAGAAAAGAGACCAACGGGAACAAATGTCATCAAGTCAGACAGCGGAATCAAGAACATCACAGAGATATACATTTGATGACTACTCGAGAAAAGATTCCTATTGTGATTCCTATCCACGAACGACTTCGAGACAAAGAGACCTATACTATGACTCCTACTTATCGAAGAATTCGAGAAGGGATTTCGATTAAGATTCATTTTCATCAAGGAATTCAAGATGAAGAGAAGTTGATTTTGTTTTTGAATCCTTTCGAGAAGACGTGTAAGATGAAAGATACACCTCTTCAAGAACTCTAAAGAAAACATCCACGGAGAGATCTTCACGAAGGACTATTCGTGAATCATATGTAAATGATTTTTCTTATTTTGAACAAAATGATTATTCTCCTGAATCTTTTGTAACCTCTTGTAAAAAGAAGACGAGAAAAGAAAAACATTAAAAGCAAAAAGAGATCAAAAGAAAAGAGAGGCAAGAAAGATTATGGGAGAAAATAAGAGGTTCTTGAATAAAATCGAGAAAAGAAACAAAGAAATGAAAGAAAAAGAGGAAGAGGGGAAACAAAATGATATTGAAAAAGAGAATGAAAAAGAAAATGAGTTTGATCAAAAGAAAAGAGTGAAAAAAGAAATTGAGGTAAAAGAAACGAGTGTTTCCAAAGGAAAAGATTCGCGTGGAAAAGATGTTAGTGAGCAAGCGAGGGTTGTTTCCAATAACCCACCTATCAGTTTTTCTTGTGATATGTCTTCCCAAGTTTTTGAAAATCCGTATGACCAATTCCAGCTTCAATACCTTCCCAACGAGCGGCGATTTCGGTTGTGCAAGAAAGGTAAAAACAAGAATGACAACTGCCCACTTATGTCCAAAGGTAAGGGAGGTAAGGACTCTATGATTATCTAGTCACAATAATTTGATTTAAAAAACTGCTAATAAAGGTTTTGATGGGTCAATTTCTGAAAGCTCTCCAAATTTTGATTTGGTTAGTTATTGTTCAACTCTTGATGTTAATATCCTTGTTTCAAGAAGAGCCACGAAAAGTTTGTCTTATGACATGTTTAACCCTTCTGTTGAGTTGCTTTCACCTATACGAATCATGGAGGTGTGTAGTAAAAGTTTTGCACGTACAAATTTTGATGTGTTTGAATACTTAAACTCTTTGAATATATGTGCTAAACCTTTTAGCTTAAACACACCTATTCGATCTGTCTGTGCTAGATTTGAACTTTTGAAAAGTCACATGTTTACAATTTCTTTGTTCGACATATGTGTTCAAAGGTTTTAGCATACAATGAATAATCCGTTTGATTTTGCCCTTCAAGAGAAATCTTTGAATTTTTGTGCAAAATTTCCATGTGTCGATCTGCCTGTCCGATTGAGATTCTTAAAGTATGAGTTTCTGCATATTTGTCTGCCTAAACTTTCTTTGTTCTATTTTTGTGATTTATTTGAGAAAGTGAAACTCTTGCTGTATATCGGGCTAAGTGACCAAAATTGAGTCTTTAAGGCAGGAGTAAGCCATTTTGAGTTGCTGTATATCCGTTTGCAAGAATGTATGACTAATCAATCTTTGGCCCCCGTCTCTTCAATTGTTCATATTGGTGGCATATCGAACTTGTATGAAAATGTGAAGTATCCATGTTATGACCGCATAATATTTTTGCCATATGACCTTTGGAATAAATTTTATATATGCTATTTGAATACTTTGTATTTGTCATTTTCAAATATGGTTTGTGTGATATCCTTTATCCCATTCGACCAAGGAAAGCCGCACAATAAGGCACATTTTCAAATGGACAAATGTCTCGACTTGAGGACAAGTTTCCCTCTAGAGGGCGAAATGATACGAGCACGCCTCGAAACTCATTAAGCTTCGACAACGAGCTTTTTTAGCTATTTGAAGTTCTAATGAGCCGATTGCAATATAAACATTTCCTAGGAGCTGTTTTAGCTTCTAAGGAAAAACCTTGGATTGAAACAATGGCCAATGCTCACAAAATCAGCTCGAAGCAACTTTCCAAAGAACCCATGCATTGTTGGCAAGCTGATCCTAGTTGATTTCCAGCTCCTCGAGCTGTGTCCAGCTCAATTCAACTCATTTGAGTTCATTTCAGCTCGTTTGAGCTCAACCAAGCTTACATTCAACTCATTCTTTATTTCAATAAATTAAACTAAGTTTTAGTTTTATATTAATTAGTTTCCTACAACTCATTAATGAAAACCTAGCTCAAATAAGTTCATTAAATGTTTTCACTTAGTTTGAGCTAGCCGAACTTAATGCTACTAGCTAGTCTTTAATTAATGTTTTTAGTTTAGCTTAGCATGATATTTACGATGTCTAGTTCATATTCTTAACATGTTCAGCTGAATATACATTGGGATTTAATGTGTTCATGTTTCTTGTAGATTCAGCTGAAGCATTGAGTGCATTTAATGAGATTCATGCACGACAAGGTACATGGATTATAAGAGTTCATGCATGAACGAATTTATGCATGGTGGGCTGGCTATTGGTGGTCCCTAAGAAGCCTTTTGGCCAAGAGTTAAGTTCTTCATGGTAATCGAATGAACGAAAGAGCCATTAATGCAAGTACATGCATGGCTTAATACATCGTATGGAAGACACAACTAATGTTCAATGGATGGCATTTTAAAGAATTCATGTATTGGGGACATTCATGCAAGTAGGGGCTATTTTATGTACATGTATTTGAAGATTTATGGACTGTAATTAAGGAAGAACATACATTAGGACGTTTTATGCATGTTTCATGCATATCCAAGATTTCCATTCAAGTAGTCCAGCTACATTCAAGCTTCATTCAGCCAAGGGAAATGTAAGAGCATCAAAGGGCTGCACATTCATGAACTATGGCTATCCTTCATTACCAAGCATGCACGAATGCATCAAGGAAACAACATGATGGTTTGGCCATTCATTCATCATCTTCCAAGCACTTTTGCTTGTTCATGAAACTGATTATTGAAGCTCCATTTAGCCGAATTTGGACCTTGTTTTTTAATAGTTTTCTTCTAGTTCATTTTAGAATTTTCTAGCCGAATTTAATTAGCTTTCAAGTCTATGCATTGTCCATTTGGCTACTCCAAACTAGGCTATAAATAGTTTTTTACTTTCATTTTGTAAAGGTTGTTGAACTTTGGTTATTGTTTCTTTATTAGTGAAACTATTTGGTGAGATTCTTTTCTTCCTAATTTCGTTGAAGACTTGTCGGCTTATCTAGGAAGCCTAGTGGCGTCAACCTGTTTTTCATCTATCCCAAACTTATCACTATTCATAGTGTGGTTTTTGAAACTATACCAAGGTTCCTACTTTGCTAAGTAGGGTTGAGGTTTACCTTTTTCATTCGATCACCTTAAAAGCCTATAAGTAATTGGGTCGATACTCTCTAGTACTGGTTCATGCTTGTTTTTGAGTTTCTTTCTTTTCGTACTTACATTTCATATTTTAATCCCTATATTTGAACCCTTTGAATATTTTTCGTATTATTTACTTAAAAATATCTGTTTGAACAAACCGAACGATACTTCTTTGTAGACGATCAGGCATTTCACATACGACTCGACTCATCCCAGAGGCGAATCGTATCAAGACTAAAGATAAAGTGAAAGTAATTTGTGATAGTTTGAAAGTAGCTTCAGATCGATAGAAATTGTATGCGAATTTGAAACATAAGGATATTGAATTTCATGTCAGCGACAGAGTATTTCTGAAAGTATCACCGTGGAAAAGGATTCTTCAATTTGGTCGCAAAGGAAAATTGGGTCTGCGATTTATCAAACCGTATGAGATTATCGAGAGAATTGGGCCAGTAGCTTATTGACTAGCTTTACCATTAGACTTAGAAAAGATTTATATTGTATTTCATGTATCTATGTTATGATGGTATCGATCAGATCTATCGCATATCGTTTCTCTCGCAGATATTGAAATTCAGCTTGATATGTCGTACATCAAAAAACCGATCAGAATTTTCGTTCCAGAGATTAAAGAGATAAGAAACAAAAGCATAGCTTTAGTGAAATTACTTTGGCAACGTCATGGGGTCAAAGAAGCTGCATGGGAACCCGAAGAAGCTATGAGAAAATAGTAGTTTAACCTATTTTCTGGTAAGATTTTCGGGGACGAAAATTCCTTAGAGGGGAAAGTTTTAACAACCCGTTTTTAATTAAATCAGAATAGTGGTTTTGGGACCACAAATCTGGCATCAAAATATTTATTTTATTATTATTTTTAGGTTTACAACATGGTAGTATGATTGTATGAAATTTTGTTAAGAAATTTTATCGTTTGAATGCTTAATTTAATAAAAACAACGAAATCACGTAAAGTGTAAATGTTGAGTTCTAATAGCTAAAGCGGTCTAATAGATATGGAACTTTAAAATAGTGGTCCTTATATGGTAATTATCCCATTAATGAGTTAGTAGATGATAATGGCTTGGCATTTTGTGTAACTATTAATGTTTTTAAAGGTTAATTAAGTAAATTAGTAAGTAAAGATAAAATAAATAAAACAATTACAGTTGTTATCTTTAATTTTGTTTCTTCACCCGATTGTGAAGAAGAGGAAAGCCATTCTTGTTTTTAACATTCGACCAAGCTTCCATTGTCCATTTAGGTATGGTTTTTGTCCCGTTTTTTTATTATTTCTATGTTTTTTGAGTCATTGTAACTTAATCTAGCTAGCCCAGGGAGTAATTTGCAAAACTGTTAAAAGTATAGGGTTTTACCATTGATGAATAATTGTGTATATTGATGTTTAATGATCGAAAATGAATGGTTGTTGTTAGATAAACAACATTTGTTAAGTGATTTTGGTTGGAATTATCAATTAGGGATTAAAAAGAGAAATGAGAAAATTATGTGGTAAACGTGTGAAATAATGAATAGTATGGGCTGCTATGAGTATAGGTGAAATTCAGCTAGCATGGGTGTGGACTCAATTGCATGAATTTGCATTTTTATGAGCTAGGGTCTAAATTGTAAAGATGTTAAAATATAAGCAGTAAAAGTGTAAAATTGCCATAATATATTTTTTGGACTGAATTGAATATAATGTATTTTCAATAAGTTATATTTGATTTAATATAGCTCAAGAAAAGAGAAGTCAGATCGGGGGAAAAACAAAATAGTTGATTGATAGGGCGATTCTCTCCGTATAAATCTAAGGTAAGTTCATATGTTAATAAACATTTGTGTTTTAAATGCTCTATAATTGCATTATTTGTGAATATGATTTTACAGAAATGTTCGAGGAAGATTTGACGACGTGTGAAAGCCCGGTTAAACCTTAGGAATAGATAGGATACAAATGACATGTCATTAGGGGATGCAGTGTTTTGGGTGCTGGTTCATACGTTCTACTAGTGGCTGAGTTTTTCGACATGTGTTGCAGATTCTCGTCATCTTGTGTGAGCAGCACCATGTAGCTATGTCTTGACCGTTAGCTTCTATGAGCAGACTTGGTGATAGCTCGAATGAGCATTTACATAAGAGATATGAGATTGAGATAGTTTCGACCATGTATTGGCACTTAGGGTGAGAGATTCCTGAGTACCTAATATTATTCCAAATGGTTCAACTGGTATATTGATGACATGAAAGGGTAAGAGATTAATACGTATCAGTACAGGTATGTACATAAACCATATATGCATTGAATCCAAGAAATTTGTGAGTTTCATGATTTATTATGTGGATGAATATATGTTAGCCTTGTAATCAAGTTGAGTTGTAGTATATTATGTTTAGATTACTTAATTTGAGGATGATGGTAAGTTATACTTATTAGCAATACAAGCTTACTAAGCTTTATAGCTTACTCTGTTTACATTTTCGTGTTTATAGTGATTTCAAAGAATGCTCGAATTTTGGAGTTGTCAAAGATCTCATCACACTATCCAATTGTCATTTTGGTACTTTTGAATTTGCGTACTTAGTTATATGACATGTATAGGTGTTGTGGATAATATGGTTTATATGTTTATGATGTGTATAGCCAATTGAATTGGCTTGTGAATGATATATGTAACACCCCTATCCCGTAACCGTCGCCGGAATAGATAAGGGGCATTACCAGACTTGTAACTCATGCCAGATCAGTAAAATTTTGAACATTTTCTTGAAGTAAAGATCATTCAATTGGATAATTGCTAGACACAACCAGGGATAAAATTTAAAAAAAAAAAAACTTATAAAAGTAAACATTCAAAAGATGTCATATTCGCATAGCTTATATACATTAACCAAAATATCCTCCCACTACTAGTCTATTCTATACATGCCATAAGATAATCCAAAACATAGCAGTACCAAATAGTGGATAGTGATAGTGTGACTAGTTGCTGACGATCCCCGAGCCTGTAGCTTCCAAATGAGATCTATAAAACAGAGGAAACAAAATAAACGGAGTAAGCATTACAATGCTTAGTAAGTTTTAAGTAGTGTCAACAGATAACAATCAAATTATAACATAGTTGTTCGTATTTTTATTTCACTCTTCCTTCGGGCATACCATCCCTTTACCGAATATGCACATCTCATCATATATAATAGGCAGATAAATTCTCACTTGATAGTGATCTCTTATAAACATAGGTACATTACATATTTTCACCTAACTTTCCACATTGACCAAACGCACAATAATCATAGAACAGTCTTATTGCTTTACTCACATATGCATCACATAACGACCTTGTGATTTAGTCCAAATCAAGCTTAAATATAATCTCAAAATACATACCTGACCAACTAAACGCATTGAACATATTTATTACCAATTGTTACTGTGAAGTCATATAATCTTATGCTTTACTCGAATCTTTAGCGAAACCTTTAGCTCGAATAGTCCCCACACGTAGTTATCGGGTCTTACCCGGACAAAATCTCCACACGTAGTCATCAGGTCTTACCCGGACATAATCTCCACACGTAGTCATCGGGTCTTACCCGGAATATATTTCCAAGTTTCATGTACATTTAATCACATGTTACAACATTCACATCGACTGTCATATTTGTAATTCATTTGCCTCATCAAATATCTAATAATACACACCTTTCACATTTGGTCATTCGGCCACAATATACACACATCTCCTACATTTTTCACACTAGCCATTCGGCTTTACCACATATACATATCTCATACATATTTCACACTAGCCATTCGGCTTTACCACATATACATATCTCATATATATTTCACATTAGCCATTCGGCTTTACCACATATACATATCTCATACATATTTCACATTAGCCATTCGGCTTTACCACATATACATATCTCATACATATTTCACACTAGCCATTCGGCTTTACCACACATATATATATTTATCTTGTACATCAATTTCAGCAATAGCTTATAAGCAACTCAAATAGTTTCATCAATGTTTACAACAAATTCACATATTCACTACAAGCTGTTTTCCTGAGCAATAGTCACTAAATTATTTATAACTGGAGCTACAAAACTCAAAATCAATTTCTGGTAATTTTCCCTGAATATAGACTCATATATCTTCCATCCATAAAATTTTCAGAATTTTAGGTTTGGCCAATCAATACCAGATTTTTCTTAAAGTTTCCCCTGTTTCACTGTTTGACTAATCTGACCACTCTTCACTACGAATCAAATTTCTCATTGTACAGAATTCAAAATATGTTCTATTTGATTTCATTTGAAAATATACTCATTAAGGAGTCTAAGCATATAAATTTTATCTTATAACCATTTTGTACAAATTATAATGATTTTCTAAAAACAGAACAGGGATTTGAGTCATTCGACCTTTGTCTCACACAACTTTAAATATCTCTTTATAGGAAATTTCTTTGCTTACGGTCTCTTTTATAAGAAACTAGACTAATTAATCTTTGATTACTTATTTTATTCAGCCTATAATTCCACACCAACAATTTATAGTGATTTTCTAAAATCACGTTACTGCTGCTGTCCTAAGCAAATTATTACAATTTGCTCTTAAATTTCCAAGTCCAAACACTTATGAACTTACCATTTGAGTTTAAGACATATCATGGCCACATCATATCTTATTAAATCAACTCATTATGTCCTATTATGATTGAATTTACTCAACGTTTAATCACTTAGAACTTACCTCGGAAGTGGGCGACGACTAGATATCCACGGCTGTTCGTTTACTTTCTCTTTTCCCCTATCCGACTTTGGTCCTCTTTGCTCTTAAGCTTAAGTAAAACAATTGATTTGCTTAAGTACTTAACTAATATTATTCACTTAACAATCACATTTGGCAATCACATATCATTTAATCTATATCTAAAACAATAGATTTCAATATGTATCATATTTAATAAAACATGCCATGACTCGATTTCATGCTTATTTAATTTATATCTAATTCACATTCACAAGCAAGGAGTCACTTAATTTGTCATGCTCCCTTATACATGAATTTAATCATATTGCCGAATGTCCTTATGTGTACATGGTACATACATAAGGCATATATATATATATATATACCTATATATGACCATTACAATTTAAACATTTAATCATAATCGGCAAACTTTATTTCAACTATTTAAGGTGCAAACCAATTATGTTATTCATTAACATTTCGTCATCTTAAATCTTTGATTAACCAATTTAACACATACCAAAATCCAATCATACATCTAATCTTTATCTCAATACTAAACCGAGTTACAAGATTATACATTACACTAAGCATATCATTAAACATACCTATTCAATTTAGCTAATTTCATAGCCGATTAATCACCTTACCCCACATTACTCAATGACGAATATTAACCCAACATCACAAGCATAATCACCATGAAACTTACCTTAATACACATTTTATTCCCTTGCCGAATACATATGTATATCATCAAACAAATATTTATTCACATAACAACAATTCATTCACATCTCTATAAATGATCATAATCGGACATTATAAACAAATCAACTAGTTTAGCATTCAAATTCTTCTAACCATTCCTCAATCACTTACTCAATGAACAACAATCCAAGCACATCAAAGCATAGTCGAATGTATCATTCTTCTTAAATTCATATTTGAACACTCAATTATACCTTAACTTATCCATTTCTTTCATTTAAACAACCCACATAACTTATTCATTCATGAACACATTCAATTACTATGCATGTTTACAAATATTTCTTGGCACCTTTATCACATTTTCACAATCGGCATAACCATGTTACCAATCTAATACATCAAAATTTACTTATCCAAGACTACATTCAGCATATATATATTCACATAAACACAATAGCGAACTCTTCATGAAGTTACCGAGACTCATCATTTGCCATTTCACACACACTCACATCCAATCCTTTTTATTAAACACTTAAAATCAACCATCTTCATGCCTTATCACAAAAACATCAAAACACCCACCAAGACACTCTACAACCCATAGCCGAATGCATCACTTCAAACCAATAACAAAAATTGAGTCATGGGCTATGAAAGGAGCTTAGCAATTAACTCAATTTCACATAAATTATCAAGAAATAAAATTGAACATACCTCCAATTAGAATCACCAAGGCCAAATATCAAAGAGCCATTTTGTTCTACCTTAGATTTTGAGCTTGCTCCATTGCCGAAATCCTCAAAGCATTTTTCTCCATTCTTTCTCAAACATTCACATGAACAAGGCAAGGATGTATGGCCTTCTTTTTTTTCTAATACTTATTTCCTATTATAAAACCATGTAGTCATTATAATATTAATACAAAATGCATATATTTTGTATCCCATACCATCATGGCCGGCCACTTCCTTTAAAGTGGGGAATTTGACATGCAAGTCTACATTTTTTTCCACCATGCATTATTTGCCCACTACCATTTAACCTATCACATTTCCAAAGTTTCACACATAAGTCCTTTCTAATTAATTTCACATTTAAAAGACAAAATCAAAACATGAAATTTTCACACACACACTTTCACTTATAATAGGCATAAAATATAACATTTAATTATTCTTGTGACTCGATTTTGTGGTCCCGAAACCACTTCTCGACTAGAGTCAAATTAGGGCTGTCACAACTCTCCTTTCCTTTAGGATTTTCGTCCCCGAAAATCTTACCGGCAAATAGGATAGGGTAACTTTCTCTCGTTGAGTTCTCTAGATCCCACCTAGTTTCCTCAACTCCGAACTTACGCTTCAGTGCTTTAACTAACAAAACTTTCTTAGTTTGATCATAATAATTCACAGAGATCCACAAAATTGACACTTACTCACTTACTTTTCATTTCGGTAATAACACACATAGGTATAACACAATTTACTCATCGGTGCGAACCTACTAGGTATAGGCTCGAACCCACACACAGGATCTAGCCTACTTAACCCAAAGTCCGAATAAACTCGTGACCATCAACTAATTAGGCTATTAGCCTAGTATACACTTCACCGGTCCCAAACCTACTAGGCACAAGGCTGAATAACTCAAATATCCAAAATTATCACCATTCATCGAAATTCTTACCAACTTTCAAATGTCGAAACTTAGTCAAAATAATTTCTTGAACATGATTAACAAAATAGTGTTTATTCACAATAGCACATATAATCGCATATCTGAGAATCTCATATTTATAATGTATATATATATCACGTACCTTGTCAATTTAATGTCTCGAACTTATTTCATTACCAATTTAGCACAATGTTGTATAATCTCCGACTCTAATTAGTTCACCAGTGTTTAGTCCGTTTAACGAATTTTCTCTTTAGGTCTTACTTACTACTACAAATCAATGCCATCGTCTCACACGAGGTCATACATGAAACACACTTCGCATACACAGTGCCCACTGACTGATTTTGCACACATAGCGCTCGATTAAAGAACTCGCACACATAGTGCCTCAATTACCAATCTCGCACACATAGTGCTCGATTGAAGAACTCGCACACATAGTGCTCAACTACTGATCTGGCACACATAGTGCTCGGTTGAAGAACTTGCACACACAGTGCCTCATAACTCCAGCTTGAATGCCTTCGAGGTTTAGCCCGGATATATCACTAGCACGAATGCTCTTCGGAACTTAGCCCGGATACATTACTAGCACGAATGCTCTTCAGAACTTAGCCCGGATACATTACTAGCACGAATGCTCTTCGGAACTTAGCCCGGATACATCACTAGCACGAATGCTCTTCGGAACTTAGCCCGGATACATCACTAGCACGAATGCTCTTCGGAACTTAGCCCGGATATATATAACTCTCAATTCTCATGTATATATACATATATAACAATGCACATTAGTATATCATTTACATTACTTGAATACAAACACAACATGCTTCTCGACCATTCAACTTTCAGTTCCATAGCCACATACAAAGATCACATTTATAGTCATAACACTCTTTCAAAATTGCATCACTTATACCCTTATAATTCAATCCAAATCAAAATTCAAATACGAGTACATGATAAGTACCTGATCAACTTAATAATCCGAGCATGTCCAAGTGAAGTTATATCGCAAATTCTCATAGTCAGAAGCTTGCTACAGCTCGATCGGGATCAAGATTCATTACAATACAACAAACACATTTTAATAGTCAAAAATCATCACACTATCATTTTATCACTTTATGGCATGTATAAATAGACTCACGCGTGCTACGTTAGTCCTAGAATCGACTAAACCTGGCTCTGATACCACTAAATGTAACACCCCTATCCCGTAACCGTCGCCGGAATAGGTAAGGGGCATTACCAGACTTGTAACTCATGGCAGATCAGTAAAATTTTGAACATTTTCTTGAAGTAAAGATCATTCAATTGGATAATTGCTAAACACAACAAAGGATAAAATTTAAAAAAAAAAACTTATAAAAGCAAACATTCAAAAGATGTCATATTCGCATAGCTTATATACATTAACCAAAATATCCTCCCACTACTAGTCTATTCTATACATGCCATAAGATAATCAAAAACATAGCAGTACCAAACAGTGGATAGTGATAGTGTGACTAGTTGCTGACGATCCCCGAGCCTGTAGCTTCCAAATGAGATCTATAAAATAGAGGAAACAAAGTAAACGGAGTAAACGGAGTAAGCATTACAATGCTTAGTAAGTTTTAAGCAGTGTCAACAGATAACAATCAAATTATAACATAGTTGTTCGTATTTTTATTTCACTCTTCCTTCGGGCATACCATCCCTTTACCGAATATGCACATCTCATCATATATAATAGGCAGATAAATTCTCACTTGATAGTGATCTCTTATAAACATAGGTACATTACATATTTTCACCTAACTTTCCACATTCTGACACTGTCTCACACAACTTTAAATATCTCTTTATAGGAAATTTCTTTGCTTACACGGTCTCTTTTATAAGAAACTAAACTAATTAAGCTTTGATTACATATTTTATTCAGCCTATAATTCCACACCAACAATTTATAGTGATTTTCTAAAATCACGTTCTATCTTCTTGTCCTAAGCAAATTATTACAATTTGCTCTTAAATTTCAAGTCCAAACACTTATGAACTTACCATTTGAGTTTAAGACATATCATGGCCACGTCATATCTTATTAAATCAACTCATTATGTCCTATTATGATTGAATTTACTCAATGTTTAATCACTTAAAACTTACCTCGGAAGTGGTAGACGACTAGATATCCACGGCTATTCGTTTACTTTCTCTTTTCCCCTATCCGACTTTGGTCCTCTTTGCTCTTAAGCTTAAGTAAAACAATAGATTTGCTTAAGTACTTAACTAATATTATTCACTTAACAATCACATTTGGCAATCACATATCATTTAATCTATATCTAAAACAATAGATTTCAATATGTATCATATTTAATAAAACATGCCATGACTCGATTTCATGCTTATTTAATTTATATCTAATTCACATTCACAAGCAAGGAGTCACTTAATTTATCATGCTTCCTTATACATGAATTTAATCATATTGCCGAATGTCCTTATGTGTACATGGTACATACATAAGGCATATATATATATACCTATATATGACCATTACAATTTAAACATTTAATCATAATCGGCAAGCTTTATTTCAACTATTTAAGGTGCAAACCAATTATGTTATTCATTAACATTTCGCCATATTAAATCTTTGATTAACCAATTTAACACATACCAAAATCCAATCTTACATCTAACCTTTATCTCAATACTAAACCGAGTTACAAGATTATACATTACACTAAGCATATCATTAAACATACCTATTCAATTTAGCTAATTTCATAGCCGATTAATCACCTTACCCACATTACTCAATGCGAATACTAACCCAACATCACAAGCATAATCACCATGAAACTTACCTTAATACACATTTTATCCCATTGCCGAATACATATGTATATCATCAAACAAATATTTATTCACATGACAACAATTCATTCACATCTCTATAAATGATCATAATCGGACATTATAAACAAATCAACTAGTTTAGCATTCAAATTCTTCTAACCATTCCTCAATCACTTACTCAATGAACAACAATCCAAGCACATCAAAGCATAGTCGAATGTATCATTCTTCTTAAATTCATATTCGAACACTCAATTATACCTTAACTTATCCATTTCTTTCATTTAAACAACCCACATAACTTATTCATTCATGAACACATTGATTACTATGCATGTTTACAAATATTTCTTGGCACCTTTATCACATTTTCACAATCGGCATAACCATGTTACCAATCTAATACATCAAAATTTACTTATCCAAGACTACATTCAGCATATATATATTCACATAAACACAATAGCGAACTCTTCATGAAGTTACGAGACTCATCATTTGCCATTTCACACACACTCACATCCAATCCTTTTATTAAACACTTAAAATCAACCATCTTCATGCCTCATCACAAAAACTTCAAAACACCCACCAAGACACTCTACAACCCATAGCCGAATGCATCACTTCAAACCAATAACAAAAATTGAGTCATGGGCTATGAAAGGAGCTTAGCAATTAACTCAATTTCACATAAATTATCAAGAAATAAAATTAAACATACCTCCAATTAGAATCACCAAGGCCAAATATCAAAGAGCCCTTTTGTTCTACCTTAGATTTTGAGCTTGCTCCATTGTCAAATCCTCAAAGCATTTTCTCCATTCTTTCTCAAACATTCACATGAACAAGGCAAGGATGTATGGACTTTTTTTTTCTAATACTTATTTCCTATTATAAAACCATGTAGTCATTATAATATTAATACAAAATGCATATATTTTGTATCCCATACCATCATGGTGGCCACTTCCTTTAAAGTGGGAATTTGACATGCAAGTCTACATTTTTTCCACCATGCATTATTTGCCCACTACCATTTAACCTATCACATTTCCAAAGTTTCACACATAAGTCCTTTCTAATTAATTTCACATTTAAAAGACAAAATCAAAACATGAAATTTTCACACACACACTTTCACTTATAATAGGCATAAAATATAACATTTAATTATTCTTGTGACTCGATTTTGTGGTCCTGAAACCACTTCTCAACTAGAGTCAAATTAGGGCTGTCACAATATATGTTTTGGTTATGTGTATAGCCATGTGATTTGGCTTGTTTTGGTATATTTGGTTATGAAAATCTGTATAAACGGCCTTTTGATATGTTGTGTATAATTGCTTTTCAAATGTCTTGTTGTGGATTAGTATTTTGTGAAGTAAATGGTTTGAATTGAGATGAACATGTATGCTAAGTTAGGGACAAAGTCTAAAATAGGTAATTGACCATTTAGGTATACTTTGGAAGTGTTTTTAGTATGTTTAAAAGTGGTCAAATGACTGTGCTTGTGGTTATCATGTTGTATGTGTGATTAGTTCATGATATAATCTTCATATTGGTTGGTTTTGAGGGCCTATTTATGCCATGATTATATGCATATTGAGGTGTGCAGGTTGGAACCTATTTGGGTGAGAAATATGGCTTGGAAAATAGCCTCTTTTTGGCCACATAGGCAGATACATGGGTGTGTGTCTTAACCGTGTGTGATACACGGTTAGATGACACAGCAGTGTCCCTTGGTACTTATTTAGAAATCAAGTCAGTAGCTCCACACGGACCAATGCACAAGCTGTGACTTGGTCGTGTGGCATAAGTCAGTATATCCTGCAGTTTTAGCACGGCCTAGCACACAGCCTTGCACATGGGCTTGTGAGGCCATTTCAGAGGGTACACGGGCTAGTCAGACTGGCGTGTAGTTGGCCATGTGACCTAAGTCAGAGAGTTATATGGAGTAGGGCACGGCCTGGGACATGACCATGTGTCCCATTTTGAATCTCCAAACGACCTGTGACATGGGTGTGTCTTTTGCCGTGTGAGACACACGGGTGGGCCACACGGGCGTGTGTCCCCTGTATTTTGAAAATTTTCTATGTTTTTCCAAAATTTTCCTATGTTCTTGGTTTAGTCCCGAATCACTTCTAATGCTTATTTTTAGCCTTGAGGGATCGTATTAGGGATAACAGGATTGATTATGAATGACTTATATTTAGATGTGAAAAATGTATGAAAATGTATGTATGAAAATGTATGTTTGTTTAAGTAATAAGTCCAGTAATGCTCCGTAACCCTATTCCAGCGACGGATAAGGGTTAGGGTGGTACAGTAAATGTGTCATGTATAAAATTTGATTATTAGATTGATTTATATGTCTTGAATTGGTTGATGAATATATTGAAGTGTTGATGTAGGTGCAAGGTAAAAAGGGTGAGAAATAAGGCTTGGAATATGGTCTTCTTCTATCCACACGGGCAGACACACGGGCGTGTGTCTCAACTATGTGTGACACACAGCAATGCGCACGAGCATGTGGTTTGGCTGTGTGTCCCCTGCATCTTAAAATTAGAGAAACAAAATGTTCAGAATTGAGCACATGGGCAGAGACATGGGCGTGTGTCTCAGCCATGTGAGACACACGGCCCAGTGCATTGGCGTGAGTTCTGGCCGCATAACCTCTGCACCTAATTTTCAAAAATTAAATTATCTACACAATCTAGCACACAGGCGTGTGGCTGGCCGTGTGACCCAAGTCAAAGAGTTACATGGGTAAGGACATAGGCTGGAACACGATCGTATGCCTTACATTGAATGCCCATATTGCCTGAGACACGGGCATGCCATTGGCCGTGTGAGACACACGGCTTGGCCACACGTGCGCGTGTCCCCTGCACCTAACAAAAAATATATGATTTAGAAAAATATTTTATGTGATCCCAGTTTAGTCCCAACTTGATTCTAATATGTATTTTTAGCCTCAAGGACCCATATAAGGGACATTATGATTGATTGTGATTGATTTTCAGAAATGAATAATAAATGACATAAATTAATTGTATTTGAACTGTAAACTCCAGTAATGCTTTGAAACCCTGTTATGGCGATAGATACGAGGTAGGGGTGTTACATGAATGCTTGAAATGTGTTGTTTCTTTGTTGAAAGACTTGGCTTATCAGTAGAGGAACACCTTGGTTGCAATAGTTGTAAATGGAAAAATATATAGGATTTTTCCTATGTCATTTATCACCTTTTTACTTAAAATTATTGTTAAAACTAAGTAATTGTTTAATAAATTAATAAAATATGTGAAAATATGAATTAGGACATAGAAATTATTAAAATGTGATTTTATGTTCTATTATATAGTTTTCATGCAATAAATGGCTTATTTTATATTAATTTGAATAAATTATATTTTTAAGACATAAAGTGGGCCATGCATGATTAAATTAAATAATAAAATATAAAATTATCTTTAATAATTCATTTTAAAATATTTCATTAATAATTTGGGTTTTAAATTAATTAATTAAATTGGATAAATTTTAATCTTTGGTCCTCTAACTTGTTGATTTATTCTGGACAGGTCTGATAGCTTTGCTGAATTACAAAACCATCCAAATTGGGGACCAAGTCAACCCAAAATTCGGCTGCACATGGCTGTCCATAAACCATTTTTTGGTTTAATTGCACAAGGTCCTTAAAGAGTTGAAGAAATTAGAGATTTACCTGAAGATTTGCACTTGACTGAGTCTCAGTCTTGAGTTATTGTGGCACTCAAATTGACCAAAAATCAAGCAAAAATCAGCTCAACTTCCTCCATTTATTTCCAGCCACCCATGGAAGATGCTTCAAATGTAACAACCTTATTTGGAACGGTGGGTTTGGGACCACGAATCCCAATCAGAAAAATATTTAAAAATTATTTTCTGTGTTTATAATGTGTGAATTGATATGTGTAAAATTTTCGTGTTTTAATTTTGTCGTTTGAGTGCCAGATTAAATAGGGCTTAATCGCGTAAAATGAAAATTTGATAGTTAATTGTAAAAGGGCTGAATTTATGTTGTCTTTATAGCATGAGGTACTTATAATGCAATTAGGCCATAATATTAGGTGATGGACGGTTGTAGACAACCATTATAAATATTTCATATTATATTATAAAGGTTATTTATGTAAAATAATTAATAAGTTATATTAACATAAAACATAAAAATTAAAAGCCATGGTGTTCATATTTTCTTTCTATTACCGAAACATAAAGGAAAAGAAAAGAAATAAAGTGTTCTTAGTTTCGGCCATTGCTAAGCTCAATCAAAATCAAGAACCAAAGAAATCGGGCTTGGGTCGGGGGAAAACCAAAGTTGTTGAATAATCATTCTGTTCCGATTATCATTGTTTGAGGAAAGTTTATAAGCAAATAGATGTTGTTAAATTTCAATATAGGTGATGTATAAATAATTGCAATAATCAGTATTAAATTACGAATTGGCATTGAGTAATGAAAAATAATTTATGTTTGATGATAAAGTAATGAATAAGTTTTGGTATTTGAAGTGATGACATGAACTATACATGTTAAAGTGTTGATTATATGTATATTAATTGCAAATCTATATTCGGCTAAATGATATATGTATGTGTTATTAAAGTGTGAATCATGAGTATATATATATTCGACAATATGATGATATTGTGACATTGGAAGTGAATGATAACTTTGTTAATGAACATATCTGTATGTGTATTTTGGCCAAGTTAAAGTTGATACATGGATGTATATGTGATATTGATATGTGATTACGTGTAAGACCACGTCTGGGACGTTGGTTTAACAGCTAAATTTAGGACCTAGTTGGAATAGTGGTCTCAAGACCACAAATCTAAAGTTAGAGAATTTATTTCATTACAATTATGAGGTTATAACATGTTTATAGTAGTGCATGAAAACTTTGGTTAGTCAATTTTAACGCTTGTGAGCCCAATTGCGAAAAAGGATTAAATCGCATAAAAGGTAAAAGTTACTTTTTAGTACCCAAAAGAGTTAAATAGCTAGAGAACTAAAATTAAGGGATTTTAAAGAGTAATTTAACCCCTATAAGCAAGGTGACCGGTCATAGGAAGCAAATTTAGTCAAATAGTCAATGTTAGGTGACTTGATGACATAATCCTATGATAAAATAATACCAAAGTTGCCTAGCCTTCATCTCTTTCATCCCATTTCTTCTTCTTTGGCTGATTATACCAGAAAAAATACGGGTTTCAAGCTCTCAAAATTTCAGCAATTTATTCCTCTCATAATGTAAGTGATCTTGATGGCTTTCTTGATGATTTTTACATTTTTGGCATGCTGGTTTCATGGGCTTTCATATGAGAGGACTATTTTGAAAAATGGTGATACGTCTAGGGATTTTTCATGAAAGAGTTTATGTTGTTTTCTGAAATTTTATGGAAGAAAATAAATCTTAGATGTCAAATTTAAATGGACAGAAAAATGCCACCAGAGTTTCGAGAAACTAAAGGCTTTGTTGACCAAAGCCCTAATTTTAGTGCAACTGGAGTCGGGCAAAGAATTTGTAGTTTACAGCGATGCCTCCCTAAATGGTTTAGGGTGTGTGCTCATGCAAGAAGGCAAGGTTATAGCCTATGCCTCGAGACAACTAAAACCTCACGAAAGGAATTATCTGACCCATGATTTGGAATTAGCGACTGTAGTGTTCGAACTGAAGATTTGAAGACACCATTTGTACGGAGAAAAATGTTAGGTATTCACAGACCATAAGAGCTTAAAGTATTTGATGACTCAAAAGGAGTTGAATTTAAGGCAACATCTATGGTTAGAGTTGTTAAAGGATTATGAATTAGTTATCGACTACCACCCGGGAGAGGCGAATGTAGTTGCAGACACCTTGAGCAAAAAGTCATTGTTTGTCTTGGGAGCATTGAGCACTCAGTTGACTATGTATAATGATGGATCGATCCTAGCGAAGTTGAGGGCCAGACCGACTTTTCTATATGAAATCCGTGAAGCTCAAAAAGATGACGGGAAACTGTAAGCCAAGAGAATTCAGTGTGAGTTAGAGATTGAGTCAGATTTTTGCATTAGTACCGATGATTGTATCATGTTCAAAAATAGAATTTGTGTACCCAAAAACGATGACCTAATACGGAAGATTTTGAATGAGGCATACGATAGCTGTTTATCTGTCCACCTGAGTAGTGCTAAAATGTACAACGACCTTAAGAAAATGTATTGGTGGTCGGGTATAAAAAGAAACATCTCAGAATTATTTTCCAAGTGTCTAGTATGTCAACAAGTAAAGGTTAAACACCAAGTACCTTCAGGTTTACTTCAGCCTATTATGATTCCTGAGTGGAAATGGGATTGGGTCACTATGGATATTGTGACGGGTTTGCCACTAATCCCGAAAAAGAAAGATGCAGTATGGGTTATTGTCGACAGACTAACTAAGTCAGCACACTTGGTACCAGTGTGTACTGATTTCTCCCTTGCGAAATTAGAAGACTTGTATATTTTTGAGATTGTAAGACTTCATAGAGTGCCATTGTCAGTCGTATCAGACAGAGATCCTAGGTTTACCTTGAGGTTTTGGAGAAAGTTGCAAGAAGCTCTAGGGACCAAGTTGAGTTTCAGCACGGCTTTTCATCCACAAACTGATGGACAGTCGGAAAGAGTAATACAGATCTTAGAAGACATGTTGAGATGTGTGTTCTTAAGTTTCAAGGAAGTTGGGAAAAATACTTGCCATTGGTTAAATTTACCTACAACAACAGCTATCAGTCGAGTCTGAAAATGGCGCCTTATCAGGCCTTGTACGGGTGAAAGTTTCAAACACCCATATATTGGACTGATTTGAGAGAGAATCAGATTCACGAGGTAGATTTGATCAAAGAGGCGGAGGAGAAAGTTAAAGTGATTCGTGATTGCTTGAAAGCTGCCTCGGATAGACAAAAATCCTACTCGAATTTGAGATGAAAGGAAATTAAGTTTGAAGTTGGTGATAAAGTATTTTTAAAAGTTTCCCCGTGGAGAAAAGTCTTCAGGTTTGGAAAAAGAGGCAAGTTGAATCCTCATTTCATAGGACCTTATGAAGTTACCGAGAGAGTGGGGCCTATTGCCTACTGATTGGATTTGCCATCAAAATTAGAAAAGATTCCCAACATGTTCCATGTTTCCATGTTACGTTGGTATAGATCAGACCTATCACATGTAATTGCACCAACTGAAGTTGAGATTCTTCAGGATATGACTTATAGTGAGGAATCGGTCAAGATTTTGGCTCGAGAAGTTAAATAGTTAAGAAATAAGAGCATACCACTTATGAAGGTTTTGTAGCATAGACATGGAGTCAAGGAAGCCACATGGGAACCTGAGGAGTCTTTGAGAGAGCAGTATCCAAACTTATTCACCTATAATATTTTCGGGGATGAAAATCCCTAAGGGGGAGAAATGTAACAACCCGATTTAGGGCCTAGTTGGAACAGTGGTCTCGAGACCACAAATCCAAAGTTAAATAATTTATTTCATTACAATTATGAGGTTATAACATGTTTATAATAGTGCATGAAAAATTTGGTTAGTCAATTTTAACGTTTGTGAGCCCGATTACAAAAAAGGACTAAATCGTATAAAAGGAAAAAGTTCCTTTTTAGTACCCAAAAGAGTTAAATAGCTAGACAACTAAAATTAGGGGATTTTAAAGAGTAATTTGACCCCTATAAGCAAGTTGGCCGGCCATAGGAAGCAAATTTAGTCAAAAAGTCAATGTTAGGTGACTTGATGACATAATCCTATGATAAAATAATACTTAAGTTGCCTAGCCTTCATCTCTTTCATCCCATTTCTTCTTCTTTGGCCAATTATACCATCAAAAATAAGGGTTTCAAGCTCTCAAAATTTCAGCAATTTATTCCTCTCATAATGTAAGTGATCTTGATTTTTACATTTTTGGCATGCTTGTTTCATGGGCTTTCATATGAAAGGACTATTTTGAAAAATGGTGATAAGTCTAGGGATTTTCCATGAAAGATTTTATGTTGTTTTCTAAAATTTTATGGAAGAAAATAAATCTTAGAAGAGTTCTAAACAACTTTTGTGAAAGGTGTTGGCATGAAAACACCTAAAGGGACAATTTTGCATAAGTTGCAAAATAAGTTGCAAGTGCGTGAAATAGTGATGTTTTGGGGCTGATATAAGAGTAAAAAGAGTTTGGCTAGACTTGAAATACGAAGAAATTTGATAAAAATCGATTTTTGAGCATAGGAGTAAAATGGTCATTTTGCCAAGGTCTAGGGGCAAAATGGTCATCTTACCAAAGATGTGGATTTATGATTGCCTATTTGTAATTAGTGACTAAATAAGTGCATTTTGTTATTATAGATCAAGATTTGCCAAAACTGAACCTGGACCGGGGCAAAGCAAGGCAATCCGACTAAACAAACTAGTCGAGTGCATTTTGTAAATTGAGGTAAGTTGTATGTAAATAATTCAACTACATCGTTGATGTATGTATTTGAATTGCCATTAAATTGATATAG
Organism: Gossypium arboreum; assembly: GCF_025698485.1. NCBI lineage: Eukaryota > Viridiplantae > Streptophyta > Magnoliopsida > Malvales > Malvaceae > Gossypium > Gossypium arboreum. Next base: position 77,711,075 of record NC_069079.1, on the reverse strand, counting down.
TATGATTTGCTAGATTGTGAACTGAGATTGTATATTCATGATTGAAATAGTAGAATGGTCTAGTTGGGACCCTAGGAAACAGACCGGATATTCATGCCATAACTATCAGATTTCTTGTGTGCCAGTGTAAGACATGTTTGGGACATGCATTGTAACACCCCTTACCCGTACCCGAGGCCGGGATAAGGTACGAGGCGTTACCGGACAAACATACAAACATTAAACTAAAATATGGGCCATAAAATTTCATTCATATTTCAAAACGTTCATTCACTTACACATAGTCCCTTATTTGAGTCTACGAAGCCCAAAACATACTTTAGAAAGGGTTCGGGACTAAATTGAGAACTTACAAAAATCTTGGAAATTTCATGCTTTAAGGATCCACACGCCCGTGTCCCAAAGTCGTGTTCCATACACGGCTGAGACACATGGTCGTGTCTCTGCCTGTGTGGAATATGCCTAGGCTATTTTCCAAGATTTGGTCAACCTTAATCTCCTACATGCTTATACAAAATCAAAAGCATATAACATGGTATTCATTTAATGATTAAATATTCTCAATTAAACCACAAACATAGCATTTGTATGTCATCATACATGTGTCTCTCATACTCATTTTACATTGTTTATTATAGTACCACTTATACATTTATACCAAGATTATCATCTTACAAAATATCTTCAGCTTAATCATCAAGCATTCATATTTAAAACTAGATCATATCTTTATAAAATACCATAATTCAGATCATAAAATAACATGTTTGCCTAAAACATTTCAATTCAACTCCATACCCAACAAGCATTACATTGAGACTAGTCATATATATATATATATATATATACATGTCATGATACATATCATTCTCTTTCTATTTTCTTATAAACACATATCATTTATTTCATTATATCAATATTTCATATACCATAGTTTCCATGTATTCCACATATATTTATTTTCCTCCTCCTCCTCTCCATTCCACATCCTTAATGTATATAGCATTCTTGTAAGTACGATTTCACAATTTACTAATAAATGCTCACATCAAACTGTCCACACGAGTCATAGTTATTTACTTATTTATAATTCGAGCTAAAGAGTTCCAAATTAAGATCTATAAATTTTCCCTAAAACGAGACTCAGATATCTTTCCACCATAAAATTTTCATAATTTTTGGTTTAGCCAATTAGTACAGTTTATTCATTAAATTTTCTCCTATTTCACTTTCTGACAGTTCTGACCTCTCTTCACTAAAAATTAATTATCTCACATTACAAAACTCAGACAAAGTTCTTGTTGATTTATATTGAAAATAGACTCATTAGGCATTTTAAAAATATAAGTTTAAGCCTCTAATTATTTTTATCCAACATTTTGTGATTTTCCAAATTCAGAACAGGGGATCACGTAATCATTCTGAACCAGTCTCACAAAAACATAAATATATCAAAATATTAAAGTTCTCGTGAAACAGGGCCAGAACGGTTTCTGGATCACCTGTTCCGACTTTAGAAATTCATTGTAAATTAACCAGAGATAATTAGGAGTCATTCCATATATGTATAGATTCCTCTCTGAGTCTAGTTTCTATAGAAACAAACGGCATCAGTATTGAAGCCCTGTATAGGGAGATATCCAATTTGTAACGCACGAAGTTCAGTGTAGTCGATCCCTGCAACAGGGGATACTTTAACTAATAAACTGTACTAATTGGCTCGACCAAAACTTCTAGAAAAAAATCTGTAGATGGAAATATGAGTCTAGTTTTAGGAAAAAATTACGAAACAAATTTTCGAGCTTTGAAACTCAAGATATGATTTTTAAGGCGACACTGACGCAGTAACCAGCTTGTCTGGAAATTTCTAAATGGACTGTGAAGATAGTTAAACTAAGTTTGTGTGCACCTTGTGTTCGATTCCGGTAACGAAATCGGGTACGGGGTGTTACAGGACTATGATCCGAAGGCATTCGTGCGAGTTACTAATTCCGGGCTAAGTCCGAAGGCATTGGTGCGAGTTACTAAATCCGGGTTAAGTCCCGAAGGCATTTGTGCGATTTACTATAACCGGGCTATGTCCCGAAGGCATTTAAACGAGTAGCTATATCCGGTTAAATTCCGAAGGTACGTGATTCAAGAATGAATGATCTTGCTGTAAAAATTTCAGTTAATACGCTTGTAACATCCCAACCTTGAGGTATGTTTCGTATGTGCTTTGAATTAGTTGAGCCCTTACAAATAAGTATTCGCTCAGTTGATAAATGAGCTACCGGCCTTTGGCTAAGTTGATCTTTGTGTATGAATATAAGGGTTGGTAATGTGAAGTAAGTATGATATTGAGAATTTGTGCATATGAAATTATCTGTTTAGCTACATAAATGCTATACTTTGGTTGTGTCTAAATTCATGACTCAAACTTACTAAGCATTAAATGCTTACTCCGTTTCTTTGATTCTCTGTTTTATAGATTTTGGTTCTTCAGCTATCGGACTCGGGATTTTTGAAGTCGAAGTCACCCACACTATCAAAGCTCCTTTTAGTATATTTTTGGTTGAACTTTGAAATGGCATGTATAGGACTACCCTTTTGTTGTAGGTCATGTACCTTTCGGTTTTGTGTAAATTTGGATAGCCATGCGAAAATGGCTTAAGTATACTTTGGGCATGGTATTATAATCATTGTATGTTGTTCATTAAGAGGTATGGAAATGTTTGGAAACGATTAGCCATTGGGATGGTTAATCATGATCATATTTTGTGCTATATATGTTTAAGGGCTAGTTGAATCATGGAAACTATGAAATAGGTAAAGCCTACCTTAAAGACAGATGACAGCTGCAGTGATGTGGATGTGAAAAATCACTAAAAATAGTAGGAATGGAATTAAATAGTGAATAAATTATTTAAACGAACCTTGACGAGTCTATTTTCATAGGAGAGTAACGAAACGATCATATGAACAGTATATTAAGAGATATTTAAGTTTTCGTGAGATAGGGCCAGAACGGTTTCTAGAGTCCCTGTTCCGACTTTGGAAATTCATTATAAATTGACCAGAGATAATTAGAAGTCATGCCATATATGTACAGATGTCTTTTCGACTCTAGTTTCCGTAGAAACAAACGGCATCAGTATTGAAGCCCTGTACAGGGAGATATCCAAATCGCAATGTGCAAAGGTCAGTGTAGTCACACCCTGTAACAGGGGAGACTTTAACTAATAAACTGTACTAATTGGCCCAACCAAAAATTCTAGAAAAAAAATTGTAGATGCATATATGAGTTTAGTTTCAGGGAAAAATCACGAAACTGATTTTCAAGTTGTGGAACTCAAGATATGATTTTTAAGGTGACAGTGACACAGTTAGCCTACTGTCTGGAAATTTTAAAATGAACTGCAAGTAAGTGGATTAAGCCCGTTAACCCCTCGTGTCCGACTCCGGCGACGGTCTCGGGTACGGGGTGTTACAGAATATTTAGATATGATAATGTTATAAAGGATATTCGTTAGGATGTTTAAGAACATGTATACTTTCGGCCATGTTACAGCTTAGATATATATATATATATATATATATATATATATATGAATGAAAATGTGGGTTATGAATATCTGAGTTGATGTTATGTATTTGTTTTAAAACAAGAGGACGTTATCCTAACATAGTCGCTAGTAAGAATTTCAGGGACGAAAATCCCTAAAGAGGGGGAGAGTTGTAATAGCCCTAATTTGACCCTGGTCGGAAAGTGGTTTCAGGACCACAAAATCGAGTCACAAAATTATATAAATTTTCTTTTCTATGTTTATTATATGTAAAGTTTCATGTATGAAAGTATCTGTGACACCCCTAATGTGACCCTAGTCGGGAAGTGGTTTCGGGACCACAAAACCGAGTCATAAAAATAATTAGCTGTCATATTTGATGCTTATTATATGTATATATGCATGTGTGAAAATTTCATATTTGAATTTTGTTTAATTGTAGGTGAATTCTAGTAAATAGGACTTATGTGAGAAAATTTAGAAATGTGCTAGGCAAATGTAAAATGGCCTATTAATGCATGTTATAGAAATGATGGGGTTGCATGTCAAATTGCCCAAAATTTGAGCTAGTGGCCGGCCATGCTATGGGTCATAGCTTATTTTAAGCATGGTGTGTTAATGCTTCATGTTGGAAAGAATAAAATAAAAGAGTTAGTAATAAAATAAGGGGATGAAGGGTGAAGAAAAGAAAAAAAAAAGTATCATCTTGTTCTTCTTAGCCGTACAAGAAGAAGAAAATTTTTGGTTGCTTTAATTTTTGACTTAGAAGATGGCTAGAAGGAGGAAAAACTATGATTTTAGCTAGTTAGGTAGCTGAAATTTCATGTAACCCGTAATCCATCGAAGAAGAAGGAGAGGGCTGCAACAAAAAAAAAAAAAAATGGAGACAGCTTGCATGTTGAAGGAAACTAAGGATTTAGCTTGTTAGAGTTGTATCCTAAGTTGGTAAGTTTTCTAAGCTCTCCTATATCTTTATCTATGTTGTAAAGAAAAATGATGATGGGTTGTGGTTGGAAGGCATGAATGTGGGTTGTAGAAAAGAAAAGCTCTTGGATTAGTTGTAAAATTACTACCGTCAATTTTGTGCCTTCGTTATGCTGTCCAAAATTTGAACAAATTAATGGTTCTATTTTCATGCCAATTAGGGGTTGATAAATTGAGTTTAATAGCTAAAATATTATGTTATTCTTACTAAGTTTCACTTGTTAGTAGTGACGTAACAATTTGACAATTAAATGCATAAATGACTGCTGGAAATTTGCAGCTTGAAAACAAATTGTTCCAGCATGTAAATGCTGATTTGAATGTGCTGTAATATGAGGAGAAATTGGTCTACTGCATGCTTGAAATAAAAGAGAACAATGGTTGTTAAATATTAGTTTTGTTGCTAATCGAATGGGTTTAATTCATTGTTCAAGGGGCTATAAATTGGTCTTAATTAAGCTATTCGGATGGTTTAATAAAACAGCCTGAATGTTAAATAATGCTTGCTGTCCAGATTGAAATTATGCTAGAAGGTTGAACAATTGTTGTTCAAATGAAACTTTGGAGTGTTTAATGGACTCCATGTTGCTAAAATTTACATGAATAGAAATTTCTAAGCTTAAATTGTAAGAATTTGAGTTGTGTGGTTTAAATTATCAATCTTTCTTCCTAGCCGAATATGTGTTTATAAAGTTAAGTTGTTAAATAGATTTTGAAGTTAGCCCATGTATTTATTTTTGAATTTAAGAAGAATGATACATTCGACTATGCTTTGATGTGAATGAATTGTTGTTATGTGAATAAATATTTGTTTGATGATATATGTATTCGGAAATGAGATAAAATGTGTATTAAGGTAAGTTTCATGGTGATTATGCTTGTGATGTTGGGTTAATATTCGGCATTGAGTAATGTGGGTAAGGTGATTAATCGGCTATGAGATTAGCTAAATTGAATAGGTATGTTTAATGATATGCTTAGTATAATGTATGATCTTATAACTCGGTTTGGTATTGAGATAAAGGTTAGATGTATGATTGGATTTTGGTATGTGTTAAATTGGTTAATCAAAGATTAAATGATATGTGATTGCCAAATGTGATTGTTAAGTGAATAATATTAGTTAAGTACTTAAGCAAATCTATTGTTTTACTTAAGCTTAAGAGCAAAGAGGATCAAGGTCGGATAAGGGAAAAGAGAAAGTAAACAAATAGCCGTGGACATCTAATCGTCGACCACTTCCGAGGTAAGTTTTAAGTGATTAAACATTGAGTAAATTCAATCATAATAGAACATAATGAGTTGATTTAATAAGATATGATGTGGCCATGATATGTTTTAAACTCAAATGGTAAGTTCATAAGTGTTTGGACTTGGAAATTTAAGAGCAAATTGTAATAATTTGCTTAGGACAACAGCAGTAACGTGATTTTAGAAAATCACCATAAATTGTTGGTGTGGAATTATAGGCTGAATAAAATATGTAATCAAAGATTAATTAGTCTAGTTCCTTATAAAAGAGGCCGTGTGAGCAAAGAAATTTCCTATAAAGAGATATTTAAAGTTGTGTGAGACGGTGTCGAATGACTCGAAATCCCTGTTCTGTTTTAGAAAATCATTATAATTTGCACAAAAATGGTTATAAGGTAAAATTTATATGCTTAGACTCCTTAATGAGTCTAGTTTTAAATGAAATTGAATATAACACATTTTGAATTCTGTACAATGAGAAATCTGATTCGTAGTGAGGAGTGGTCAGATTAGTCAAACAGTGAAACAGGGGAAAACTTTAAGAAAAATCTGGTATTGATTGGCCACACCTAAAATTCTGAAAATTTTATGGATGAAAGATACATGAGTCTACATTTGGGGAAAATTAACAATTTAGTGAATATGTGATTTTGTTGTAAACTTTGATGAAACTATTTGAGTTGCTTATAAGCTATTGCTGAAATTGATGTACAAGAAAAATATGAAATATGTATGAGATATATATATGTGATAAGGCCTAATGGCCGATGTGATGAATGTGAAAGTGTGTATATATGTGATAAGGCCTAATGGCCGATGTGATGAATGTGAAAGTGTATATATGTGATAAGGCCTAATGGCCGATGTGATGAATGTGAAAGTGTGTATATATGTGATAAGGCCTAATGGCCGATGTGATGAATGTGAAGGTGTATATATGTGATAAGGCCGAATGGCCAATGTGATGAATGTGAAAGTGTATATATGTGATAGGGCGAGTGGCCAGCGTGATGGATGTGGAAGTGTATAAATGTGATAAGTCCCGAAGGGCATTTGTGTTAGTACTATATCGGGTTAAAACCCCGCAGCTTTATGCGAGAATATTATCACCGATTAATGATCGTAGGCTTCGTGCTCGTACTATATCCTAGCTCTAATGACCCGATGACTACGTGTGGAGACTTTGTCCGAGTAAGCCCCGAACTAAAGGTTTTGCTGAAGATTCAAGTAAAGCGTAAGATTATGCGACTTCACAGTGACAATTAGTAATAAATACGCTCAATGCGTTAAGTTGGTCAGGTATGTATTTTGAGATTATATTTAAGTTTGATTTAGACTAAATCACAAGGTCGTTATGTGATGCACATGTGAGTAAAGCAATAAGACTGTTCTATGATTATTGTGCATTTGGTCAATGTGGGAAGTCAGGTAAAAATATGTAATGTACCTATGATCATAAGAGGTCACCATCAAGTGAGAATTTATCTGCCTATTACATATGATGAGATGTGCATATTCGGAAAAGGGGATGGTATGCCCGAAGGAAGAGTGAAATAAAAATACGAACAACTATACTATAATTTGATTGTTATCTGTTGACACTGCTTGAAACTTACTAAGCATTGTAATGCTTACTCCGTGTACTTTGTTTCCTCTGTTTTATAGATCTCATTTGGAAGCTACAGGCTCGGGGATCGTTAGCAACTAGTCACATTATCACCATCCACTGTTTGGTACTGCTATGTTTTGGAATATCTTATGGCATGTATAGAATAGACTAGTAGTGAGAGGATATTTTGGTTAATGTATAGGACTACCCTTTTGTTGTAGGTCATGTACCTTTCGGTTTTGTGTAAATTTGGATAGCCATGCGAAAATGGCTTAAGTATACTAGATCATAGCATTATAATCATTTTGTATGTCGTCCGTCGAGAGGTATGGAAATGTTGGTAACGGCTAGTCATGGGAATGGTTATTCATGATCACCTTTGGTATATGTATGACAAACTCTAGTTGATCCATGGAGGATCATGAAATAGGTAAAGTTTACCTTAAAAATAGATGCTGGCAGCAGCAGTGATGTGGATGTGAAAAATCTCTAAAAATAGTAGGAATGGAATTAAATAGTGAATAAATTATGTAACCGAACCTTGATGAATCTATTTTCATAGGAAAGTAACGAAATGATCATATGAACAATATGTTAAGAGATATTTAAGTTTTCATGAGACAGGGCCAGAACGGTTTCTGGATTTCCTGTTCCGACTTTGGAAATTCATTATAAATTAACCAGAGATAATTAGAAGCCATGCCATATATGTACAGATTCCTTTTTGAGTCTAGTTTCCTTAGAAGCAAGTGGCATAAGCATTGAAGCCCTTTACAAGGAGTTATCTAAGTCGCATTGTAGGAAGGTCAGTGTAGTCGAACCCTGTAACAGGGGAGACTTTAACTAATAAACTGTACTAATTGGCCCAACCAAAAATTCTAGAAACAAATTTGTAGATGCATATATGAGTCTAGTTTTAGGGAAAAATCACGAAACTGATTTTCGAGTTGTGGAACTCAAGATATGATTTTTAAGGTGACAGTGACGCAGCTAGCCAACTGCCTGGAACTTTTAAAAAAAAAAATGGACTGTGTAAGTAAATGGATTAAGCCGTTAACCCCTCGTGTCCGACTCCGGCGACGGTCTCGGGTACGGGGTGTTACAGTATCGTGTCTTAATTTTTTCATTTGAATGTGGAATTATTAAAAAGGACTTATGTGAGAAACTTGAAAATGTGATAGGTTAATTTGTAGTGGCCAAATATTGTATGGTTTAAAATATGGGGACTTGCATGTTAAATATTCCTTCCTTAAGTTAGTGGACGGCAAGGTTAGTGGATGATGGACATTTTATGCCTTTTATATTAATAAATCAAATGTTAAATGAATAAATATTATGAAATATGAACTTATATTAAAAGAAATGGGTGATAAAAATAAAGTTGGTTCATCTTTTTCTTCCTCCATTGTCGTACCTAAAGAAAGAAAAGAAGAAATTGAAGTTAAGGCATTTGGTCACCTTTAAGTAGATTAAGGTATGTTAATGCTCTTTCATTGAAAATCTTTTTATATTTGGAGTGGTCATCAAGTATAGAAGCTAGCTCATGGCAAATGTTTTTGTAAAGTTATGAAGATGACATTCGGTCATGGATGTTTGTATTTCTTTGATGTTGTTTTTGATGCTTTAGTGTATTGAGGGTTGATTATAGATGAGTTGAGCCTGGTAAAATTAAATGTTTGTGGCTTAATTGCTTAATGACAATCGGCTATGTTGAAATGCTAAATTAGTGCTAAATTGTAAGTATTTAATTGAGTGTTAGCCGAAATTGAGCTTATGATAGTAATTAGAATTTGTGAAATTTATGCATTTTGTGGTCCAAGTGTGATAAGAACCATACGGTTATGGCATGTAAGCATGAAGATTTGTGGATGTTTTAGAATTGGCCTAAGTGTTTTAGTCATTAATATATATATATATTGCGAATGTATGCTTAAGGAATTGGTTAAGTACATTGTTGTTAAATGCTTGTTGTTTTGTATAATTGTTGCCTAGCTACTAAATGAACTTAGGGTATTATGGATAAGTTTAAGAGTGGCATAATTGAAATGAAGTTTGCTTGTGCGAATGTGATTTTAGTGCATGAATTAGGAGTTTAATTTCATTCGGTAACTCATACCAAATTGGGAGATAGTATTAAACATTAGTTTTATTTGTTAAATAATTGAAGTGAGCTTTGAATGGTTGTTTTGCTTATAATGGCGAATGTGAACTTAAGTTTTGAATTACAATTGAAGCTTGTTAGTTAGTTGATGATGTCCTTTGATAGCCCTTTTGATATTCGCCATTGTTAAGGAATTTTGAATTGGTTATAAATTTCTATGTTTTAATTAGCAAATTGAATTATTGAAGGTTGAGCTAATTATATATGTATACGTTTTATATGTACATTAATTTCTTAATCTATGTTATTCGCTATAATCGTCATGGTAGAATTTTTTTAATTTGTAAATTTGTTAATCATTAGCTCAAGAGCATCAAGGACAAAAGTCGGAAAAAGGAAGACAAAACTAAGCGAATAGTCAGAGAATTATAGTAAATCGACAACTCTTAAGGTAAGTTTCTAGCATATAAGTTTAGTTATAATGAAGAATGATATGGAATACAGGTAAAGATGGGACTATGATTTGGAGTAATTACCTATAGTAAAATGATAAGGAATAAGTTACTTCTATGAGCCTTAGCCGATTGGTATTTGAAAAGTGATATTTAAATTATGATTTGTATGTGATAATAAGAAGTACTTATATATGATGATATGTTTTAAACTCAATGATGAGTTCTTAAGTTATTGAGTTTGATTCCTTTGTAAGTTTTAAGTTTTAAAACGGGATGAATATGAGTTATGTATATACGTTAAGGTCAATGACTTTTCTAAATGACGGCATATATGATATTATGTTTTAAATATGTGAATGAGAACTTTACAGAGTAAATTGTATAAATCTGCTAGGGACAGCAGCAGTAGCGTGTTTTGGAAAAATTACCATAAATTGTGGGAGTTGAGTTAAAGGCTGAATAAATTATGTAATTAAATCTTGATAAGTCTAGTTTCGTATAAAAGAAATCGTGTAAGCAAAGGGGTTGACGGTAATGAGATTTTCAAGGTTGTGTGAGATAGAGTCAGAATGGCTCCGAAATCCCCTATTCAGTATTTGGAAAATCATCATAAATCATAAAAAAATGATTATAAGATAAAATTATAGGCTTAGACTCCTTAATGAGTCTAGTTTCAAACAAAATAAACGAAAGAATATTTTGAAATCGGTACAATGAGAAATTAAATTCTTAGTGAAGAGTAGTCGGAGTAGTCAAGCAGTAAAATAGGGGAAAATTTAAGAAAAATCTGGTATTAATTGTCCAAACCAAAAATTCTGAAAATTTTTTGGATAGAGGATATATGAGTCTATTTTCATGGAAAATTAACGGCACATAATTTGGAATTTCGTAGCCCCAGTTACAAATAATTTAACGACTGTTGCTCAGGAAAAACAGCTTGTAGAGAATTTGTGGTTATGTTGTAAACATGGATAAAACTTGTTTTAGTTGCTCATAAGCTATTGATTAAACCCATACGTGAATTCTAAATTGTGATACTGTAAAATGATATATGAGTGTTAGATGGATCTTTGATATTAAAATTTGTGAAATTGTAAGTTTATAAGTATTGAATATGAAAAATAGTATGGCATGAAATTGAATTATTCATTGGAAAATGATAGATGTAGATTCAGCCAAGACAAAGTGTATACGTGAAAGTATATGTGGTATGTGAAGTATATTTGGATAATTGTGATGTGAATACATGAAAATTTATATTTTGATTTAGGATTTTATGAGATGAATGTGAACATGCATATATGTGATAAGGCCGAATGGCCAATGTGATGAATGTGAACATGCATATACGTGATAAGGCCGAATGGCCAATGTGATGAATGTGAACTTGCATATGTGTGATAAGGCCGAATGGCCAATGTGATGAACTTGCATATGTGTGGGAAGGCCGAATGGCCAATGTGATGAATGTGAACATGCATATATGTGATAAGGCCGAATGGCCAATGTGATGAATGTGAACATGCATATATGTGATAAGGTAGAATGGCCAATGTGATGAACGTGGAAGTGTATATATGTGGCAAAGCCGAATGGCTAATGCGAAACGTGTATGAGATGGATATGAGGTAAAGCCTAATGGCTAATGCGAAACGTGTATGAGATGGATATGAGGTAAAGCCGAATGGCTAATGCGAAACATGTATGAGATGGATATGAGGTAAAGTCGAATGGCTAATGCGAAAGGTGTATGAGATGGATATGAGGTAAAGCCAAATGGCTAATGTGAGATATGTATGATATGTGTATATATATATATTTGTGGCCAAATGACAGACGGCGGATGGTGTGTTTTATTAGATATTTGATGAGGTAAATGAATTACAAATATGATAGTCGATGTGAATGTTGTAACATGTGAATAAATATGCATGAAACTCTATGATGTAAACCTGGGATTAAAGACCAGATGACCATATGTGGTGACTATGTCTGGGTTAAGACCACAAACTTCGTGTGGAGATTTCATCTGAGCTAAAGGTCTCGCCGATAATCCGAGTAGAGGTTAAAGCTATAAGACTTCGCAATAAGAATTGCTTATAAATATATTCAATGTGAAAGGTTAAACAGGTATGTACTCCAAGTTTATATGTGAGCTTGATTTGAACTAAATCATAAGGTAGTTATGTGATGCATACGTGAGAAATCTATGAGACTATTCCTATGATTATGTGACATCGGATCAGTGTGAAGGTTATGTGAAATTATACAATATATCTATGTCACATGAGCTCACTTTTATGTGAAAGTTTATCTGCCTATTGTATATGATGAGATGTGCATATTCGGTAAAGGGATGGTATGCCAGAAGGAAGAGTGAAATAAAAATACGAACAACTATATTATAATTTGATTGTTATCTGTTGACACTGCTTAAAACTTACTAAGCATTTTAATGCTTACTCCGTTTACTTTGTTTCCTCTATTTTATAGATCTCATTTCGAAGCTACAGGCTCGGGGATCGTCAGCAGCTAGTCACACTAACACTGTCGACTGCTTGTTACTGTTATATTTTGAATTATTTTATGGCATGTATAGAATAGACCAGTGGCCGAAGAATATTTTGGTTAATGTATATAAGCCATGCGAAAATGGCATCTTTTGAATGTGTACTTATAGAAGTTTAAATTGTATCCGTGACTGTCTTTAGTACTTATCTAAAGGAATGTTCAAAAAAAAAAAATTTTACTGTTCTGATATGAGTTTCAAGTCCGTTAATGCCCCTTTACCTACTCTGGCGACGGATACGGGATTGGGGTGTTACACTTGTCCTCAAGTCGGGCCATTTGCTTGCGGAAAAATGTTCGTCGTCACTAGGCCCTTGGTTGTCGAATGGGGTAAAATGGCTCACAATAACCTGATAGTCACACAAGACTCGAAAAGAAAAAATATTAGTCACATGTCCTTCCTCTTTTTGGATAGGCCATTTCAAAGTTTCAACAACAAAATAAAGAAGAAGTTTAGGGAAACACCGAATTAAGAACATACAATCTCGCTCTAGCTTCTTAATCCAAACTTGGGCAGATAAACCCATGCCAGGATCAAAAATAAAAGTGGATCTTACCTTGTTCTTTGTTGAAAGCAAACTAGATCCATGAAGCATTTGTGACTCAAAATTTTGAACTAAAGTCCACGACTCAAATTCTATGAACAACGATATAAAACCAAAACTTTGATTTAACATTTGTAACCTTTCAGAAATCCACAACTTTGTGTTTAGATTTAAAGACAAAACATCAAATAAGCATAAATGGTTTACACATCCACTCATACGAAATTCAGAAGGCTTGATTTCAATTAATAATGATCCAGAGTAACAAAGCTTTCGACAGTTAGAATCTCGACAATCAAAAATCCTTGAATCAAATCCCTTGATCATCAATAAATAATAATAATCACCGGGATCAAAAATGAAGTTTTTGTTTACCATTTCACGTTGACTTGAATATTTATTGGCTGTCAGCATGGTAGGAGCAAGAAGCAAACTAAAGTTATGAGTATGCAAATTATGTTCAAGCCTCTTGGACCATAGCATTAAACACCCACCATCAAAATCAAATGAACTAGGCATTTTACAAGTCAACATTTTATCACACAAATGAAACAAAGGAAAATTAGACATGCACATTTTTAAACATTCATATGTCTCGATTCTCATCCATACATTATCACCACAATCAAGCAAATGAAAAAGGTCACATGATTCATTATCTTGTACAACCAAACCTTGCAATTGTTGATTAATGATTACTTCACCAACATATTCATCAACAACACATTGTTTATGAGTAGCACTTTTATTATCAACACTTGAAACAAACAAATCATTATTAATAAAGAAAGAATAATCAACCATGCCATGGTACAAGTGCTTTTCGAAACCCAAAACATTAACAAAGTTTTGATCGATAATCGAATGAGGCTGATGTGTTTTAAAAACTTCAAAACTCATACCTTGCTTACCTTTTGGCAAAGGTGATCGAGGATCGTTGAAAATGTTACCTCTTTCAATCAAAGTAAACCTTTTCTCCTCGGAAAGGTATTGAAGTTGAAATTCTTTGCTCGGATCTTCAGAAACCTGAAAAGGAACAACACGAGGAAATCTCACATGTGGGTTAGTAGGAACACTACTCACTTTTTCTTGTTCTCTTGCATCTCTTTTTTTATTTCATTTTCATCGACAACACTTGTTTCTTGCTCAATATCTTTTCTCTCTTCAGACACAATTCCTTTTTCAATTTTCTTTTTCTTCTCACATTCTTTTTCACTCTCGATCTCTTTTTCTTTTTCCTTCTCTTTTTCTTTTTCACTTTCTTTTTAAATTTTCTCTTCTCGATCAATTTTTTTTCTTTTTCAATTTCGTTTTTCTTTTTCTCACTTTCTTTTTGCTTTTTTTCACACTCTTTTTCTTTCATTTCTTTTTTTCTTTTAAATTCTTTCTCACTTGTTTTTGTACTTTTATTGCAAGAGGAAGAATACAAGAAGGAATCAAAATGAGAGACTTCTAGTTGAGAATGAAAAGAATGGTCTTCATACAAACGACGATCATCTCTTCGAGATTGATTCTTCATGGATGGATAACTTGGTGTACACGAAGATCTAGTTGGACCTTCTCGTTCATCACAGTAATAGGCTTCAAACTCGAAACTCGTTTGATTTTGTCTCGAATTCCTTGATGAAAAAGAATCACGAGATAGGTCTTTTCCAAAATAGTCATTAGACGATTATTTTCTTGATAATCTTGAATCTGTCCCTCGACTTTGATCTCGTTGGGCTTTTGCTCGATGATCTCGCTTTTCTTGGATAGGCTTGATCTTTCGATCGAGCATGCACTCCATCTCTTTCAACAAATACTGAAAATCAAATTTCAAAAAAACTTTCCCAGACATGATTTTATCGCTGAAAAGAAAAATGTTAGGAAAAAAAAACAAAACAGAAAATGAACACCTCACCACAAAACCTCACTAATCACTCGGAAGAAAAATTGGATGTTCACTCCACTCATGTTTCACTCGTTGTAAGGCTTTTTCAAACTGTCGGATGCTCTCACACTCTCTAGCCTTTTACCACTCAAACTTACTCTCATAACCTCGTAGTTTGTTTCTCGTGACTCGTCTTGGTGCTTTGGGGTCGGTTTCAAAATCAGTTACAAGGGATAAAATTATGGGTGTACGAGTAGGCTAAAAGAAAATAAGTTTAATATAGTGTGGCGTTTTGGGGGGGTTAAAATTGATGAAAAGATTATAAAACAATCGGAACAAGATGTAAATAGTAGAAAAGAACTTACTCACTTCAAATTTTTTTTATAATTTTGTATTTTCTTTTGTTTTTCAACTTCAATATAGCACTTTTACAATGATAAAACGAAAATACAACTTGAAGAATTTTTTTCATTCGATTTTTTTTTCACAACGAACCTATTTTGATCTTGATACGAACGTCGGCGCCTCTCGTTTTACAAGCTCTGATACCAAATGGTGTGATCCGGCCTGGGTGGATGAGTCAAATTCACTTAATTGCCCGATCGTAGTCGAGAGAATTGTTCGTGCCTCGAATCTTAGAATTAGAAGTGGATGAAAAGGAATGGATAAACGGAAGGTTTCAAGAAGTGTAGGATTAGTAATAGGTTCGGCTATGGGTAGCAACAAATAGATGAAGGATAGAAAGCTCGATTTGGTTAACAAGAAATAAATTTGAAATGGGAATGGAAAAACGAACTCAACGTCAGGAATGATTCAACACTAAAAAGTGTCACCCCGATTCCTATATGGTTAAGGTGAAAAATATGGTTAGATGGATAGGTGAACGCCACACCAAAGCTGGTGATAAGTTCAAACAAGATCGGTAGACGCCACTAGCACAAACTAGATAAGTCTTCGAAACTTGTACGAGATATGAGAGGAAGCAACCTCACAAGAACAATGTTCATTAACAAATTTGGCAAAAGTCCTTTTACAAAGAAATAAATAAACTATTTATAAGCCTAAGATGCCTATTGATATTCGGCATCTATGATGTTCACATTAACTTAAATTCTGTTCACATTTGAATTTAACATGTTCACACAAAAGCATTAAAATTCGGTTCATGCTTAGAGATGGTGTATGAATTGGTCGAACCATCATGTTGCTTCACTTGATGCATTCATGCAAACTTAGCCTTGAAGAAAAGCCATGGTTCATGAATGTGTAGCCCTTTAATACTCCTACATCTCACTTGGCCAAATAAGGCTTGAATACTTGAAAGGACATCTTGGATATGCATGATACATGCATGAAACGTCCCAATGCATGTTCTTCCTTAATTACGGGCCATGAATCTTCAAATACATGTACATAAAATAGCCCCCACTTGCATGAACGTCCCCAATACATAAATTCCTTCAAATGCCATCCATTGAACACTAGTTGTGCATGCATCCTTCCATACGATGTATTAAGCCATGCATGTACTTGCATTAATGGTTCATTCATGTATTCGGTCACTTTGTGGAACTTAACTCTTGGCCAAAAGGTTGCTTAGGGATCACCAATAGCCATCCCACCATGCATAAATTTGTTCATGCATGAACTCTTATATTCCATGTACCTAGCCGTGCATGAATCTCATTAAATGTACTCAATACATTCGGCTGAACCTACAAGAAACATGAACACATTAAATCCCAATGTATATTCAGTTGAACATGTTAAGAGCATGAACTAAGCATCATAAACATCATGCTAAGCTAAACTAAACACAATAATTAAATACTAGCTAGTAGCATTAAGTTCGGCTAGCTCAAACTAAGTGAACACATTTAATGAACCTATTTGAGCTAGGATTTTCATTAATGAGCTGTAGCAAACTAATTAGTATAAAACTAAAACTTAGTTTAATTTATTGAAATAAAGAATGAGCTAAATGTAAGCTCGGTTGAGCTCAAACGAGCTGAAACGAGCTCAAATGAGCTGAGTTGAGCTGGACAGAGCTCGAGAAGCTAGAAATGAGCTAGGATCAGCTTGCCAACAATGCACAGGTTCTTTGGATAGTTGCTTCGAGTTGATTTTGTGAGCATTGGCCCTTGTTTCAAACCAAGGTTTTGCATTAGAAGCTAAAATAACTTCTAGGAAATGCTTAGAACAAGCTCGAGTTATGGGTGTTTTTGGAAGCTCAATTGAATCTTGATATGCATTTGAGGATGCCCCGGGCGTGCTTACATCACCAAGTCCATGGAATCGCCCAAGGGCCTTAGGCAACCTATCGGTCTCCCCTTACGAGTGTTCGCGCACTTGCAAGACTACCATAGCCAAACTTTTGGCTTTTCGGCATTTCAGCTTTTGCCAATCTACTTGTGTGTGCACTGTAAGCACACACCTAATAAGCAAGCATGCTGTGATTCCCTTAGTCACCAACCTACAAATGATATCACCCTTCCATTCATCATATGCTTCACACATATTTTACCCAAAAAAACCGAAACCTCACCTTAACCATACCTTGAACACCAATCCGTAATAGTCTTTCCTTGATCATGTACTCCTTAGATCTGCATTAGTCTTACTCATTAAAACCAAATACTAAGGGACTAGCATCTAACATAATTCACCCCCTTATCTCACTTAAGATCATTTGGCCAACCTCAGTCAATAAGAGAGAAATACTTACCAAACCGTAAAACACCTAAGGAGCAATTCGACAGAGAGCTAAAACCCGAGATCCGATACTAATTCCCTACCAAAGTTGATTAGAAAGAGTGAGGGAGGGAAGTAATCGGTATTAACAATACTAGCCAAAAAAGAGATAAGGTACTTACACAAAAAGAATAATCAGCCCAAGGGAGATTCGGCTTTTCAGCTTTCAAACTAATATGGTGAATAAGGTTTATTTGGCACAAATTAAAGAAGAAGAGTAGAAGAAGGAATCGACTAACCCAAAAGTGGAAAAAAGAAAATTGTGTAGTGGAAAAGAGGGAAAATCAGCACAAAGAAAGAAAGTAAAACAATGGGTTTTTGGCTTTTAGGAAAAAGGGTTTCTGGCAACAAGGTGAAGGGAATTCGGTATTAGCCTGGCCACCCCCCATTCAACACCTATTTATAGTCCCTTTAGTCGAATTGCCTGACCCCCAATTCTCCATTCGGCTCCATCCCTTCCTTCTTCTCAACTCCTCATTTTTCTCCCTGATAGCTCCCCAATCCATTTCCTAAATTTTCTCTTTTGAACACTCCCCTTGGAGTCCATCTTCACACCATTTCCGACCTTTTAGAAGGCCAAAATTAAACTCCTAAAAATACTAATGTAACACCCCGAACCCGAGACCGTCGCCGGAGTCGAACACGAGGTGTTAACAGACTTCAACCCACTTATTGAGAGTTTCCAGACAAGCTGCCAATCTGTGTACTAGTCGCTCCAAAATTCATAACTTAAGTTTTACAACTCGAAAATCAGTTTCGCAATTTTTCCCTGAAACTAGACTCATATTTCCATCTACATATTTTTTCTAGAATTTTTGGTCGAGCCAATTAGTACAGTTTATTAGTTAAAGTCTCCCCTGTTGCAGGGATCGACTACACTGACCTTTGTGCGTTACGAATTGGATATCTCCCTGTACAGGGCTTCAATACTGATGCCGTTTGTTTCTATAGAAACTAGACTCAGAGGGGAATCTACGCATATATGGCATGACTCCTAATTATCTCTGGTTAATTTACAATGATTTTCCAAAGTCGGGACAGGGGATCCAGAAACCGTTCTGGCCCTGTTTCACAAGAACTTTAATATCTGTTAACTTATCACTCATATGATCATTTCGTTTCTTCCATATGAAAGTAAATTCATCAAGGTACATTTGCATAATTTATTTACTATTTAATACCATTCGTACTATTTTTAGTGATTTTTCAGGTCTCACGTTATCGCTGCTGCCAAAGCACCTATCACTAAAGCAACTATGCCTATTTCATGATTTCCTTTGATCTAACTAGTGATTCATCATACATGTCACAAATCATGATCATGACTAGCCATACCAGAGGCTAATCATTATCCAACATCTCCCTACTACACTATTGCCATAACATGCATTTTAACACCAAAATAATCAACCATGGCATAAGGCATGGAAATAGAATTACCAAGACTTGTGACTTAACATTGGAGAACTAAATCCAACCGAGCATTTATGCCATTTTCGCATGGCTAAAAGTTTACATACCAAAGTTCAACAAAGCATATTAGCCTATACATGCCAAAATGTTCTCCTAAACCGCTACACAAAAAAATACCAAAAGTTGCTAGCCGTGTGATGATGACTCCGATGACGATCACGAGCATGCAAAAAGGACGAGTCCGAGAAACCTAAAATGGCGACAAGCAAACACCGGGTGAGTATATAACTCAAGAAGCCATAAGCATTATATTGCCGCTCAGTAATAATATACCATAAAAGAAAATAATTAATGCGGATTAAAATCCTCCATCCACACCCAAACGGTACTATAATTCTTTAGGCATTTCGGTTTGGTCACATACCAAGCCCTACTTGATATTTCATACATTACGCCATATGACATTGCATGCATTTATTTTCGAGCATAATCACCACATAAATCAAGACTTACCAAACCAAAATTCCAAATATAAATAAAATGTCCATTCCTCATGAGCTTAAGGTGTTTACTCGCATCTGCTGTCCATGATTGACTTCGGTAAGGCCGCGCACATAGAACATGTACGCTTATTAGAGGATGTGCAATAAGCCCGCACACTTAGTGCTTAATAGTCGAACTCGCACACTTAGTGCTATATAATCAAACTTGCACACTTAGTGCTGTATAATTTGAACCCGCACACTTAGTGCCAATTTGTGATTATAAATGTTTACACCCGCACACTTAGTGCCAAACCGATCATTCAATACATCTCACCTCTTTTCTTTCAATTCAATATTTTATCACCACATACATACATGTTTATATATATATTCTACCGCTCCATTCAGCATCATTACTTGGACATTACGACCCTTTAAATTAGTACAAAATAAGTGCTTAATGACTTACCTTATATCGGATGAAATGATTCCCAATCTACTACTCGATTATCTTTGCTTTGCCTTTGCTTGGTTCTCCTCTTTGATGTCTTGATCTAAAATGAATACATTTAGTAGTTTAATCTTCTTGCTGGATTTTTATGTGTATAATTTAATGGTTTTCACCCCATTTCACAACTATCTTTGTTCAAAATATCAAAATCTCAACCAACATTTGTTTAATGCTTCAAGGTCAATGCATGGTCACCATTAAGCTAATCTAGTCTCAAGTATTTTAATCCTAACATACAACATCATGAATCAACTCAACCTTATAAGCCAATATTACTCCTACAATCGATTGTAAGGAGTTAACAAAGAAAATATATTTTTACAAACATATACACCCATATGGCCGATTTTACCAAATCAAATTTAACCTTACTTATCTAAAATTTTCATTTCATACTATCATCCCGTGACATAGTAAGGTTTTGAATCATGGACTAATTAGAACTAAAACTAGCAACTAAGAACATGCATGAATCTCATGGCACCATATCAAACATACCTTAATCTAGCTACAAGGATGGCCAACCTATTCCAAACCAACCATGAGCAAGGACCCCTTTCTTCTCCCTTGAGATTTTTATTAAAAGGATGAAAAAAAGATGAACAAAGCTTCTTTTTTTGTTTTCTTTCTCACTTGCACAGCAATGGGGAGGGAGGGAAAGCCTTGACACACACACTTTTTTTTTTTCATTTTTTTATTACTCATGCACCTTATTTTATTTATTTCAACATAAAACACTCACCCAAAATGTTTCATGACATGTCTTGCCCATGCTTCCTTGTCATGGTCGGCCACTAGCACTTGGGGGGGGGATTTTGACATGCAAGTCCTCCCTTTTGACTACATGTACTATTAGGTCCTTATAGATTAGCCTATCATTTTTCAAAAGTGTCATACAAGTCCTACTAACTGAATTCACATGCAATCGACTAAACCGAAGCTTGAAATTTTCACACATTCGTAAATACATATTCTAGACAATAAATATTACGTTCAAACATTTCGGTGACTCGGTTTAGTTGTCCCAAACCACTTCCCGACTAGGGTCAATTTTGGGCTGTCACAACTCTCCCCACTTAAGGAATTTTCGTCCCGAAAATCTTACCGTAAAAATGAGTTTGGGTAACGCTCTTTCATAGAATTCTCGGGTTCCCAAGTAGCTTCTTCCATCCCGTGTTTGAGCCATAACACTTTTACTAACGGAACCCTTTTGTTTCGCAACTCCTTCACTTCACGAGCTAGGATACGAATCGGTTCTTCTTCATAACTCATATCGGCTTGAATTTCAATCTCGGAGGGTTTATTACATGCGAAGGATCGGATCGGTAACGTCAAGCATCGAAACATGGAAAACGTTAGCATCCTTTCGAGTTCGGGGTAAAAGCAACCTATACGACATCGGGCCGACTCGCTCGGAGATCTCATATGGCCCAATGAATCTCGGACTCAATTTGCCCTTACGGCCAAATCGAGTATCTTTTCGTGGTGATACCTTAAGAAACACTTTGTCTCCCACCGATACTCAATATCTCTTCGCTTTAAATCCGCAGACGACTTTCGACGATCCGATGTCGCTTTGGACTCTCACGAATTATACTTACTTTCTGCTCAAAGATCTTTAATCAAATCCACTCAAAATTTTACTTTCACCGAGCTCGGTCCAAAACAATGGTGTACGGCATTTTCGACCATACAAAGCCTCGTAAGGCGCCATCTTAATGCTTGACTGAAAACTATTGTTGTGTTTAATTCAATCAAGGGTAAATACCGTTCCCATGAACCACTAAACTCGAGGATGCAACATCTCAACATATCCTCAAGTATCCGAATTATCCGCCAGATTGACCATCGGTTTGGGGATGAAAAGCGGTGCTAAAATGCAGCTTGGTACCCAAAGCTTCTTGCAATTTCTTCCAAAATCATGAGGTGAATCTCGGATCTCCGTCGACACAATAGAAATCGATACCGTGTAATCTCACAATCGAGAAACATACAATTCAGCTAGCTTATCCAATGAAAAATCCAGACGACGGGGATAAAGTGAGCCGACTTAGTCAATCTATCAATGACGACCCAAATTGCATCTTTCTTGCTTGCCGACATCGGCAAGCGGATACAAAATCCATCGTGACTCGCTCCCATTTCCATTCGGTATCATAATTGCCTGAAGCAAACCCGTGGGCACTTGATGTTCCACTTTTACTTGCTGACATACTAAGCACTTCGAAACAAAGTTGGAAATGTCTCGTTTCATACCATGCCACCAAAATCGGTGTCTCGTGTCGTTGTACATTTTCGTACTCCGGGTGAATTGACATTCGGCTACAATGAGCTTCGCTCGAATCGTAGAAATGAGTTCGAATTTCTTGGGACACCTGGCGATTTCGAACCTCAAACAATCGTCATCATCAACTTGAAACTCGATTCCAAATTCAAACACATTTGGCCCGCTTTGCAACCAATTCAAGATCGACTTTTTGAGCTTCACGAATCGATGAGTCAACAGAGGTTTGGCCCTTAATTCCATCACTAGTACATTGTCGGATAGAATGCACAAGTGTACATTCATCGTCAGAAGGCAAACAAAGTGATTTACGACTTAGGGCATCCGCAACCACATTAGCCTTTCGGGTGATAGTCAATGACAAGCTCGTAATCTTTTAACAACTCGAGCCAACGCCTTTGTCGCAGATTTAAGTCTCTTTGAGTCATCAAATATTTGAGACTTTTGTGATCCGAATACACATGGCACTTCTCACCCAATAAGTAATGTCGCCATATTTTCAAGGCGAATACGATGGCGACCAATTCGAGATCATGGGTCGGGTAATTTTTCTCATGTGGCTTTAGTTGTCTCGACGATAGGCCACAACCCGACCTCCTTGCAGCAATACACAACCCAACCCAAGTAGGGATGCGCCACTATACATGACAAACTCTTTGCCCGATTCGGGTTGCACTAAATCGGAGCTTCACCAAATAAGTTTTCATTGATCGAAACCTTCGACATTTTTTCGTCCATTCGAACTTAACATCTTTTTGAAGTAGCTTCGTCATGGGTGTGGCTATCATTGAGAAACCTTTACAAACCGTCGGTAGTAACCGCAAGTCCCAAAAGCTCCGAACCTCCGTAGTATTTCTGAGGCTTCCACTAAGTATGGCTGAAATTTTGCTCTGTCGACTCGAATACCCGATGCCGATACCACATGACCCAAGAAGCTAACCTCTTAACCGTAACTCGACTTGTGAACTTAGCGATAACCGCTTATCCCGTAAAATTTGCAACACTAATCTCGGTGTTCAAGATGTTCGGTCTCATTTCTTGAATAGACCAAGATGTCATCAACGAACACAACTACGAACCGGTCCAAACATCGCTCAAGATCCGATTCATCAAATCCATAAATACCGTAGGGCATTAGTGAGCCCGAACGGCATCACTAAGAACTCGTAGTGACCGTACCTCGCTCGAAAGCGGTTTTGGGTACGTCCGAATCTCGAATCCAAGAATCGATAATAACCCGATCTCAAATCTATCTTCGAAACACCGAGGCTCCTTCGCTTGATCGAACAAATCATCAATATGCGGTAGCGGATATTTATTCTTTATCGTCACTTTATTCAGTTGACGATAGTCAATACACAATCTCATGGTTCCGTCCTTCTTTTTCACAAACAACACTGGTGCACCCCAAGGTGAGAAACTTGGTCGAGCGAAACCTCTATCCGTCAATTCTTGCAACTGAGCCTTCAACTCCTTCAACTCGGTTGGTGCCATACGATACGGAGCCATAGATATTGGCGTAGTCCCATGTACAAGCTCAATACTAAACTCTATCTCCCGACAGTGGCAAACCCAGTAATTCTTCTGAAAACGTCGGGTATTCACTAACCACCGCACAGATTCGGGTTTCTTTTCTAACTCTTTGTCACCAAGTACATGCGCAAGGTACGCCGCACCCCTTTCTTACGTATTTCGAGCCAACATTGACGATATCGCGCAAGCAACCCTTTAAGTCCGTAGACTCAATTCGGATCATCTCGTTATTTGCGCACCTCAAGTCAACGGTTTTTTTTGCAATTCACCACCGCGTCATATACGGTCAACCAGTCCATACCAAGAATAACGTCGAATTCATCAAATGGTAATAGCATCAAATCGCCGAAAATGTAATTCTCGGATCATTAGGGGCATCTCTTACACACTTTGTCAACAAGCATATTGACCCAAGGATTTGACACTGAATTACGAACTTAGTAGACTCAACAGCGAGTAGTCTTATGGATGCTAAAGTCTCACATACATAAGAATGAGTAGAGCGTGGTCAATTAATGCAATTACATTAGTATCAAAAGAGTGAAAGTACCAAATGATAACATCGGGGAGGATGCTTCCTCTCGCACGGATGGCATATGCCCTAGCAGGAGTACGGGTCTCAGATCGAATAGCCGTACCAGTGGCCCCTCTCTGACTACCACTCCTACCTCCTGAAATTCTTGGTGGTCTACCTCTAGCTGTCATTCCACTAGGTCTTGCACCTTGCATCCTATGCTTCTCATCAAGCTCCGTGCAATCTCGAATGAAGTGGTCCTTCGAACCGCATCCATAACAGGCCCTGTTGGTAGACTTACCCCAACATTCACCTATGTGTCTTCTTCCACATTGGGGCATTCGGGTTTCTCTTGACGGTTATTGCCCACACTAGCCACCAAGTAGCTCTTGAGTCCGTCGATGGTCGTGCTCTAATGGAAATTCCCGCATCGTCCTCGATTTATTAGTGTCCTCCCGAACTTCTTTACAATCGAGAACGAGCTTTACCCATCGATCTCTTACGATAGTCTTTAGCTTCAAATTCAGCCTTCTTCTTCTCCTTTCCAAGTTCTTCCGCCTTGCGTGCTCGTTCGACCAGGCATCACGAACTCCTTTATCTCCAAAATACCCACTAGTAGTTTTAAATCTTCATTCAATCCTTCTTCAAATCTTTTGCACATAGCAACCTCATCGCCACACACTCCCGAGCATACCGACTAAGTCTTACGAACTCATGTTCAGATTCAGTAATGTCATACGGCCTTGCTTGAGTTCCAAGAATTCCTTACGCTTTTGATCGATGAACCGTTGACTAATATACTTCTTTCGAAATTCGCTTGAAAGAAATCCCAAGTAACTCGCTTCGTTTGGGACTATGGAGATCAAAGTCCTCCACCAATAGTAAGTCGAGTCTCGTAACAAGGATATAGCACACTTTAGACATTCATCGGTGTGCATGATAGTTCATCAAACACCGAATGGTGTTATCAAGCCGTAACTCGGCTCTTTCGGCATCATCAAGAACTATGGCCTTAAACTCCTCAGCCCCGCTTTCTAATCAAGTCTACTGGTGGCTTACTCGGCCTCATAGGATCAAGAATCGATGGCATTACGGGCTCTTGGGGTGGATTATTCAAATTCGGAATTGTTAGACAACCGGATTGGTTCGCAGATATGCTACCCACTCATTCATCATGGTAAAGAAGGCTTGTTTTGCCTCTTCACCTTGATTATTCGCAGATGACCGAGGTTCAACAGCGGCGTCCCTTGTGCAGAGCAGCCGCTACACTTTCAACGTCATCCGCCAAGGTTCTCTCTACACCGGATCCATTTACTAATCAAAACAAAAATTTTAACCGTCAAGTCATCACACATTTAAACATTAACATTAAGGCATGTATAGCTAGATTCATACGCGCTTATGGTAGTCCTAGAACCGACTAAACCATAGCTCGATACCAATAAAATGTAACACCCGAACCCGAGACCGTCACGAGTCGAACACGAGGTGTTAACAAACTTCAACCCACTTATTGAGAGTTTCGGACAAAGCGCCAATCTGTGTACTAGTCGCTCCAAAATTCATAACTTGAGTTTTACAACTCGAAAATCAGTTTCGCAATTTTTCCCTGAAACTAGACTCATATTTCCATCTACATATTTTTTCTAGAATTTTTTGTCGAGCCAATTAGTACAGTTTATTAGTTAAAGTCTCCCCTGTTGTAGGGATCGACTACACTGACCTTTGTGCGTTACGAATTGGATATCTCCCTGTACAGGGCTTCAATACTGATGCCGTTTGTTTCTATAGAAACTAGACTCAGAGAGGAATCTACGCATATATGGCATAACTCCTAATTATCTCTGGTTAATTTACAATGATTTTCCAAAGTCGGGACAGGGGATCCAGAAACCGTTCTGGCCCTGTTTCACAAGAACTTTAATATCTGTTAACTTATCACTCATATGATCATTTCGTTTCTTCCATATGAAAGTAAATTCATCAAGGTACATTTGCATAATTTATTTACTATTTAATACCATTCGTACTATTTTTAGTGATTTTTCGGTCTCACGTTATCGCTGCTGCCAAGACCTATCACTAAAGCAACTATGCCTATTTCATGATTTCCTTTGATCTAACTAGTGATTCATCATACATGTCACAAATCATGATCATGACTAGCCATACCAGAGGCTAATCATTATCCAACATCTCCCTACTACACTATTGCCATAACATGCATTTTAACACCAAAATAATCAACCATGGCATAAGGCATGGAAATCGAATTACCAAGACTTGTGACTTAACATTGGAGAACTAAATCCAACCGAGCATTTATGCCATTTTCGCATGGCTAAAAGTTTACATACCAAAGTTCAACAAAGCATATTAGCCTATACATGCCAAAATGTTCTCCTAAACCGGCTACACAAAAAAATACCAAAAGTTGCTAGCGGTGTGATGACTCGATGACGATCACGAGCACGCAAAAAGGACGAGTCCGAGAAACCTAAAATGGCGACAAGCAAACACCGGTGAGTATATAACTCGGTAAGCCATAAGCATTATATTGCCGTTCAGTAATAATATACCATAAAAGAAAATAATTAATGCAGGATTAAAATCCTCCATCCACACCCAAACGGTACTATAATTCTTTAGGCATTTTGGTTTGGTCACATACCAAGCCCTACTTGATATTTCATACATTACGCCATACGACATTGCATGCATTTATTTTCGAGCATAATCACCACATAAATCAAGACTTACCAAACCAAAATTCCAAATATAAATAAAATGTCCATTCCTCATGAGCTCAAGGTGTTTACTCGCATCGCTGTCCATGATTGACTCGTAAGGGCCGCACATAGAACATGTACGCTTATTAGAGGATGTGCAATAAGCCCGCACACTTAGTGCTTAATAGTCGAACTCGCACACTTAGTGCTATATAATCAAACTTGCACACTTAGTGCTGTATAATTTGAACCCGCACACTTAGTGCCAATTTGTGATTATAAATGTTTACACCCGCACACTTAGTGCCAAACCGATCATTCAATACATCTCACCTCTTTTCTTTCAATTCAATATTTTATCACCACATACATACATGTTTATATATATATTCTACCATTCCATTCATCATCATTACTTGGACATTACGACCCTTTAAATTAGTACAAAATAAGTGCTTAATGACTTACCTTATATCGGATGAAATGATTCCCAATCTACTACTCGATTATCTTTGCTTTGCCTTTGCTTGGTTCTCCTCTTTGATGTCTTGATCTAAAATGAATACATTTAGTAGTTTAATCTTCTTGCTGGATTTTTATGTGTATAATTTAATGGTTTTCACCCCATTTCACAACTATCTTTGTTCAAAATATCAAAATCTCAACCAACATTTGTTTAATGCTTCAAGGCCGAATGCATGGTCACCATTAAGCTAATCTAGTCTCAAGTATTTTAATCCTAACATACAACATCATGAATCAACTCAACCTTATAAGCCAATATTACTCCTACAATCGATTGTAAGGAGTTAACAAAGAAAATATATTTTTACAAACATATACACCCATATGGCCGATTTTACCAAATCAAATTTAACCTTACTTATCTAAAATTTTCATTTCATACTATCATCCCCGTGACATAGTAAGGTTTTGAATCATGGACTAATTAGAACTAAAACTAGCAACTAAGAACATGCATGAATCTCATGGCACCATATCAAACATACCTTAATCTAGCTACAAGGATGGCCAACCTATTCCAAACCAACCATGAGCAAGGACCCCTTTCTTCTCCCTTGAGATTTTCGGCCAAAAGGATGAAAAAAAAGATGAACAAAGCTTTTTTTTTGTTTTTCTTTCTCACTTGCACGGCAATGGGGAGGGGAGGGGAAAGCCTTGACACACACACTTTTTTTTTCATTTTTTTATTACTCATGCACCTTATTTTATTTATTTCAACATAAAACACTCACCCAACATGTTTCATGACATGTCTTGCCCATGATTCCTTGTCATGGCCGGCCACTAGCACTTGGGGGGGGGGATTTTGACATGCAAGTCCTCCCTTTTGACTACATGTACTATTAGGTCCTTATAGATTAGCCTATCATTTTTCAAAAGTGTCATACAAGTCCTACTAACTGAATTCACATGCAATCGACTAAACCGAAGCTTGAAATTTTCACACATTCGTAAATACATATTCTAGACAATAAATATTACGTTCAAACATTTCGGTGACTCGGTTTAGTGGTCCCGAAACCACTTCCTGACTAGGGTCAATTTTGGGCTGTCACAACTAAGCTAGGATTTGAAACTCGGATCTCCTTGCTATCTAATAACGCCACCTCCCTACACCCTAAGTGGCATCACTTAGCCACTCCTCCACAAGGCTTTTTGATGTCACTTTCCCCTATCTTTATTTAAAAGCCCAACTACTCCCAACCCTGATTCCTTTAATAATTAAATTAAAATTCCTCTACCACAAAACTCGAACCCAGAACTTCTCCAACTTACCTCGACACTTCAAATTCCTTAAACCTTTAAAGCCAACATGTCATTTGTCATTTTCTTGCTCATTTAAAAATTTTATGAGACCCAAAGCCCATTTCATCTAGGACCAAAATTTAGGGCGTTACAACTCTACCCCCTAAAAGAAATTTCGTCCTCGAAATTTTACCTGATTCAAACAGTTGAGGATATTAACATCACATCGCTTCCTCAGGTTCCCAAGTAGCCTCATCAGCTTTGTGATTTCGCCAAAATACTTTGACTAATGGAACAAACTTCCTTCTTAGTATCTTAACATCACGATAAATTATTTGTATGGGCTCTTCCTCGAAAGTTAGGTCTGGCCTAACCTCAATTTCTTCCACCGCCACGACATGTGAAGGATCCGAGCGATACCACCTTAGCATGGAAACATGAAACACGTCATGGATGTGGCTTAGGTCAGGAGGTAACTCCAGTTGGTAGGCGACTGGCCCAATCCATTTTACAACTTGACACGGCCCAATGAACCTTGGGCTTAGCTTACCCTTTCATCCAAACCTTAACACTTTCTTCCACGGAGAGACCTTAAGGAAAACTAAGTCCCCTACTGCATACTCTATCTCACGGCACTTAAGGTCAGCATACGATTTCTGTCTATCCGAGGCCTCCTTCAACTGATCCCGAATCAACTTCACCTTATCCCCATTATTTGCTACCAACTCAGGGCCGAAAACTCTTCGTTCGTCCAACTCCATCCAACATGTTGGAGTTCGACACCTTCGCCCATACAGTGCCTTATACGGAGCCATCCCAATACTTTCTTGATAGCTATTATTGTATGCAAATTCAGCCAACGACAAATAGTCCTCCCAGCTACCTCGGAACTCAATCACACATCCCCTCAACATATCCTCTAATACTTAGATCACTCTTTCCGACTGTCCATCAGTTTGAGGATGGAACGCCGTACTGAAGTTCAACTTAGTACCTAACGCCTCATGTAGCTTCTTCCAAAATCATGAAGTGAAATGTGGGTCCCTATAAGATATTATGGAGACTGGCACTCCATGCAATCTTACAATCTTCGCCACATACAACCTTGCCAGCTTTTGCAATAAGTAATCAGTGCGAACAGGTACAAAATGGGCAGACTTGGTTAACCGATCCACTATAACCCATATCGAGTCTTTCCTAGTAGGGGTCAAGGGTAGCCCACTAACAAAGTCCATAGTGATCCTTTCCCACTTCTAGAGTGGAATCTTCCATAGTGATCATTTCCCACTTCTAGAGTGGAATCTTCACTGGCTGAAGTAACCTTGAAGGCAACTAATGTTCCGCTTTCACTTTTTCAAAAACTAAACATTTGCTTGTGAACTCCAAAACCTCGCACTTAAGTCCAGGCCACTAATAAAGCTCACGCAAATTCTGATACATTTTGTTTCCACCAGGATGCATTGCATAGAGACCGCTATGTGCTTCTCGCAGAATAGACTGCCTTAGATCATCATCCTTTGGTATTCATATTCTCCCACGAAAACACAATAATACTCCTTCACTATTTATCCCAAAGTCCGATGTCTCCCCACTTTTTACTTGTTTAAAACGAGCACCTAAAGTCTCATCCACTAACTGCTTACTCTTTATCTACTCGACCCACACCAGTTTTACTTGAAGCTTAGCATCATCCAACAAGCTTAATCGGGCGAGCATAGCCCTCAAGTCCGACTTAACCCTACGACTCAATGCGTCGGCTACCACATTTGCTTTGCTAGGGTGGTATTCAATCATTCAATCATAATCCTTCAATAATTCCACCCACCTACGCTGCCTAAGGTTGAGCTCCTTTTGGGTAAGGAGGTACTTCAAGCTCTTATGGTCTGAACAAATTATACACTTCTCCCCGTATAAGTAATGCCTCCATATCTTTAGTGCGAAAACTACCACAGCTAGCTCCAAATCATGGGTTAGGTAATTCACCTCATGAGTCTTAAGTTGACGTGACGCATACGCAACGACCTTTCCTTCTTGCATCAATACACATTCTAAGCCCACATGCAACACATCACTATAAACTGTAAACTCCTTCCCAGGCACTGGCTAAATCAACACAAGGGCCTCAGTTAAAACTTTCTTAAGCTTTCCAAAACTCTCTTGCTGCCTATCCGTCCAAACAAATGGTACCCCCTTCCTTAACAACTTAGTTAATGGTGTAGCAATTACTGAAAAGCCCTTAACAAACCGCCTATAGTATCCTGTCAAGCGTAGAAAACTTTAGATTTTGGACACCGACTTGGGTGTTTTCCATTCTAACACTGCCTCAATTTTCCAGGGATCCACCTTAATCCCCTCAGCTGGCACCACATGTCCTAGAAAAGAAACCTCTCTTAGCCAAAATTCGCACTTACTGAATTTGGCATACAGCTGCTTCTCCCTCAAAGTCTACAACACAATCCTTAAGTGCGTATCATGCTCATCCTCATCTCTTAAGTACACCAAAATGTCATCTATAAAGACTACCACGAACCGATCCAAGTAGGGTTCGAAAACCCGATTCATGATATCCATGAAAACGATCAGTGCGTTGTCAGCCCAAATGGTATTACCAAGAACTCGTAGTGCCCATAGCAAGTTCTGAAAGCTGTCTTATAAACATCTACCTCCTTAACCCTCAATTGGTGATACCCCGAACGCAAGTCATTCTTCGAGAAAATAGAAGCTCCCCTAAATTGATAAAAAAGATCATCAATTCTCGATAGAGGGTACTTGTTTTTAATAGTTAACTTGTTTAACTGCTGGTAGTCGGTGCACATTCACAAAGTCCTATCTTTCTTCTTCATGAATAACACCAGGGCTCCCCACGGAGACACACATGGCCGGATGAATCCTCGATCCAACAATTCCTGAATCTGTGCCTTAAGTTCCACCAACTCCTTTGGTGCCATCCGATAAGGAGCGATGGACACCGGAGCTGTACCAGGTAACAATTCGATTCCAAATTCTACTTCCCTGCTGGGTGGCAACCCTGGCAGCTCCTCAGGAAAGACATCAGGAAATTCTTTAACAGTTCTCTACTCCTTAACAGTAGGGCTCTTAACCTTCGTATTGCTAATGTAAGCCAAATAGGCTTCACATCCCTTTCAAACCAACTTCTCCGCCCTTAATGCTAAAATTACATTCGTCAGATAATTTCGGCGTTCACTAATCATCACTACTTCCTTATCGTCCGCTGTTCTTAACACCGTTTGCTTTGCAGTGCATTCCAAGGTGGCTCGGTGCTTCACAAACCAATCCATACCTAAGATTAAGTCAAACTCACTAAACGACAGCCCAATCAAATCTGCTAAAAAGGTAACCCCTTGGAGTACTATTTTGCTTTTGAATCCAAGCCGCAATCTTTTTGATCCCGACCTCTACATAATCCACCCAGTTGACAATGAACGGAAGAAATCCCCAAAACTATTTTTAGAGATATTTTGCTTGACGGCTGCTAGACCTAGTAGAAAAGCTTTGAGTTTGTATATATATTCACTTTTTAGGGTTTTTCTCCCATTCTATTATAACGAATTCTTAATTTATTAAATTTTAATCCGAACATAATAATCATAATTAAAATAAATAAATATAATAATTTTTAACCAAAAATTGTAATTACATTAATTATAATAAAGATTTCGGTAAACTATATTTATTTAAATTTATATACTAACTAAATTCATATATTAATAGAATTATGTTCTCTTTATGTGTACAACATCCTTGTACATATAATATGTTTGATATTTGATTGCCCAATTAAATTAATTCTACAATTAATTTAATTCATGTGACAACCAAACACAATACCAACTATATTTTATTTCGTTCATTTCAACCATAGGGTGTGACCTTGTAGGTTCTTGTAATGTTAGCAGTAATACTAGAACGATTCTAATGTTACAAACAATGAGTGGCATCTAGCAATGAATCATTGCTATCTAAGTTACAAGAAGTCATGATTCAACATAACCTTTTGTGATTAACCTTTCATGCATTAATCCTTAAGTCCTTTATCTCCGGAATGGACACAAGTCATGGAATAGTCACACTTGCATAGTCCATCCCATGTTTCTTGATACCTTGAGTAGACTATGATACACAAATAAATATGACATCTCATATCAACTTATTTGAGCATGGCCATGCATTTCTAGTCTCACTCAATCAAGTGGCCTAAGATATTACTCCCATTATATAGAAGGGACTTATCCTATATTGATCAACCATAACCCTCTACATAGATTGTGGTATATCAAACATTAGCCTTTATAAAACAACCAGTTATGGTGTACGTTTGATTGTATCAAAATATATAGCTCACGATATTGGGATAATGATGATCTCAAGTCTGAGGATCATATACATATTAATCACTATGAGTAATGTTGTGACAATTACATAATAATTGAAGAAACATACTCATTGCGGGTCAGTCCAATATGTTGTTCTCTAACACACATATTCATGCATTGATTCTGACACTCCATATTAATGACAACTCTTTATCATCAATCAACTACATGTCAGTCTTAATGCATTATTGTTGTCCTAGTCAACAATAATACTTGACTAAGGACCTTTTAAGAATAATCATATTATTCTCAGGACATTATTATAAAATAGTTTATTTATACACATAGAAAAAGAAACTGAAATAATAATGGCAACGCCTTATATTAATAAATAGGGTAAATCAAGTATGTTATTACAACCATCTTATGACTGATCTTTGGGCATACTCTTACAATCTCCCACTAGCACTAAGACAAATCACTTATATATCTAATACCAAGTGACTTAGTGTCATGATCATGCTTCTGCTGTGTCAGAGGCTTGGTCAGGGGATCACCAATGTTATCATCTGTAGGTACTCTGCATATCTCTACATCCCCTCGATCGATAATCTCTTGAATAAGATTGTAGTGCCTAAGTATATGTTTGGATCGTTGGTGGGATATGGGTTCTTTAGTTTGTACAATGGCTCTATTGTTATCACATCGGAGTTCTATAGCATCTGATATGCTAGGCACAACCCCTAGTCCAGTGATGAAATTCTTAATCCAAATCGCTTCTTTTGCTGCCTCACTGGCCAGAATATACTCAGCCTCTGTTGTAGAATCGGCTACCGTACTTTGCTTTAAACACTTCCAGCTCACAGTACCACTATTAACGGAAAACACAAAACCTGATTGCGATCGAGAATCATCCTTGTCAGTTTGGAAGTTGGCATCAGTGTAACCTTTTACACTTAACTATTCCTCACCTCCATATATTAGGAACGTATCCTTAGTTCTTCTCAAGTACTTAAGGATATTCTTAACTGTGGTCTAGTGACCTTTACCGGGATCTACTTGGTACCTGTTCGTCATATTTAAGGCATATGAGACATTTGGACGGGTACATAACATGGCATACATGATAGATCCAATAGCAGAAGCATATGGAATCTTATTCATGCGTTCTCTCTCTTGTGGAGTTGAAGGACACATTTCTTTTGAGAGTGAAATACCATGTCTCATAGGTAGGAATCCTCTCTTAGATTCTTCCATGTTGAACCTTTTCAATACTTTATCTATGTATGTACTTTGGCTTAGACCTAGTAGTCATCTTGATCTATCTCTATAGATCTTGATTTCTAATATATAAGTGGCTTCGCCCAAGTCCTTCATAGAAAAACAACTTCCTAACCAAGTCTTAACAGACTACAAGGTAGGTATGTCATTTCCCATGATAAGTATGTCATCCACATACAGTACCAAGAATGTGATAGTGCTCTCACTAACTTTCTTGTAAACACATGGCTCATCTTCATTTTTGATAAAAACAAACTCTTTGATTGCACCGTTAAACGAAGATTCCAACTTTGTGAAGCTTGCTTTAATCCATAAATGGATCTTTGTAGCTTACATATCTTTCTAGCATCCTTGGGATTGACAAAACCTTCAGGTTGTGTCATGTACACATCCTCTTCAAGTTTCCCATTAAGGAAAGCTGTTTTGACGTCCATCTGACAGATTTCATAATCATGAAATGCAGCTATGGCGAGCAACATCCTGATGGATTTAAACATAGCTACAGGAGAAAAGGTTTCATCATAGTCAACATCATGAATTGGCGAAAACCTTTAGCAACTAACCGCCCCTTGTATGTTTTACTTTACCATCCATGTTGGTTTTCTTTTTGAAAACCCATTTGCACCCTATGGGTTTAACCCCTTCGGGTGGGTTAATCAAATTCCATACTTGGTTTTCATACATGGAATCCATCTCAGATCTCATGGCCTCAAGCCATTTCTCAAAGTCTAGGCTCGTCACCGCTTCTTGATAAGTTCTAGGCTCATCTTGATCTATAAGAAGAATGTCACCATGTGTTATAATGAGAAATCCATATCTCTCAGGTGTATGCCGTTCTCTTAAAGATCTGCACAGTGGTTCTGTTTCTACAACAGTTACTTGTTCCTCAATTTCTTATGGAATTTGCTGTTGTTCTATCTCTGGTTCAGTGGTATCTTGTGACTCTTGAATTTCTTCAAGTTCGATCTTTCTCCCACTTCCATTTCTAAAAATAAATTCTCTCTCTAGGAAGACACCAGTCCCAGCAACAAACATTTTGTTCTCAGTGGGATTAAAGAAATAATATCCTTTGCTTTCTTTCGGATACCCCACAAAAATACACTTTTCAGATTTGGGTTCAAGCTTGGTAGACGTCTGACATTTAATATAAGCTTCGCAACCCCAAATTTTCATAAAATACATACTAGGATGTTTCCCAGTCCACATCTTATATGTCATCTTTTGAACCTTTTTAGATGGAACATGATTTACTGTGAAAGTAGTTGTTTCAAGTGCATGTCCCCAAAAGGAAGTCGGTAGATCACCATGACTCATCATGGATTGAACCATGTCTAACAAAGTTCGATTTCTTCTCTTAGAAACTCCATTCCATTGAGGAGTACTAGGAGGAGTAAGTTGTGAGACAATCCCACATTTCTTCAAAATATCATCAAAGTCTAGGCTCAAGTACTCTCCACCTCAATTAGATCAAAGTGTTTTGATAGTTTTACCTAGTTGATTTTGTACTTCATTTTTGAATTCCTTGAACTTTTCAGGGGCCTCTGACTTATGGCGCATGAGATAAACATACCCATATCTACTGAAATCATCAGTGAAAGTAATAAAGTAGTGAAATCGACCTCTGGCCTGTCTATTTATTGGTACACATACATCAGAATGTATTAAGCCCAATAAATCACTAGCTCGTTCACTTTTACCAGTAAAAGGAGATTTAGTCATTTTTCCCAATAAGCAAGATTCACATACTTCAAATTATTCAAAAACAAATGAATCAAGAGACCATCTTTATGGAGTTTGGATATGCGTTTCTCTCTTATGTGGCCCAAACAACAATGCCAAAGTTAAGTTTGATTTGAGTCATTTATTTTAGATCTTTTAGTATTTATGTTGTAAATGGGATTCATTTGATCTAAAATATAGAGGCCATTAATCAATCGTGCTGAACCA
This sequence comes from Gossypium arboreum, assembly GCF_025698485.1. NCBI lineage: Eukaryota > Viridiplantae > Streptophyta > Magnoliopsida > Malvales > Malvaceae > Gossypium > Gossypium arboreum. Next base: position 77,674,595 of record NC_069079.1, on the reverse strand, counting down.
TACAAAACATTATTGAGATAAAAAGAACAACAATTATTCTTAATAATTATCTCAAAACCAATTTTGTCTAAACAAGAAATTGAACTAATTTTTTTAGTCAAACTGGGCACAAAATAACAATCCTCTAAACATAAATCAAGTCCACTAGGCAAAGATAAAGTATATGTTCCCACAGCTAATGCAACAACTCTTGCTCTATTTTCAACTCGTAGGTCCACATCTCCTCTAGCCAAAGTCCTACTCATTTGTAGTACCTGTACAGAAGTACAAATATGAGAACCATAACCAGTATCTAATACACAAGAAGTAGTAGTTAATAAATTAATATCAATAACATAAATACCTGAAGCAGACGTTTTGCTTACCTTGGCCTTCTTGATTTCCTCAAGATAGATAGGGTAGTTCTGCTTCCAATGTCCAGTCACACCACAATGAAACTAGTTTTCTTCCTTAGACACCCCACCTTTAGGTTTCAGTGCAGCCTTTCCTTTTCTAGGATTGGGCCTACTTTTGCTCTTGGGCTTTGTCTGAACTTTGGCTTTTCCCTTGCCCTTGTTGTTACGGACCATCAGTATGGGCTTGGGTCAAACATTTTTCATGTTGCCTTCAGTAGTTCGCAACATACTGAGCAACTACGGTAGAGTCTTGTCAATTTCATTCATATTGAAATTAAGGACAAATTGGCTGTAGCTATCCGGTAACAATTGCAGAATAACATCAGTGGCCAACTCTTCGCTCAATGGAAACCCAAGCTTAGACAGGCTTTCAATATAACCAATCATCTTAAGGACATGAGGTCCTACTAGGCTTCCTTCAGCCAGCTTACATTGGAATAGAGCCTTAGAGATATCGAACCTCTCTTGTCGTGCTTACCCTTGATAAAGTTCTTTCAGATGCTCGACCATATCATAAGCAACCATATCCTCATGTTGCTTCTGAAGCTCAAGATTCATAGTAGGAAGCATAAGACATCCAACATCTACCATGTCATTGAGATGTTTCTTGTAAACATCTCTATCAGCCCTTCAGGCATTAGCAGGTGGTTCATTAGGGAGTGGTTGTTCAATGACATATAATTTTCGTTCTTGTTTGAGGACAATCCTCAAGTTGCAGAACCAGTCAAGAAAGTTCAAACCATTCAATTTGTCCTTCTCAAGGACCAATCACAATGAGAATGTATTAGTGTTTGCAGCCATAATATATCTACAACAATAAAATATGCATGTGAATAAATTTACCAAGTTTATATCAATCATTAAAAGGACTTTATTATATGATGTTCCCACTATTTTATTTCAAAATTAATTACCCTCATATATTAATTTCAAAAAGACTTTCTTGAAAGTATTTCTAGTGGGTTACGGATTCATATTTCACCTCCTCTTAAGTCAGCTTTGGTTTTACTCTCAAGATTATGGTTATTTAGGAAAGCAACACTTGCTAATTACATCATATGTAACTCCTACAATTTGGTGAACAACTCTTGTTCTAATCATCTTATGATTTATCCACATTACTTGCCTTTAGGTTTCTAATCCTATTAGAGTAACCCAGTTAAGTCATTAACCAATTTTTAACCAGCAAATATCACTTGTTTATTCTTCGGGTTTAACCAAGATAAATACTAGTACTTCGCTTTGGCAGAACCTCCATAGTATTGATCGAAGCCATAACGAGGGAAAAAATTGGAAGGCCATGTTGACTTAATATTTTAATAGAGGGATTTTATTAAAGTTGTTGTATCTCACCAATTATGGTCTACTTCAGTCCATTTAATCTTTTAATTGATCTCATCAATTAATGGGGTTTATTATTACCAAATTTGCATGCATTAGACATCCATAGCATCTCACACATGAATAGATAAAGCAATAAATAAATACAATAGTTATAGCCCATATACTATGGTGGTTCAACCCAAGCCAATGGGAGAACCAAAAGGAAACCTAAAGGTATAAGTCGTTTCACAAGCCGTCGGTCCACATTAGTTGGCCCATCTTCCTTCTCGTCTAGCCCACAGCAACTTTTGCAAATTACAATATTCAGAAACTCGTTTTACATACGAGGGAGTAAGATGAGAAGAGAAATACAAGAGAATATTAGTAAGGCATGACACGTAGGCCGTATTTATAAAATTACAACCTTTTATCAAATGGGTCATCAGGCTATAACTATGCATTTCAAACACCGTGCATTTCAAAAATAGCATACATCATTCAACGTTTTGCTAAATGAATTATAAAATATCCTTTCAACCTTTTATGGCCCATCAAGTTTTATTTATTACAAAACATACTGAAAGATGATGGGGATCTGAGGCCCCGTGGTACGAACTGCATACCCCAATCAATGAAACCTCACGATTTGATAACTTTTATCAACAGAATCGTGTTTTCAGGATTTGAATCCTTGAGGTTTCATATCGGAACAACCCTTGTTTCACTAGCCAGTTAACTTTCACTGGAAACTGTAAATACCACCTTCGCATCACTACAGATTTTTAAAGTTAACAATAATAACATAAAACCGAATAGGCCATAAAACCATGATTAACATTTAATCAATAATCAAAAGAAACAGTAATCAGTTTATGCATAGACGATATAAATAGTAAAAAAAACGTTATAAAATTAAAGCATGCATCACATACAACTGCATCACCCAAGTATTTAAACCTGAGTCTGTATCACACAAGTGGCTCTGATACCACTATTGGAACGCCGGTATCCCCATGGCACAGCGGGAAAAAATTCCGATGATCCAAACCATGGATCCATGTGCGAGGAATGAATCGCGTGAAAAAGGTTTTGAAATTACCCAAACTTCAATCTAAATAGACAGTGAAGCCTCAACAATGAGAATACTATTTTGCTTTTGAATCCAAGCCGCAATATTTATGATCCCAACTTCTACGTAATCCACCCAGTTGACAATGAACGGAAGAAATCCCCAAAACTATTTTCAGAGATATTTTGCTTGACGACTGCTAGTCCTAGTAGCAAAGCTTCGGGTTTGTATATATATTCACTTTTTACGGTTTTTCTCCCTTTCTATATATAACTCCCCTTATAATTGGTATGTATATAATGAATTCTTAATTTATTAAATTTTAATCCGAACATAATAATCATAATTAAAATAAATAAAAATAATAATGTTTTAACCGAAAATTATAATTATATTAATTATAATAAAGATTTCGATAAACTATATTTATTTAAATTTATATACGAACCAAATTAATATATTAATAGAGTTATGTTATCCTTATGTGTACAACATCCTTGTTGTAACACCCCAAACCTGGCCTAGATGTTACGGCTGAATCCGGTGTGTCACATTGAAGCATTACTGTATAGGTCATGTCTTATCTAAAAACTTTCTTAGTGATTTAAAAGGTATTTTCGTTATAGATTAAAGTGAATGGAAACTGTGCACCAGGTAGGATGCTGAAAAAGAGGAGGTGAGTCTATTAGACTTCTTAAGTACCAAGCTCTCCACGGATCCACTCCTAAACATGCACACAAGCATTGCCACACTTTAACTGAATGATTGTTCAGGAAAAACCATTTCATTTTAAGCCTTTGAAAACACTTACTCATTTTTGAAAACGTTTTCATCTTGGAAGCTTTGTCTTGTTTCACGATATTTTGAAATCAGGTAATCTCTTTTAAAAACGCGCCCTAGAGCTATTCAATTTCACACATTTAAATCCATATCATGCCTAAGCGAATAATCATACTAAGGCAATTAAAAATAATTAAAGCGGCCTTATAACAACTTAAAACCCAAAGCAATTAAAGTAAATGAAATTAATCTAGTCATAAGAAGAAAGTTGAGCTTGCAAAACATGTGGCCACTCCTAATCCCTCTCAGCTTCAAGTCCACTATGGCTGGGGGTTACCTGCACGGATAAAATTAAGGGGTGAGTTTGGAAAACTCAGTGTGTAAAATAACCCAACCATAGTCCAGATCAGTTCAAAACCACATAAACAGATTAAGTTGGGCCTTAGCCCTATACAGAATTCAGAATGAAGCCCATAGGCCCATAACAGAAACAGAACAGATATATCTTGTACATAGAAAACCTAACCCATATCCATCCGTATACACCCCCGTGCCGACCTTACACCATGTGGGGAGACTACTCGACCCACCCATCCGCTGCACGTCACAAAATTTACAGCATGGCTGCCAGAACAGATATTGTGACAGAGTCACCAGATACAGATATTGTGGCAGAGCCACCAGAAGCAAATATTTGTAGGAGAGCCACCAGATCAGATATTTATAGCAAAGCCACCAGAATGTTTCCTCCATCAATATAACCCATATCCCATACAATAGATATACATGTCATGGCATACAATAAACAGAATCAGAATATCATGCATTTCAGTCAAAATTAACCGTAGGGGTATAATGGTAATTTTGCACCTAGGGGTATAATGGTAATTTTCATACTTAGGAGTATTTTAGTAAATTTAACTATTTTAGGGTTTACACTAATATTACAGCCATTAACAGATTAACAGAAACACTTACCGAGCATTTTTACCAAATTGGGCCCGTTGGCCCATTAACCCGATTTCGGCCCATTAAGCCCAAATATACCGAAGTGCACGAAATTGTGCACTCTGCAATCATACCGCTTGTGATTACCAAAATTAACAACCAAACCATCTCACGAGCGCTCGCATGCTCTCAGGTTCAAAAAAAAAGCCGGCTTTTCGGCATTTAAACTTTTCGGATTTTGTCGATCTAGTCTATGAGTGGGTGTCGTTTACACACCTGATTTGCGACAACTGCTACTGAAATCTCCCACAATATCCTACAATCGTCACTAGGCATATCAGATCCAAAATACAATGGCAACCATCATAAACTTACTTACCATAATTGGCCATCAATACGTATGGCCCTTGATATCCTACCTTTGCCAAAACTAGAGACTAGATCTAGATCTAGTCGTTCCACTTGTCCAAGCCTTCGATAAGCAGCCTCTGGATCACACTAACACCAAAAACAATCAATTGTTACAACCCTTAGAGCCTTAAGCTCCAATCGACAGCCTCCTTATGCCTTTAGGGATTTTGGCTTTTCTAAAACCCAAAAATAAAGAATGTATCTGAGTACCTACCTCAGGTTCTTTCAACCAAAAGGATTCCACTTCAGTTTCTACTCAGATCTGATGTAGATCTAGCTTTTAAACACTAGCAGAAATCGAATCTTAGAGATCTAAAGATTCGGCTATATGTCCATAAAATCTATGGTGTTTTTAGCTTTTGGAACTGTGAAGAGGAAGATGATTTGGTATGGTGGTTTTTTCAGTGGTATTGTCGACATGGGTTGAGGTTTAGAGGATGTGAAAATCGACCAAAAGAGATGAAGAAAATAGGAGGATTTTGACTAGAAGAAATCGGCACAAGAAACAACTTTCGGGATTTCAGCTTTTATGGCAATCGGCTATAGAGGTTTAGAAAAGAATGGGAATGAAAGAGGAGATGAGTAGAATGGTAGGAATGTTTCAGCCAGAGAAAAACAGAAGGAGAAAAAGAAAATAGAAGAAGAGAGGAGAAGAGAAGGAAGAATTCGGCACTCAGGAGATCTAACTTTAGTTTTTTCGGCTTTTTGCGACATTGAGAAGAGAATAGAATGAAAGTGAAGGCTCTAGGTGGCTAACCCTAATTTGGCAAAACAAAAAGAAAATAAAGCTTGCCCTAACGGCCATTCAGACCCACGGCATAACCTTCCTAAAGCCCTAGCCGAATTTCCACTTAAGCTCTATCACATGCCCGGCATATGCACACAAAAATAAAAGTAACAACATGCTTAGCTTGTGACTTGAACTTTGGCTCGCCCTAATCATCCACACGCCACTCCCCAAACACTTAGGTGGCGCCACATGCCACTTTACCACAGATCTTTTTGTGTCCTATTTTACCACCTCAATTTTAAAAGCCCATATCCTCAAAACCCTCTCTCTCCAAAATTAAAACTTAGGAATTGCCTCGAATTAAATTTACTCTTGGGCCTTTTAAAGGCCCACCAACATACTCAGACCCACACCAGACGGTCGAAACACAATATTTCTAAAATTCATTAAAAATTACAGAAATCCCGAAAATCCTAAAAATTGGGTCGTTACAACTCTACCCTCCTTAAATAAATTTCATCCTCGAAATTTACCTGATTCAAACAAATGAGGGTATTGTTGTCGCATCGCCTTTTCTGGTTCCCAAGTAGCTTCCTCTCTGCCATGATTACTCCAAAGCACTTTTACCAAGGGAACTGACTTCCTTCTTAGAACCTTAACATCACGATCCAGTATCTGCACAGGCTCTTCCTCGAAAGTCAAATCAGGCCGCACTTTAATCTCTGCAACCGGCACGACATGAGTAGGTTTAGAACGATATCGCCTTAACATGGAGACATGGAAAACATCGTGAATCCTATCTAACTCCGGAGGTAATTCCAATTGGTAAGCCACAGGACCTACTCGACTAAGAACCCGATAAGGCCCAATGAACCGCGGACTCAACTTGCCCTTCTTGCCAAACCTTAATATCTTCTTCCAAGGTGAAACCTTCAAGAAGACCATCTCACCCACTGAATACTCAATCTCCTTACGCTTCAAATCTGCATACGACTTTTGCCTATCAGATGCTTCCTTTAACCGATCTCTGATTATTCTGAACTTATCTTCAGTATTCGCTACCAACTCAGGTCCAAGAACTTGTCGTTCCCACAGTTCGGTCCAACAACTAGGTGTACGACACCTACGTCCATACAGCGCTTCATATGGTGCCATTCGGATACTCACCTGATAACTATTGTTATACGTAAACTCTGCCAATGGCAAGTAATCCTCCCAACTACTTCGGAAGTCGATAATGCATCCCCTCAACATGTCTTCCAAAATCTGAATAACCCTTTCCGACTGACCATCCGTATGAGGATGAAAGGTCGTGCTAAATTTCAATCGCGTTCCCAGTGCCTCATGCAACTTTTTCCAGAACCCAGATGTGAACCTAGGATCTCGATCAGAAATAATCAATATAATCGATACCGGCACTCCATGAAGTCGCACAATCTCCGCCTTGTACAATTTGGCTATCTTCTAAAGTGAATAGTCAGTGCGGATAGGTATGAAATGATCAGACTTGGTCAACCTATACACAATCTGTAACACCCCGAACCCGAGACCATCGCCGGTGTCGGACACGAGGGGTTAACAAGCCAAGTTCACATGTTTTGCCCACCAATTTGACATTTCCAGTCAGGCTGGAAAACTGCGTCACTGTCGCCTTAAAAATCATATCTCGAGTTTCAAAACTCAGAAACTGGTTTCGTAAATTTTCCCTGAATTTAGACTCATATATCCATCCATGGATTTATTTCTAGAATTTTTGGTCGGGCCAATTGGTACAGTTTATTAGTTAAAGTCACCCATGTTACAGGGATCGACTGCTCTGACCTTCGCTCGTTATAACTTGAATATCTCTCTGTACAGGGCTTTAACACTGGTGCCGTTTGTTTCTAATGAAACTAGACTCAAAATGGAATCTGTACATATAAGTAATGACTCCTAATTCTTTCTGGATAATTTATAGTAAATTTTTAAAGTTGCGACAGGGGACCCAGAAACCGTTCTGGCCCTGTCTCACAATAGCCTTAATATCTCTTAACATGTAACTCCTATGACCATTTAGTTTCTTCCATATGAAAATAGACTCATCAAGGTTCATTTACATAGCTTATTCACTATTTAATACCGTTCCTACAAATTTTGGTGATTTTTCACATTCACGTCACTGCAGCTGGCAGCATCTGTTTTAAGGTAGGTCTTACCTATTTGGTAGTCTCCATGAACCAACTAGTCTTGCCATACATAGGTTCATATATGATCATTTTAACCATGCCAATGGCTGATCATGTGACCAACATTCCCATTTCCAATCCATAGCCACATCATGACACCAAATATATACATACAAACCACAAATAGTCTAAGTTCATGCTTCCTTTTCAAGCCATTTTCGCATGGCCGTATATATATACATCACAACATATTTAACCAACAAGGGTAGTCCTATACATGCCATCTCAAGTTCAACCAAAATTTATACCAAAATGGAGGCTTGATAGTGTGGATGACTTGACTTCAACGATCCCAAATCCGATTGCTTCGAGCGAAATCTAGAAAAGCGAGAGCCAAAGCAACGGGTAAGCATTTTATGCTTAGTAAGTCTCAAGGAATATAATCAACTCTAATTACAGCAATACATTCACATAGCCAAATGCATCATTTCATTAATACACATTCTTACTTCACACTTCATCATTATATAATTTCACAAAGTATCAATCAATTCAATAACTGAAATTCATTAGTCGATTGAGCAAATGTTGCTCAAACATGTCGACTTTCCAATGCACATATAAACGTACCTCATTCTTTGGGCTTTTTGAGTGTACTCATTGAATTTATTACAGCAACCAACACTCACCTCCAGCCCAAGATTCTTCGGAATATAACCGGATATAACCATGTTGTGACAGCCCAAAATAGACCCTAGCCGGAATGTGGTTTCGGGACCACTAAACCGAGTCATAAAAATAATTAATTGTTATATTCTATGCTTACTATGTGTGTGCATGCATATGTGGAAATTTCATTCTCTAATTTTACCCATTTGTATGAGAAAGTATTAAATAGGGATCAAAGTGAAACATGGTGAAATATGATAGGCTAATTTTAAATGGCTTGTTAGTACATGTTAACAAAAGGTGGAGTTGCATGACAAATAATCCCTTCCTAAGGAGGAGTGGCGGCCATGACAAGGTTATGGGCAAGGGAACATGTTCCCAACATGTTTTACTAATGGATGATGTTAGAAATAATAAACAACTAAGCATGGGTGAGAAAAGAAAAAAAAAAAAAGTGTGTGAGAGAGTAGCATCCCCCCCCCCATTGCCGTGCAACCAAGAAGAGAAAACAAAAAATTTGTTCATGCTTGCTCTCTCCCTTTTGGCTGAAAATACTAAGAGGAAGAAGGGATTTTGCTTCATTTCCTTTGTTTAGAAGAGATCTAGAAGGAGATTTGGCTAAGTTTGCATCAAGATTAAGGTATGTATGAGGTTGTGTTGGGAGTTTCATGCATGGTTTGGTTGCTAATTTGATGTGCATGTTAGCCATGGCTCAAATCCTTGTTATGCCATGGAAATGGTATTTGGCCAAAGTTGTTATGGTGATAAAGCCATTGCATGCTAAGTGTGAAGCTTGATGATGATGCATGCAATGATGGATTGTCTACTCTTGAGTAAGATTTTGAGTTTTCTTTTGTGTTTAACCATGATTGAAGTTGAATGGAGCATGATTGTCATATTCGCCATGATGCATTCATGAGCATGGTTCATGCTTCTTGCATGTTAGTTAAAATTTGTATTTTTGGATGGCTATGGACACCTTGAAATTCGCCATGCTCATATTGTATATATATGTTTGCACATGATGTTTTGGCTATGAAGTAAGTGATGAATATATTGGTTTAAAGAAGAAGATGTGGAAGAATGCTTGTGAAATTGCAAGCACAATTGCCTAGCACACATATAAGTGCTTGATGCTATATTATAAGTTTTGGGCCACAATGTGCAAAGCATTAACTAGTAAAATGCATGCTGTTTTTGTGAGGTATTAAGTGCAAAATTGACCTCAACATGTACATGAATAATCGGCCTTGGGTAGCCTATTGAAGGCCTTAGCTTTTCCTTGATGCTCAAATAAATTGTATTGAATTGCTTGATGTAGTATAAAATGTGCATGACCATTGTGTATTCAAGCTAAAGAGTGGCCATATGACCATTTAAACTCCTTGTCATATTCGGCCATAAGCAAGCACAATGAGGTTTTAATAAATTGAATTTGTTTGAATTAGCTCAAGAGCTAAGAGGGCCACAATTGGACAAGGGGAAGGAAAAGGTGATCGAATAGCCGAAAAAGCCATTATACAACATCCGAGGTAAGTCCTCAAGAAGTGACCCTACTTGAATTATGTGAAATAAAGTATGGATGTGTATTGATTATTGATTATGTATGTATGAGCATTTGAATTCTACCCGGCTAAGTCCCAAGGCTAATATGCTTGTGATTATATTTATGCGTTTTGAGCCTTAGTAATGAAAATGAAATATGTATGTCCAATGATTATTGATGTGTGTACATGAGAAATTGAATGATATCCGGGCTAAGCCTCAAGACAATTATGTTGAAATTATATCCGGTTAAGACCAAGGCAATTGTGCTAGTGGCTATATCAGGGCTAAGACCAAGGCATTCGTATGAAGTTATTCTATCCGGCTAAGACCAAGGCATTTGTGCACGTGATTATATCCGGTTATATTCAAGAATCTTGGGCTGGAGGTGAGTGTTGGTTGCTGTAATGAATTCAATTAGTACACTCGAAAAGCCCAAAGGATAAGGTACGTTATATGTGCATTGAAAGTCGACATGTTTGAGCAACATTCGCTCAATCGACTAATAAATTTCAGTTATTGAATTGATTGATACTTTGTGAAAGTATATAATGATGAAGTGTGAAGTAAGAATGTGTATTAATGAAATGATGCATTTGGCTATGTGAATGTATTGCTGTAATTAGAGCTGATTATATTCCTTGAGACTTACTAAGCATAAAAAATGCTTACCCGTTACTTTGGCTCTCTGTTTTATAGATTTCGCTCGATAGCAATCGGATTCGGGATCAATAAATTGAAGTCATCCACACTATCCACGCCTCTATTTTGGTATAAATTTTGGTTGAACTTTGAAATGGCATGTATAGGACTACCCCTTGTTGGTTGAATATGTTGTGATGTATATATATACGGCCATGCTAAAATGGCTCGTAAAAGTGAAGTATCGACTTAGACTAATTGTGGTTTGTATGTATATATTTGGTGTCATGATGTGGCTATGGCTTGAAATGGGAATGTTGGTCATGTGATCAGCCATTGGCATGGTTAAAATGATCATATATGAACCTATGTATGGCAAGACTAGTTGGTTCATGGAGACTACCAAATAGGTAAGACCTACCTTAAAAACAGATGCTGCCAGCTGCAGTGACGTGAATGTGAAAAATCACCAAAATTCGTAGGAATGGAATTAAATAGTGAATAAGCTATGTAAATGAACCTTGATGAGTCTATTTTCATATGGAAGAAACGAAATGGTCATAGGAGTTACATGTTAAGAGCTACTAAAGCTATTGTGAGACAGGGCCAGAATGGTTTCTGGGTTCCCTGTCACAACTTTAAAAATTTACTATAAATTATCCAAAAAGAATTAGGAGACATATCTTATATGCACAGATTCCATTTTGAGTGTAGTTTCATTAGAAACAAACGGCACCAGCATTAAAGCCCTGTACAGAGAGATATTCAAGTTATACCACGCGAAGGTCAGAGCAGTCGATCCCTGTAACATGGGTGACTTTAACTAATAAACTGTACCAATTGGCCCAACAAAAAATTCTAGAAATAAATCCATGGATGTATATATGAGTCTAAATTCAGGGAAAATTTACGAAACCAGTTTCCGAGTTTTGAAACTCGAGATATGATTTTTAAGGCGACAGTGACGAAGTTTTCCAGCCTGACTGGAAATGTCAAATGGATGGGCAAAACAAGTGAACTTGGCTTGTTAACCCCTTGTGTCCGACACCGGCGATGGTCTCGGATTCGGGGTGTTACAATTTTATTGGTATCAGAGCCATGGTTTAGTCGATTCTAGGACTACCGTGATGTGTTTGGGGTCTAGCTATACATGCCATTAAATGATGAATCGATAGTGTGGTGATTTCGACAATTTGACTTTGTGTTTGTTTATAGCAATGGATCCCGATCCCAACCGAAGCGATAGCTGATGATGTGGAGAGTGTGGCGCCTGCTCCGCGCAAGGGACAGCGCCATGGACTCTCAACCTATGGCCAACAATCCTAATGACGAGGCTAGGCAAGCCTTTTATAGTGTGATGAACGAATGGTTTAATCAATACATTCGAACCAACACGGCTGTTCCACAACCTCCATTCCCGACAAATGCAACCCCGCACCTACAATACCTCCGGTGATCGACCAAATAAGGTCAAGTAAGCCCCATCGATAGGATTCAAAACATGGGGCCACTGAATTTAAGGCTACGGATGATGATGATGCCGAGCGAGCTGAATTTTGGTTAGATAACACTATCCGGTGCTTGATGAGCTATCCTGTACACCGATGGGTAACACCCGAACCCGAGACCGTCACGAGTCGAACGCGAGGTGTTAACTGCACTTCAACCCACTTATTGACAATTTTCAGACAAGCTGCCAATCTGAGTACTAGTCGCTCCAAAATTCATAACTTGAGTTTTACAACTCGAAAATCAGTTCCGTAAATTTTTCCTGAAACTAGACTCATATGTCCATCTACATATTTTTTCTAGAATTTTGGTCGAGCCAATTAGTACAGTTTATTAGTTAAAGTCTCGCCTGTTGTAGGGATCGACTACACTGACCTTTGTGCGTTACGAATTGGATATCTCCCTGTACAGGGCTTCAATACTAATGCCGTTTGTTTCTATAGAAACTAGACTCAGAGAGGAATCTACATATATGGAATGACTCCTAATTATCTCTGGTTAATTTACAATGATTTTCCAAAGTTGGAACAGGGGATCCAGAAACCGTTCTGGCCCTATTTCACAAGAACTTTAAAATCTGTTAACTTATAACTCATATGACCATTTCGTTTCTTCCATATGAAAGTAGATTCATCAAGGTACACTTACATAATTTATTTGCTATTTAATACCATTCCTACTATTTTTAGTGATTTTTCACATCCACGTCACTGCTGCTGTCAGCATCTGCCTTTAGTAGGCTTTACCTATTTCATACTTTCCATGATTCAATTGGCCCTTTTTACATACATAGCACAAAGCGTGATCATGATTAACCATTCCAATGGCTAATCGTTTCAAAATAATTCCATACCTCATAAGGGTCAACATACAAACGATTATAGTTCTATGCTAAAACGTATATAAGCCATTTTCGCATGGCTATCCAAGTTTACACAAACCGAAGGTACATGACCTTCAACAAAGGATGGTCCTATACATGCCATTTCAAAGTTCAACCAAAATTTGTACCAAAATGGGGCTTCGATAGTGTGGATGACTTGACTTCTTTGATCCCGAATCCGATAGCTAACGAGCGAAACCTATAAAACAGAGAGCCAAAGCAACGGGTAAGCATTTTAATGCTTAGTAAGTCTCAAGCAATGAAATCAGCTTTGACTAAGGTATTTTATTCACATGGCTAATTAAACCACTTTACTAATTCACATTCCCATACTCATACTTATTTCACATCACCGACCCTTATGTTCATACACAAAAGAACAACTTAGCCCAAGGCCGGTAGCTCGTTTATCAACTTAGCGATACTTACTTGTAAGAATTCAATTAGTACAAGCACATACAAACATACCTCATTGCTGGAATTTTCACAAGTGTATAAGCTGAAATTTTCACAGCAAGATTGCTCACTTCGAATCACATACTTTCGGATTTAACCGGATATAGCGACTCAGACGATTGCCTTCGGTCATAACCGGATTTGGTGACTTGCACAAAGGCCTTCGGTCTTAGCCCGGATATATCAACTTCGCATACGAATGCCTTGGTCTTAGCCCGGATATATCAACTCCATACGAATGCCTTGGTCTTAGCCCGGATATATTTCCAATGTTCACTTACATATATATCAATATTCAAGACACGTCCATAGTTCATTTTCGTTACTAAAGCTCTAACACAAAATATCTATCAACCTTTACTATTTCGCTCAATGGCCACACAAACAAGGAGCATAATTTTGATATAATTCAAGTAGGGTCATCACTCAAGACTTACCTTGGATGTTGTCGAGCGATTTCGACGGCTATTCAACTACTTTTTCCTTCCCTTTATCGGATTTAGCTCCCTTTGCTCTTGAGCTAATTTACACAAATTTAACTTATTAAAATCTCATCATGATAGCTTATGGCGAATATGACAAGGAGTGTAAATGGTCATATGGCCATCCTTTAGCTCAAATACACAATGGTCATGCACATTTTACATCACAACAAGCAATTCAATACATTCAAACATCAACGTGAAGTTCAAAGTACTTGGCCCTTATATACATTAGGCATCAAAGTTGTATATGTACGAAATCATAAATCGAACTCAACACATTAGTTAATATTCCTCTTAGCGAATTTTCTAAGCCAAGAATAGGCATCAATATGCTTGCCTCAAACCGAATGCATGCACACTAATTACCCTCATGTGGCGAATATACACTTAATACCACACAAAAAAAAAAAACAGCATACATTTTACTACTAACACATTACATATCGTAATTCATTGCACATCTCTTATTTACTTCATAATCAACACATCATCACAAGCAAATATACACTTTGAATTAGTATATATGTCATACCAATCCATCATGTGCAAACATATATTCATGTAGGTGCAAGGGCCAATTCTCAAGTGGCTTATATCCAAATATATACACATTTCCAAAGCTTAAATCTTACTTACCATGCAACATGCATGAATTATACTTATGGATATATCATGGCGAATACCACAACACCACACCATTTCAATTTGGTCATGGTGAAACAAAGAACTTAGTATCTCATTCAAAAAATGCTAAAAGAAAATCTAAGAATCTTCAATCCTCCATCACATGTATCACTTTCAAGCTTGTCATTTAACATGCAATGGCATTAACACCACATTCACTTTGGCGAATTTCATTCCCATGACATAACAAGGATTTGAACCATGGGCTAACAAGAACATTAAGCTAGCAACTAAAACATGCATGAACCTCAAACATACCTTAATCTTGATGCAAGTTTAGCCAACCTCTTCCTAATCCTCTTCCAAACCAAGTATGAAGCAAAACTCCTTCCTTAACCTTAGTATTTTCGGCCAACAAGAGAGTGAAAAGAGATGAACAAAATTTTTCTTTCTTCCTTTAGGACATTCGCCAAGCTATGGAGGAAGATGGACACTTTTTTTTTTGTTTCTCATCTACTAACATTAATTGTTTATTCCATACCCCTTATTTTATTCTTTCCATCATAACCCATTTACCAAACATGTTTCATGACATGATTTTTGCCCATAAATCCTTGTCATGGCGGCCACTAGCTATGGGGGAAATTTGACATGCAAGTCCATTGTTTTGCATGCATCCTTTAATTAGTCATCACACATTTCCCTCATACTTTCAAAGTTTATTACTAGGTCCTTTCTAGTGAAATTCACATCTATAATTCTAAATCAAAGCATAAAAGATATCACACATGAGTTACACACATTATAGGCAATAAAATAAATATTAAATTATTTTTATGCCTTGGTTTTGTGGTCCCGAAACCACATTTCGACTAGGGTCGTTTTAAGGTCGTCACAACTCTCCCCACTTTAGAAATTTTCGTCCCGAAAATCTTACCGTAAATAGGTTTGGATATTGCTCTTTCATAGAGTTCTCGGGTTCCCAAGTAGCTTCTTCTATCCCGTGTTTGAGCCATAACACTTTCACTAGCGGAACCCTTTTGTTTCGCAACTCTTTCATTTCACGAGCTAGGATACGAATCGGTTCTTCTTCATAACTCATATCGGCTTGAATTTCAACCTCGATGGACTAATTACGTGCGACGGATCAGATCTATAGCGTCAAGCATTGAAACATGGAAGACGTTGTGAATCTTTTCAAGTTCAGGGGCAAGATCAAACGATACATAATCGGGCCAACTCGTTCGGAGATTTCAGCGGCCCAATGAATCTCGGGCTCAACTTGCCCTTACGGTAGAATCGAGTATCTTTTCCACGGCGAAACTTTAAGAAACACTTTATCTCCCACCGATACTCAATGTCCTTTCGTTTCAAATCCGCATACGATTTTCGACGATCGGAGGCTATCTTTGATTTTCACGGATTACTTTTACTTTCATTCAGCATCTTTAATCAAATCCACTCCAAAATTTTGTTCTCACCGAGCTCGGTCCAAAACAATGGTGTACGGCATTTACGCCCGTACAAAGCCTCGTAAGGCGCCATCTTAATACTTGATTGAAAACTATTGTTGTGGCGAATTCAATCAAAGGTAGGTGCCCGTTCCCACGAACCATCGAACTCGAGGATGCAACATCTCAACATATCCTCAAGTATCTGAATTATCGCTCGGATTGACCATCGGTTTGGGGTGAAAAGCGGTCTTTGAAATGCAACTTGGTGCCCAATGCTTCTTGTAATTTCTTCCAAAATCGCGAGGTGAACCTCGGATCTCTATCCGACACAATGTAAATCGGTACCCGTGTAATCTCACAACTGAGAAACGTACAATTCAGCTAGTTTATCCAATGAAAATCCATACGCATTGAGGATAAAGTGAGCCGACTTAGTCGATCTATCAATAATAACCCAAATTGCATCCTTCTTACTTGCGACAACGGCGGTCCGGACACAAAGTCCATTGTGACTCGATCCCATTTCCACTCGGGTATCGTGATCGGTGAAGTAACCTCAAGGCACTTGATGCTCGCTTTCACTTGTTGACATATTAAACATCTTGCAACAAAGTCGGAGATGTCTCGTTTCATACCATGCCACCAAAACCGACGTTTCAACTCATTGTACATCTTCGTACTCCGGGTGGATTGCCATTCGGCTACAATGAGCTTCGTTCGAATTATCGAAATAAGTTCAATTCTTTGGAACACACAAACGACTTCGAACCTCAAACAATCGTCATCATCAATTTGAAACTCCGATTCCTTGTTCGAACACACTCGGCCCGTTTTGCACGCAACTCCTCATCAACTTTACGAGCTTCACGAATTTGATGAGTCAACAATGGTTTGGTGTTAATTTGGCTACTAACACATTGTCGGGTAGGATAGACAAGTGTACATTCATCGCTCGTAAAAGCAAGCAAGTGATTTCGGCTTAAGGCATCCGCAACCACATTAGCCTTTCCGGGTGATAGTCAATGACCAGCTCATAATCCTTTAACACTCGAGCCAACGTCTTTGTCGCAGATTTAAGTCTCTTTGAGTCATCAAATATTTGAGACTTTTGTGATCCGAATACACATGGCACTTCTCACCAAATAAGTAATGTCGCCATATCTTTAAAGCGAATACGATGGCGCCAATTCGAGATCATGGGTCGGATAATTTTTCTCATGTGGCTTTAATTGTCTCGACGATAGGCCACAACTCGACCTTCTTGCATCAATACGCAACCTAACCCAAGTAGGGAGGCGTCACTATAGATGACAAACTCTTTGCCGATTCGGTCGTACTAATCTTGGAGCTTCCGTCAAATGAGTTTTCAATTGGTCAAAACTTTTCGACACTTTTCCGTCCATTCAAACTTGACATCTTTCAAGCGGTTTCGTCATGGGTGTGGCTATCATCGAGAATCCTTTTACAAACCGTCGGTAAGTAAAGCAAGTCCCAAAAGCTCCGAACCTCAGTAATATTTCTTGGAGGTTTCAGATTAAGTATGGCTGAAATTTTGCTTGGGTCGACTCGAATACCCGATGCGAGATACCACGTGACCCAAGAAGCTAACCTCTCTTAACCAAAACTCACACTTGCTAAACTTAGCATATAACCGCTTATCCCGTAAAATTTGCAACACTAATCTCGGGTGCTCGCATGTTCGGTCTCATCTCTTGAATAGACCAAGATGTCGTCGATGAACACAACTACTGAACCGATCCAAATATGATCGAAGATCCGATTCATCAAATCCATAAATACCGCAGGGCATTAGTGAGCCCAAACGGTATCACTAAGAACTCGTAGTGACCATATCTCGCTCAAGGCGGTTTTGGGTATGTCCGAATCTCGGATTAGAATCGATAATAGCCCGATCTCAAATCTATTTTTGAGAACACCGAGGCTCCCTTGAGTTGATCGAAAAAATCATCGATACGTGGTAACGGATACTTGTTCTTTATTGTCACTTTATTAAGTCGGCGATAGTCGATGCACAACCTCATGGTTCCGTCCTTCTTTTCACAAACAACACCGTGCACCCCAAGGTGAAAAACTCAGGCGAGCAAAACCTCTATCCATCAACTCTTGCAAGCGAGCTTTCAACTCCTTTAATTCCGTTGGTGCCATACGATATGGAGCTACCGAAATCGGTGTGGTCCTGTACAAGCTCAATGCCAAACTCTATCTCCGAACAGTGGCAAACCCGCAATTCTTGGGAAAAACGTCCGGTATTCACAAACCACCAAGCACGATTTGGGTTCTATTCCTAACTCCTTATCATCAAGTACATACGCAAGGTATGCTTCACACCCTTTTCTTACATATTTACGGGCCAACATTGATGATATTACAGGTGGCAACCCTTCAAGTTCAGTAGACTCAACTCGGATCATCTCGTTGTTTGCGCATCTCAAATCAATAGTCTTGCTTTTACAATTCACAACCGCATCATGCACGGTCAACCAATCCAACCCAAGAATAACATCAAATTCATCGAACGGCAAAAGCATCAAGTCCACGGAAAACAGTACCTCGAATTACTAGGGGCATTTCTTACACACTTTGTCGACCAGCACATAACGACCCAAAGGATTTGACACCGAATTACGAACTCGAGAGACTCAATAGGCAAAGTCTTCTTTGGATGCTAAGGTTTCGCATATATAAGAATGAGTAGAACCGGGGTCAATCAAAGCAATCACATTAGTATCAAAGAGAGTGAAAGTACCAGTAATAACATCCGGCGAGGAGGCATCCTCGCGTCTGGCGTATAGCATAAGTCCTAGCTGGAGCGCGAGCCTCGGATCTGGTCGCAAACATCTCTAGATCCTCTCGACCACCACTAGCCTTGCCCGTATTTCCGGATGGTCTACCTCGAGCGGTGGTAGTACCGGTTTCCCACTCCGATCTACATTACATTCGCACAACCTCGGGCAATCTTTAATGAAGTGGTCAACTGATCCACACTTGTAACAGAGCGGTCACGAATCTCAGACTTCCAAAATGCCATTTGCCACAATCGGCACTCCGTCCTCTCTCGTCGATCATTCCACTCTTGGCGATCAAGTGATTCGTGTGGTCACTGGGGTCGATCGCGATCTCGTCTAGAAAAGCCGAAGTGTCTCTAGATCGGCCTAAGCCATCTCTAAGTTTCTTTGATGTATTGGAAGGGCTTCCCGAATACCTCTTCTGAAACTCCCTTGCTCCCGCTTCCGCTTTCCTTTTCTCCATACTAAACTCCTCGGCTTTGCCGCTCGCTCGACGAGAGTCACAAACTCTCGGTTCCAAAATGCCAACATACAGCTTTATCTCATCATTCAGTCCATCTTGAGCGTTTACATCACACTTCAAGAAATGCATTCTCAGCAGATCGGCTAAGCCTCACGAATTTTCGTTCATAGTCCTGTAACCGACATGGAACCTTGTTTAAGTTCGAGAAATTCCTTTCGCTTTTGGTCCATAAATCTCGATCGATATACTTTTTCCAAACTCGGTTTGGAAGAACTCCCAAGTTACTTGTTCGCGGGGCTGTGAAGTCGAGTACTCCACCAATAGTAGGCGTAATCACGTAGCAAGGAGATGGTACACTTTAGGCATTCATCGGTGTACAAGATAGCTCATCGAGTGCGGATCGTGTTGTCCAACCAAAATTGGCTTGCTCGGCATCATCACTATCCGTAGCTTTAAATTCAGTAGCCCCATGTTTTCGGATTCTATCAACTGGGGCTTATTCGACCTTATTTGGTCAATTACGGAGGCATTGTAGGTGCGGGGTCGTGTTTGTTGGGAATGGAGGTTGTGGAACAGTACCGTATTAGTTCGAATGTATTGGTTGAACCAATCATTCATCACGCTATAAAAGGCTTGTCTAGCCTCGTCATTCGGATTGCTAGCAACAGGTTGAGAGTCATGGCGCTGTCCCTTGTGCGGAGCAGCGCCACACTCTCCACATCATCAGCTATCGCTTCGGTTGGGATCGGATCCATTACTATAAATAAACACAAGTTCAAACGTCAAATCACCACACTATCATATAATCACATAAAATGGCATGTATAGCTAGACCCCAAACGCATTACGGTAGTCCTAGAATCGACTAAACCGTAGCTCTGATACCAATAAAATTGTAACACCCGAACCCGAGACCGTCACGAGTCGAACGCGAGGTGTTAATGCACTTCAACCCACTTATTGACAATTTTCAGACAAGCTGCCAATCTGAGTACTAGTCGCTCCAAAATTCATAACTTGAGTTTTACAACTCGAAAATCAGTTCCGTAAATTTTTCCTGAAACTAGACTCATATGTCCATCTACATATTTTTTCTAGAATTTTGGTCGAGCCAATTAGTACAGTTTATTAGTTAAAGTCTCGCCTGTTGTAGGGATCGACTACACTGACCTTTGTGCGTTACGAATTGGATATCTCCCTGTACAGGGCTTCAATACTAATGCCGTTTGTTTCTATAGAAACTAGACTCAGAGAGGAATCTACACATATATGGAATGACTCCTAATTATCTCTGGTTAATTTACAATGATTTTCCAAAGTTGGAACAGGGGATCCAGAAACCGTTCTGGCCCTATTTCACAAGAACTTTAAAATCTGTTAACTTATAACTCATATGACCATTTCGTTTCTTCCATATGAAAGTAGATTCATCAAGGTACACTTACATAATTTATTTGCTATTTAATACCATTCCTACTATTTTTAGTGATTTTTCACATCCACGTCACTGCTGCTGTCAGCATCTGCCTTTAGTAGGCTTTACCTATTTCATACTTTCCATGATTCAATTGGCCCTTTTTACATACATAGCACAAAGCGTGATCATGATTAACCATTCCAATGGCTAATCGTTTCAAAATAATTCCATACCTCATAAGGGTCAACATACAAACGATTATAGTTCTATGCTAAAACGTATATAAGCCATTTTCGCATGGCTATCCAAGTTTACACAAACCGGAAGGTACATGACCTTCAACAAAGGATGGTCCTATACATGCCATTTCAAAGTTCAACCAAAATTTGTACCAAAATGGGGCTTCGATAGTGTGGATGACTTCGACTTCTTTGATCCCGAATCCGATAGCTAACGGCGAAACCTATAAACAGAGAGCCAAAGCAAGCGGGTAAGCATTTTAATGCTTAGTAAGTCTCAAGCAATGAAATCAGCTTTGACTAAGGTATTTTATTCACATGGCTAATTAAACCACTTTACTAATTCACATTCCCATACTCATACTTATTTCACATCACCGACCCTTATGTTCATACACAAAAGAACAACTTAGCCCAAGGCGGTAGCTCGTTTATCAACTTAGCGATACTTACTTGTAAGAATTCAATTAGTACAAGCACATACAAACATACCTCATTGCTGGAATTTTCACAAGTGTATAAGCTGAAATTTTCACAGCAAGATTGCTCACTTCGAATCACATACTTTCGGATTTAACCGGATATAGCGACTTCAGACGATTGCCTTGGTCATAACCCGGTTGGTGACTTGCACAAAGGCCTTGGGTCTTAGCAGGATATATCAACTCGCACGAATGCCTTGGTCTTAGCCGGATATATCAACTCGCACGAATGCCTTCGGTCTTAGCCGGATATATCAACTCATACGAATGCCTTCGGTCTTAGCCCGGATATATTTCCAATGTTCACTTACATATATATCAATATTCAAGACACGTCCATAGTTCATTTTCGTTACTAAAGCTCTAACACAAAATATCTATCAACCTTTACTATTTCGCTCAATGGCCACACAAACAAGGAGCATAATTTTGATATAATTCAAGTAGGGTCATCACTCAAGACTTACCTTGGATGTTGTCGGCGATTTCGACGGCTATTCAACTACTTTTTCCTTCCCTTTATCGGATTTAGCTCCCTTTGCTCTTGAGCTAATTTACACAAATTTAACTTATTAAAATCTCATCATGATAGCTTATGGCGAATATGACAAGGAGTGTAAATGGTCATATGGCCATCCTTTAGCTCAAATACACAATGGTCATGCACATTTTTACATCACAACAAGCAATTCAATACATTCAAACATCAACGTGAAGTTCAAAGTACTTGGCCCTTATATACATTAGGCATCAAAGTTGTATATGTACGAAATCATAAATCGAACTCAACACATTAGTTAATATTCCTCTTAGCGAATTTTCTAAGCCAAGAATAGGCATCAATATGCTTGCCTCAAACCGAATGCATGCACACTAATTACCCTCATGTGGCGAATATACACTTAATACCACACAAAAAAAAAAAACAGCATACATTTTACTACTAACACATTACATATCGTAATTCATTGCACATCTCTTATTTACTTCATAATCAACACATCATCACAAGCAAATATACACTTTGAATTAGTATATATGTCATACCAATCCATCATGTGCAAACATATATTCATGTAGGTGCAAGGGCCGAATTCTCAAGTGGCTTATATCCAAATATATACACATTTCCAAAGCTTAAATCTTACTTACCATGCAACATGCATGAATTATACTTATGGATATATCATGGCCGAATACCACAACACCACACCATTTCAATTTGGTCATGGTGAAACAAAGAACTTAGTATCTCATTCAAAAAATGCTAAAAGAAAATCTAAGAATCTTCAATCCTCCATCACATGTATCACTTTCAAGCTTGTCATTTAACATGCAATGGCATTAACACCACATTCACTTTGGCCGAATTTCATTCCCATGACATAACAAGGATTTGAACCATGGGCTAACAAGAACATTAAGCTAGCAACTAAAAACATGCATGAACCTCAAACATACCTTAATCTTGATGCAAGTTTAGCCAACCTCTTCCTAATCCTCTTCCAAACCAAGTATGAAGCAAAACTCCTTCCTTAACCTTAGTATTTTGGCCAACAAGAGAGTGAAAAGAGATGAACAAAATTTTTCTTTCTTCCTTTAGGACATTCGGCCAAGCTATGGAGGAAGATGGACACTTTTTTTTTTGTTTCTCATCTACTAACATTAATTGTTTATTCCATACCCTTATTTTATTCTTTCCATCATAACCCATTTACCAAACATGTTTCATGACATGATTTTTGCCCATAAATCCTTGTCATGGCGGCCACTAGCTATGGGGGAAATTTGACATGCAAGTCCATTGTTTTGCATGCATCCTTTAATTAGTCATCACACATTTCCCCTCATACTTTCAAAGTTTATTACTAGGTCCTTTCTAGTGAAATTCACATCTATAATTCTAAATCAAAGCATAAAAGATATCACACATGAGTTAACACACATTATAGGCAATAAAATAAATATTAAATTATTTTTATGCCTTGGTTTTGTGGTCCCGAAACCACATTTCGACTAGGGTCGTTTTAAGGCTGTCACACGATGAGTGCTTAAAGTGTACCATCTCCTTGCTACGCGAGTCCGCCTACTATTGGTGGAGTACTCGACTTGTGGTGCCTAGAGAGCAAGTGACTTGGGAATTCTTTCAAACCGAGTTCAAAAAAGTATATCATCGAGATTCATCGACCAAAAGCGGGGAATTCCTTGATCTTAAGCAAGGTTCGATGTCGATTTACCATTCTGAACGAAAATTTGTGAGGCTTAGCCGATCACGCGAGAATGCATTTCGTCCGAAGCTATTATGTAAACGCTTCGAGGATGGGCTGAATGATGATATAAGGATGTTTGTTGGCATCCTCGAGATCGAGAGTTCGTAGTACTTGTTGAGCGAGCTTGTAAAGTCAAGAGCTTAGAAAGGAGAAACAAAAAGTCGATGTGGGAACCGGAGAATTCGAAAGAGATCCTGGAAAGCCTCTTCAACAAGCATCGAAGAGATTTCGAGATGATGCGAGCCGATCTAGAGGCGTTTGGGCTTTTCTAGTCGAGGACGCGATCGACCCTGTGACCACACGAGTCACTTGATCGCCGATGGTGGAAATGATCGCCAAGAGAGGGCGGAGTGTCCACATTGTGGCAAATGGCATTCGGGAGCTGTTGGTTTCATGATCGCTCTGCTATAAGTGTGGATCGGCCGACCACTTTATGAAGGATTGCCCGAGGATGCTTGAGCAGAATGTGAGTCGAGTGGAAACCGGGTGCTACCATCGCTCGAGGTAGGCCACCTAGAAATATGGGCAATGTCATGGCGGTCGAGAGGATCTAGAGATGCTACCATCGATCCGAGGCTCGTGCTCTGCTAGGACTTATGCCATACTGGCGCACGCCGAGGATCTTGCCTCTCCGGATGTTATTACCAGTACTTTCACTCTTTTCAATACAAATGTGATTGCTTTGATTGACCCCGGTTCTACTCATTCATATATATGTGAAACCTTAGCATCCAAGAAGACTTTGCCCATTGAGTCTCTCGAGTTTGTAATTCGGTGTCAAACCCTTGGGTCATTACGTGCTTGTCAACAAAGTGTGCAAGAAAAGTCCCTAGTGTTCCGAGGTTCTTGTTTTCGCGGACTTGATGCTTTTGTCGTTCGATGAGTTCGACGTTATTCTTGGTTTGGATTGGTTGACCATGCACGATGTGGTTGTAAATTACAAGAGCAAGACTATCGATTTGAGGTGCGCGAATAATGAAATAATTGGGTTGAGTCTACGGACTTAAAGGGTTGCCACCGTAATATCGTGATGTTGGCCCGAAATATGTAAGAAAAGGGTGCGAAGCATACCTTGCGTGACGTGCTTTCGATGACAAGGAATCAAAAAGAAACCCAAATCGTGCCGTGGTTTGTGAATACTCGGATGTTTTCCCGAAGAATTGTCGGGTTTACCACTGTTAGGAAATAGAATTTGGCATCGAATTGGTACTGGTACCACTCCAATTTCGATAGCTCCGTATCGTATGGCACCAACGAAATTAAAGGAGTTGAAAGCTCGGTTGCAAGAATTGGTGGATAGAGGTTTTGCTCGCCGAGTTTTTCGCCTTAGGGTGCGCCAATATTGTTCGTGAAGAAGAAGGATGGAACCATGCGGTTTGTGCATCGACTATCGTCGACTTAATAAAGCGACGATAAAGAACAAATATCCGTTGCCACGTATTGATGACTTGTTCGATCAATCGAAGGGAGCCTCGGTGTTCTCGAAAATAGATTTGAGATCGGGCTATTATCAATTGCGAATCCGAGATTCGGACGTACCAAGACCGCCTTGAGCGAGATATGGTCACTATGAGTTCCTAGTGATGCCGTTTGGGCTCACCCTGCGGTATTTATGGATTTAATGAATCGGATCTTTAGACCATATTTGGATCGATTAAGTAGTCGTGTTCATTGATGACATCGTGGTCTATTCAAGAAATGATACCGAACATCTTTGAACACTGCGGTTAGTCTTTGCAAATTTTACGGGATAAGCAATTATATGCTAAGTTGACAAGTGTGAGTTACGGTTAGAGAGGTTAGCTTCTTGGGTCATGTGGTATCGCATCGGTATTCGAGTCAACCGAATAAAATTTCAGCCATACTTAATTGGAAGCCTCAGAAATATTATCGAGGTTCGAGCTTTTGGGGCTTCTAGGTTATTACCGACGATTTGTAAAGGCTTCTCAACGATAGCCACGCCGATGACGGCTTACTCCAAAAGGATGTTAAGTTCGAATGGACGGAGAAATGCCAAAAAGTTTCGATCAACTGAAAACTTATTTGATGAAGCCCCAATTTTAGTGCAACCCGAGTCCGGCAAGGAGTTTGTCATCTATAGCGACGCCTCTCTACTTGGGTTAGGTTGCGTATTAATGCAAGAAGGTCGAGTTGTGGCCTATCGTCGAGGCAATTAAAGCCACATGAGAAAAATTATCCGACTCATGATCTCGAATTGGCGCCATCGTATTCGCCTTAAAGATTTGGCGACATTACTTATTTGGTGAAAGGTGCCATGTATGCTCGGATCACAAAAGTCTCAAATATTTGATGACCCAAAGAGACTTAAATCTGCGACAAAGGCGTTGGCTCGAGTTGTTAAAGGATTATGAGTGATCATTGACTATCACGGGAAAGGCGAATGTGGTTGCGGATGCCTTAAGTCGCAAATCGTTATTCACTACGAGCGATGAATGTGCACTTATCCGTCCGATCCGACGGTGTGTTAGTGGCTGAATTGAAAGCCAAACCATTATTGACACACCAAATTTGAGAAGCTCGAGAAAGTCGACGACGAGTTGGTTGCAAAACGGGCTGCGTGTGTTCGAACAAGGACTCGGAGTTTCAAATCGACGATGACGATTGTTTGAGGTTCAAAAGTCGTCGTGTGTCCCAAAGAATTCGGAACTCATTTCGATAATTCGAATGAAGCCCATTGTAGCCGAATGGCAATCCACCCGGGGAGTACGAAGATGTACAATGATTTGAAACATCGGTTTTGGTGGCATGGTATGAAGCGAGACATCTCCGACTTTGTTTGAGATGTTTAATATGTCAACAAGTGAAAGCGGAACATCGGTGCCTTGAGATTACTTCACCAATCACGATACCCGAGTGGAAATGGGATCGAGTCACAATGGACTTTGTATCCAGACTGCCATTGTCAGTAAGTAAGAATGATGTGGTTTGGGTCGTGGTAGATCGATTGACTAAGTCGGCCCACTTTGTCCCCGTACGTACGGATTTTTCAATGGACAAATTAGCGGAATTGTACGTTTTCAGTTGTGAGATTGCACGGGGTGCCTATTTCCATCGTGTCCGATAGAGATCCGAGATTTACCTCGCGATTTTGGAAAAAGTTGCAAGAAGCTTTGGGTACCAAGTTGCATTTCAGCACCGCCTTTCACCCCAAACCGATGGTCAATCCGGCGGATAATTCAGATACTTGAGGATATGTTAAGATGTTGCGTCCTCGAGTTTAGTGGTTCATGGGAGCGGTATTTGCCGTTGATTGAATTCGCTTACAACAACGACTTTCAATCAAGTATTAAGATGGCACCCTACGAGGCCTTATGCGGTCGTAAATGCCGTACACCATTGTTTTGGGTGAGCTCGGTGAAAGCAAGATTTTCGGGTGGATTTGATTAGGGATGCTGAGCAGAAAGTGAAAGTAATCCGTGAAAGTCTCAAGATAGCCTCCGATCGTCGAAGTCATACGCGGATCTGAAGCGTAAGGATATCGAGTATCGTGGGTGATAAAGTGTTTCTCAAGGTATCGCCTTGGAAAAAGATACTCGAGTTTGGCCGTAAGGGCAAGTTGAGCCCGAGGTTCATTGGGCCATATGAGATATCGAGGCGAGTCGGTCCAGTGGCATATCGCTTGATTTTGCCCCCGAACTCAAAAGGTTCACGATGTCTTTCACGTTTGATGCTTGACGCTATAGATCCGATCCATCGCACGTGATTAGTCCATCGAAATTGAAATTCAAGCTAATATAAGTTATGAGGAAGAACCGATTCGTATCCTATCGGGAGAAGTGAAAGAGTTCTTGAAACAAGCGGGTTCCGCTAGTGAAAGTGTTATGGCTCAAGCACGGGATAGAAGAAGCTACTTGGGAGACCGAGAATTCTATGAAAGAGCAATATCCAAACCTATTTACGGTAAGATTTTGGGACGAAAATTTCTTAAGTGGGGAGAGTTGTGACAGCCCAAAATAGACCCTAGCTAGGAATGTGGTTTGGGACCACTAAACCGAGTCATAAAAATAATTAATTGTTATATTCTATGCTTACTATGTGTGTGCATGCATATGTGGAAATTTCATTCTCTAATTTTACCCATTTGTATGAGAAAGTATTAAATAGGGATCAAAGTGAAACATGGTGAAATATGATAGGCTAATTTTAAATGGCTTGTTAGTACATGTTAACAAAAGGTGGAGTTGCATGTCAAATAATCCCTTCCTAAGGAGGAGTGGCGGCCATGACAAGGTTATGGGCAAGGGAACATGTTCCCAACATGTTTTACTAATGGATGATGTTAGAAATAATAAACAACTAAGCATGGGTGAGAAAAGAAAAAAAAAATGTGTGTGAGAGTAGCATCCCCCATTGCCATGCAACCAAGAAGAGAAAACAAAAAATTTGTTCATGCTTGCTCTCTCCTTTTGGCCGAAAATACTAAGAGGAAGAAGGGATTTTGCTTCATTTCCTTTGTTTAGAAGAGATCTAGAAGGAGATTTGGCTAAGTTTGCATCAAGATTAAGGTATGTATGAGGTTGTGTTGGGAGTTTCATGCATGGTTTGGTTGCTAATTTGATGTGCATGTTAGCCATGGCTCAAATCCTTGTTATGCCATGGAAATGGTATTTGGCCAAAGTTGTTATGGTGATAAAGCCATTGCATGCTAAGTGTGAAGCTTGATGATGATGCATGCAATGATGGATTATCTACTCTTGAGTAAGATTTTGAGTTTTCTTTTGTGTTTAACCATGATTGAAGTTGAATGGAGCATGATTGTCATATTCGCCATGATGCATTCATGAGCATGGTTCATGCTTCTTGCATGTTAGTTAAAATTTGTATTTTTGGATGGCTATGGACACCTTGAAATTCGCCATGCTCATATTGTATATATATGTTTGCACATGATGTTTTGGCTATGAAGTAAGTGATGACTATATTGGTTTAAAGAAGAAGATGTGGAAGAATGCTTGTGAAATTGCAAGCACAATTCGGCCTAGCACACATATAAGTGCTTGATGCTATATTATAAGTTTTGGGCAACAATGTGCAAAGCATTAACTAGTAAAATGCATGCTGTTTTTGTGAGGTATTAAGTGCAAAATTGACCTCAACATGTACATGAATAATCGGCCTTGGGTAGCCTATTGAAGGCCTTAGCTTTTCCTTGATGCTCAAATAAATTGTATTGAATTGCTTGATGTAGTATAAAATGTGCATGACCATTGTGTATTCAAGCTAAAGAGTGGCCATATGACCATTTAAACTCCTTGTCATATTCGGCCATAAGCAAGCACAATGAGGTTTTAATAAATTGAATTTGTTTGAATTAGCTCAAGAGCTAAGAGGGCCACAATTGGACAAGGGGAAGGAAAAGGTGATCGAATAGCCAAAAAAGCCATTCGACAACATCCGAGGTAAGTCCTCAAGAATTGACCCTACTTGAATTATGTGAAATAAAGTATGGATGTGTATTGATTATTGATTATGT
The DNA here is from genome assembly GCF_025698485.1 of Gossypium arboreum. Classification (NCBI taxonomy): domain Eukaryota; kingdom Viridiplantae; phylum Streptophyta; class Magnoliopsida; order Malvales; family Malvaceae; genus Gossypium; species Gossypium arboreum. The sequence goes on along the minus strand of NC_069079.1, from coordinate 77,645,335 downwards.
ATGTATGAGCATTTGAATTCTACCCGGGCTAAGTCCCGAAGGCGAATATGCTTGTGATTATATTTGCGTTTTGAGCCTTAGTAATGAAAATGAAATATGTATGTCCAATGATTATTGATGTATGTGTACATGAGAAATTGAATGATATCCGGGCTAAGCCCCGAAGACAATTATGCTGGAAATTATATCCGGGTTAAGACCCGAAGGCAATTGTGCTAGTGGCTATATCCGGGCTAAGACCCGAAGGCATTCGTGCGAGTTATTCTATCCGGGCTAAGACCCGAAGGCATTTGTGCACGTGATTATATCCGGTTATATTCCGAAGAATCTTGGGCTGGAGGTGAGTGTTGGTTGCTGTAATGAATTCAATTAGTACACTCGAAAAGCCCAAAGGATAAGGTACGTTATATGTGCATTGGAAAGTCGACATGTTTGAGCAACATTCGCTCAATCGACTAATAAATTTCAGTTATTGAATTGATTGATACTTTGTGAAAGTATATAATGATAAAGTGTGAAGTAAGAATGTGTATTAATGAAATGATGCATTTGGCTATGTGAATGTATTGCTGTAATTAGAGCTGATTATATTCCTTGAGACTTACTAAGCATAAAAAATGCTTACCCGTTACTTTGGCTCTCTGTTTTATAGATTTCGCTCGATAGCAATCGGATTCGGGATCAATAAAGTCGAAGTCATCCACACTATCCACGCCTCTATTTTGGTATAAATTTTGGTTGAACTTTGAAATGGCATGTATAGGACTACCCCTTGTTGGTTGAATATGTTGTGATGTATATATGTACGGCCATGCGAAAATGGCTCGTAAAAGTGAAGTATCGACTTAGACTAATTGTGGTTTGTATGTATATATTTGGTGTCATGATGTGGCTATGGCTTGGAAATGGGAATGTTGGTCATATGATCAGCCATTGGCATGGTTAAAATGATCATATATGAACCTATGTATGGCAAGACTAGTCGGTTCATGGAGACTACCAAATAGGTAAGACCTACCTTAAAAACAGATGCTGCCAGCTGCAGTGACGTGAATGTGAAAAATCACCAAAATTCGTAGGAATTGAATTAAATAGTGAATAAGCTATGTAAATGAACCTTGATGAGTCTACTTTCATATGGAAGAAACGAAATGGTCATAGGAGTTACATGTTAAGAGATATTAAAGCTATTGTGAGACAGGGCCAGAATGATTTCTGGGTTCCCTGTCGCAACTTTAAAAATTTACTATAAATTATCCAAAAAGAATTAGGAGACATACCTTATATGTAAAGATTCCATTTTGAGTCTAGTTTCATTAGAAACAAACAGCACCAGAATTAAAGCCCTGTACAGAGAGATATTCAAGTTATACCACGCGAAGGTCAGAGCAGTCGATCCCTGTAACATGGGTGACTTTAACTAATAAACTGTACCAATTGGCCCGACCAAAAATTCTATAAATAAATACATGGATGGATATATGAGTCTAAATTCAGGGAAAATTTACGAAACCAGTTTCCAAGTTTTGAAACTCGAGATATGATTTTTAAGGCGACAGTGACGCAGTTTTCCAGCCTGACTGGAAATGTCAAATGGATGGGCAAAACAAGTGAACTTGGCTTGTTAACCCCTCGTGTCCGACACCGGCGATGGTCTCGGGTTCGGGGTGTTACAATTTTATTGGTATCAGAGCCACGGTTTAGTCGATTCTAGGACTACCGTGATGTGTTTGGGGTCTAGCTATACATGCCATTAAATGATGAATCGATAGTGTGGTGATTTCGACAATTTGACTTTGTGTTTGTTTATAGCAATGGATCCCGATCCCAACCGAAGCGATAGCTGATGATGTGGAGAGTGTGGCGCTGCTCGCGCAAGGGACAGTGCGGCGGACTCTCAACCTATGGCCAGCAATCCTAATGACGAGGCTAGGCAAGCCTTTTATAGTGTGATGAGCGAATGGTTTAATCAATACATTCGAACCAACACTACTGTTCCACAACCTCCATTCCCGACAAATGCAACCCCGCACCTACAATACCTCCGGTGGTGACCAAATAAGGTCAAGTAAGCCCCAGTCGATAGGATTGAAAACATGGGGCCACTGAATTTAAGGCTACGGATGATGATGATGCCGAAGCGAGCTGAATTTTGGTTAGATAACACTATCCAAGGTGCTTGATGAGCTATCCTGTACACCCGATGAGTGCTTAAGTGTACCATCTCCTTGCTACGCGAGTCCGCCTACTATTGGTGGAGTACTCGACTTGTGGTGCCTAGAGAGCAAGTGACTTGGGAATTCTTTCAAACCGAGTTCAAAAAGTATATCGATCAGAGATTCATCGACCAAAAGCGGGGAATTCCTTGATCTTAAGCAAGGTTCGATGTCGATTCGACTACTGACGAAAATTTGTGAGGCTTAGCGGTATCTGTGAGAATGCATTTCGTCCGAAGCTATTATGTGTAAGCGCTTCGAGGATGGGCTGAATGATGATATAAGGATGTTTGTTGGCATCCTCGAGATACGAGTTCAGTAGTACTTGTTGAGCGAGCTTGTAAAGCGAAGAGCTTAGAAAGGAGAAACAAAAAGCTGATGTGGAACTGGAGAATTCGAAGAGATCCTCGGAAAGCCTCTTCAACAAGCATCGAAGAGATTTCGAGATGATGCGAGCGGTCTAGAGGCGTTTGGGCTTTTCTAGTCGAGGACGCGATCGACCCTGTGACCACACGAGTC